>NW_028270142.1:20265446-20571046 GCF_037043375.1 Chiloscyllium plagiosum | reverse complement strand
GATTGGTTCATGGTTGAGTATCTTTGGCTCTCTTGATTAGGTTACTGTAGCTCATTGTCCTCCTGATCAGTAACACGCTTGATTAGTTTATTATTGTCATGATGCTTTTGGTTATCGAGCAGGGGACATAATCAGTGTTGTTTACAAATTTTATTACATTACAGCTCATGCCTGTGACTAAACACTCATTCTACTGTCAGCAATTTGCATGAAGCAAACAATCTTGCTTCCCAACCTTTACTAACTCACGGCTAATAACTTTAAAGGATTATTCAAAGTTATCACAAGGAATTAAATCAACAGGCGAACGTATTGTAGGCCATGTGACTGACAGATACTTAATTTTATAACAGGAAGCCAAGACGATCATCCCACCTCAGGTAGCCAGACGATGCCAATACTACATTGATCACCAGTTCTGACAGTAATGCCAGCTCTTCTGCAACCATTAATTCTGAGCTGGCTTGAGGGGCACTTCTGATTCTCTATTTTGCCATGGTGTACTGTACTCCCTTCCTTTGCATTGAGACAAAGGTGCTATTGTTCAAAACCAAAGAGACATTTGTATTTTGTTCCATCCATCAATTGTGTAAAATTTTAAAACGGCAACTTCTCTGGGCAATTCAGGTAGGGCAGCGTTGGAAAAGTACGGCTCCTGATTTGTTATCAGTTTCACTGCTTTGCATATTGCTTTACTCCACATACCGAGTGAACCTTCACTCCACCGAACCCAGGTTGACCCAAATCTCTCAAACTGAAGTTCAGCAATATTCAAATCCAGCATGGCTTGAATCTGTACTTAAACAATAAATATAGCTTTATCTGTTGATATCTGTTGACTTTATGATATAGTGTTTATCTGTTGTTTTTTAATTTAGGAGACGGACCATCCTGTGTAGTCATATGTCTTTGTCAACAATGTATCACATACAACAAACACAGTCATTCAAACAAAAAATGTTTGTTCAACCCATCTTTAAGTTAAATGTTTTGTTTTATACCTGTTGTTGAGGTAAGTCTGAGACTATAATTTTAATTTAAGTGAATTCGAACTTGTGCGCTTACTTCATGGAAACTGCCAGTGCTCTGAATATGAGAGGTATGAATTATGCATCTTAAACTAATTATAACAACTAAAGGAACTCCCTCCCTAATAGCACTGTGAGTGTACTACAGCACATGGGCTGTGGCGGTTCAAGACGGCAGCTCACCACCACTTTCTCAGAAGCGACTAGGAATGGGAAATAAATGCTGGCCCAATCAGCAAAACCCACATCTCATTGATGAATAATGAAGCTTTAGGGCCCGGGTGTCCTTGGAGAAGGAGCACGCGGTGTCCACCAACACCCTGGAGTTGTTCAGGGAGAGGTGGGCGCCGCAGGGAGTGGAGTGCATCATTTCTCCCTCCAACTCTATTTTGATTTAGTCCCTACCCTCCCCTTCACTGTTTGATCACACAGCACTGTCCTTTGATGTGAAGGGCAGCGCTTGTCACTGGCCACCCGGGTGTTTTCCTATCTTCCTGGTGGTGGAAATTGAATAAAGATTGGTGCACTTTGTGTCTTTCACAGTGTCTTACACCTGCACACACACACCATGGGTGCTGGGGATAAAATAAGCACTACCGCAGTTAGGTGGTAGTGTAGGGTAAAAAAAAAAAAAAAAAAAAAAAAAAAAACTCCCCCCGGTATCCTGGCCGGCCAACTGGCAGGAGCTGGAGGCCAAAGTCTCGGCTCGCCTAGGCCGCTGGACAGGACTGCTCCGAGTGCTATCTTACAGGAGTCGAGTGCTGGTCATAAACCAGCTGGTGGCCGCCATGCTGTGGTACCGGCTGGTCACTTTGGTCCCTCCTCTTGGCTTTGTCGCTGGCATCCAGAGAACGTTGGTCGATTTCTTCTGGGACAAAAAGATGCACTGGGTCGCCGCGCAGGCTCTGAGTCTCCCTATTGAGGAGGGTGGTCAGTCGCTGGTGTGCGCCCGCACCCAGGTCGCGACGTTCCGCCTTCAGACCTTGCGGCGATACCTTTACGTCGAGCCTCCTCCTAGATGGTGCGCCCTGGCGACGTATTTTTTCCGCCAGGTGCGTAACCTCAACTACGACACGCAGCTCCTGTTCGTCGACCGTGACGGTTTGCAGGTCGCCCTCAAGACGCTGCCTGTCTTTTACCAGGACCTGATCACTGTCTGGAACATGGTCGAATCGCGTCGCGCCTACCCTCCGGCTGGAGTAGCGGCTGTCGTCAGGGAGCCGTTGCTCAGGAATCCGCACCTCCGTACTCGCGGGTTCGAGTGGCTGTCGGAGGAGAGGGCCGCGGCGGCGAGGGTGACCAGGGTCGGGGACGTGCTGGGTGCCGGGGGCCTGGGCTGGACGCTGCCGCAGGACATAGCAGGCAGGGCGGCGGTAGACGTCCAGTACGTGGCCACCGCCATCCGACGCCTCAAAACGGCGGTGCTCGGACCCGACGTAGTACACCAGTTGGAGGACGCTCAGGTGTGCGGTGGGATCCCGTCCGAGCTCACCCCAGCCCGGACGGAATTTCACATTGGCCCCAAGGTCCCGTACTTCCCGCGGGAGCCTGTGCCCCACAACCTGAGCCGCCTCCGAAATTTTAACTTTGTTTCGTTTAGGGAGGTGAACAGGAGAGCCCTGTACAGACTGCTGCTGCACACCGTCCACCTCTTCTCCCTCATCCACCGTCCGGACACGCCTTGGCGTGCCCATTTGCCACCGGGCGGTGGGGATCCCCAGTGGAGGGCTCTCTACGCGGGAGTCCTCCCCCTTTCTCTCGGGGATCTGGGGTGGAGGGTGCTGCACGCAGCAGTCCCCTGCAACCGCAGATTGCGGTGGTTCACGGACTCCCAGCCCAACTGCTTGTTCTGTGGCGCTGTGGAGTCCGTGGACCACGTGTATATTGGGTGTGGGCGTTTGCACTCCCTTTTTGATTTTCTGAAAAACCTTCTCCTCTGTTTTTGGCTGCACTTCAGTCCCACGCTCCTGATCTTTGGGCACCCGGTACGGAGGAAGGAGGGCAGGTCTGAAGACCTCCTCGTGGGTCTGCTCCTGGGCCTGGCCAAACTGGCCATCAACAGGTCCAGGCAGCGGGCCGTGGAGGGGGTCGTTAGGGCCGACTGCCTGCCCCTCTTCCGCGGTTACGTTAGAGCCCGGGTGTCCTTGGAGAAGGAGCACGCGGCGTCGACCAACACCCTGGAGTTGTTCAGGGAGAGGTGGGCGCCGCAGGGAGTGGAGTGCATCATTTCTCCCTCCAATTCTATTTTGATTTAGTCCCTACCCTCCCCTTCACTGTTTTGATCACACAGCACTGTCCTTTGATGTGAAGGGCAGTGTTTGTCACTGGCCACCCGGGTGTTTTCCTGTCTTCCTGGTGGTGGAAACTGAATAAAGATTCGTGCACTTTGTGTCTTTCACAGTGTCTTACACCTGCACACACACACCATGGGTGCTGGGGATAAAATAAGCACTACCGCAGTTAGGTGGTAGTGTAGGGTAAAGAAAAAAATAAAATAAGGAAAAAAAAAAAAAAAAGATAAAAATAAAAAAAAAAAATAATAAACTCCCCCCGGTATCCTGGCCGGCCAACTGGCAGGAGCTGGAGGCCAAAGTCTCGGCTCGCCTAGGCCGCTGGACAGGACTGCTCCGAGTGCTATCTTACAGGAGTCGAGTGCTGGTCATAAACCAGCTGGTGGCCGCCATGCTGTGGTACCGGCTGGTCACTTTGGTCCCTCCTCTTGGCTTTGTCGCTGGCATCCAGAGAACGTTGGTCGATTTCTTCTGGGACAAAAAGATGCACTGGGTCGCCGCGCAGGCTCTGAGTCTCCCTATTGAGGAGGGCGGTCAGTCGCTGGTGTGCGCCCGCACCCAGGTCGCGACGTTCCGCCTTCAGACCTTGCGGCGATACCTTTACGTCGAGCCTCCTCCTAGATGGTGCGCCCTGGCGACGTATTTTTTCCGCCAGGTGCGTAACCTCAACTACGACACGCAGCTCCTGTTCGTCGACCGTGACGGTTTGCAGGTCGCCCTCAAGACGCTGCCTGTCTTTTACCAGGACCTGATCACTGTCTGGAACATGGTCGAATCGCGTCGCGCCTACCCTCCGGCTGGAGTAGCGGCTGTCGTCAGGGAGCCGTTGCTCAGGAATCCGCACCTCCGTACTCGCGGGTTCGAGTGGCTGTCGGAGGAGAGGGCCGCGGCGGCGAGGGTGACCAGGGTCGGGGACGTGCTGGGTGCCGGGGGCCTGGGCTGGACGCTGCCGCAGGACATAGCAGGCAGGGCGGCGGTAGACGTCCAGTACGTGGCCAC
Source organism: Chiloscyllium plagiosum (assembly GCF_037043375.1). Classification (NCBI taxonomy): domain Eukaryota; kingdom Metazoa; phylum Chordata; class Chondrichthyes; order Orectolobiformes; family Hemiscylliidae; genus Chiloscyllium; species Chiloscyllium plagiosum. The sequence goes on along the minus strand of NW_028270142.1, from coordinate 20,566,728 downwards.
CGCCATCCGACGCCTCAAAACGGCGGTGCTCGGACCCGACGTAGTACACCAGTTGGAGGACGCTCGGGTGTGCGGTGGGATCCCGTCCGAGCTCACCCCAGCCCGGACGGAATTTCACATTGGCCCCAAGGTCCCGTACTTCCCGCGGGAGCCTGTGCCCCACAACCTGAGCCGCCTCCGAAATTTTAACTTTGTTTCGTTTAGGGAGGTGAACAGGAGAGCCCTGTACAGACTGCTGCTGCACACCGTCCACCTCTTCTCCCTCATCCACCGTCCGGACACGCCTTGGCGTGCCCATTTGCCACCGGGCGGTGGGGATCCCCAGTGGAGGGCTCTCTACGCGGGAGTCCTCCCCCTTTCTCTCGGGGATCTGGGGTGGAGGGTGCTGCACGCAGCAGTCCCCTGCAACCGCAGATTGCGGTGGTTCACGGACTCCCAGCCCAACTGCTTGTTCTGTGGCGCTGTGGAGTCCGTGGACCACGTGTATATTGGGTGTGGGCGTTTGCACTCCCTTTTTGATTTTCTGAAAAACCTTCTCCTCTGTTTTTGGCTGCACTTCAGTCCCACGCTCCTGATCTTTGGGCACCCGGTACGGAGGAAGGAGGGCAGGTCTGAAGACCTCCTCGTGGGTCTGCTCCTGGGCCTGGCCAAACTGGCCATCAACAGGTCCAGGCAGCGGGCCGTGGAGGGGGTCGTTAGGGCCGACTGCCTGCCCCTCTTCCGCGGTTACGTTAGAGCCCGGGTGTCCTTGGAGAAGGAGCACGCGGCGTCGACCAACACCCTGGAGTTGTTCAGGGAGAGGTGGGCGCCGCAGGGAGTGGAGTGCATCATTTCTCCCTCCAATTCTATTTTGATTTAGTCCCTACCCTCCCCTCCACTGTTTTGATCACACAGCACTGTCCTTTGATGTGAAGGGCAGTGTTTGTCACTGGCCACCCGGGTGTTTTCCTGTCTTCCTGGTGGTGGAAACTGAATAAAGATTCGTGCACTTTGTGTCTTTCACAGTGTCTTACACCTGCACACACACACCATGGGTGCTGGGGAAAAAATAAGCACTACCGCACTTAGGTGGTAGTGTGGGGGTTAAAGGGGAAAAAAAAAAAAAAAAAAAAAAAAAAAAAAAAAAAAAAAAAAATCCCCCCCCGGTCTCTCTGGGGAAGAGGCACCGGCCCTTGGAGGAAAAAAAAAAAGAAAAAAAAAAAAAAAAAAAATAAACTCCCCCCGGTATCCTGGCCGGCCAACTGGCAGGAGCTGGAGGCCAAAGTCTCGGCTCGCCTAGGCCGCTGGACAGGACTGCTCCGAGTGCTATCTTACAGGAGTCGAGTGCTGGTCATAAACCAGCTGGTGGCCGCCATGCTGTGGTACCGGCTGGTCACTTTGGTCCCTCCTCTTGGCTTTGTCGCTGGCATCCAGAGAACGTTGGTCGATTTCTTCTGGGACAAAAAGATGCACTGGGTCGCCGCGCAGGCTCTGAGTCTCCCTATTGAGGAGGGCGGTCAGTCGCTGGTGTGCGCCCGCACCCAGGTCGCGACGTTCCGCCTTCAGACCTTGCGGCGATACCTTTACGTCGAGCCTCCTCCTAGATGGTGCGCCCTGGCGACGTATTTTTTCCGCCAGGTGCGTAACCTCAACTACGACACGCAGCTCCTGTTCGTCGACCGTGACGGTTTGCAGGTCGCCCTCAAGACGCTGCCTGTCTTTTACCAGGACCTGATCACTGTCTGGAACATGGTCGAATCGCGTCGCGCCTACCCTCCGGCTGGAGTAGCGGCTGTCGTCAGGGAGCCGTTGCTCAGGAATCCGCACCTCCGTACTCGCGGGTTCGAGTGGCTGTCGGAGGAGAGGGCCGCGGCGGCGAGGGTGACCAGGGTCGGGGACGTGCTGGGTGCCGGGGGCCTGGGCTGGACGCTGCCGCAGGACATAGCAGGCAGGGCGGCGGTAGACGTCCAGTACGTGGCCACCGCCATCCGACGCCTCAAAACGGCGGTGCTCGGACCCGACGTAGTACACCAGTTGGAGGACGCTCGGGTGTGCGGTGGGATCCCGTCCGAGCTCACCCCAGCCCGGACGGAATTTCACATTGGCCCCAAGGTCCCGTACTTCCCGCGGGAGCCTGTGCCCCACAACCTGAGCCGCCTCCGAAATTTTAACTTTGTTTCGTTTAGGGAGGTGAACAGGAGAGCCCTGTACAGACTGCTGCTGCACACCGTCCACCTCTTCTCCCTCATCCACCGTCCGGACACGCCTTGGCGTGCCCATTTGCCACCGGGCGGTGGGGATCCCCAGTGGAGGGCTCTCTACGCGGGAGTCCTCCCCCTTTCTCTCGGGGATCTGGGGTGGAGGGTGCTGCACGCAGCAGTCCCCTGCAACCGCAGATTGCGGTGGTTCACGGACTCCCAGCCCAACTGCTTGTTCTGTGGCGCTGTGGAGTCCGTGGACCACGTGTATATTGGGTGTGGGCGTTTGCACTCCCTTTTTGATTTTCTGAAAAACCTTCTCCTCTGTTTTTGGCTGCACTTCAGTCCCACGCTCCTGATCTTTGGGCACCCGGTACGGAGGAAGGAGGGCAGGTCTGAAGACCTCCTCGTGGGTCTGCTCCTGGGCCTGGCCAAACTGGCCATCAACAGGTCCAGGCAGCGGGCCGTGGAGGGGGTCGTTAGGGCCGACTGCCTGCCCCTCTTCCGCGGTTACGTTAGAGCCCGGGTGTCCTTGGAGAAGGAGCACGCGGCGTCGACCAACACCCTGGAGTTGTTCAGGGAGAGGTGGGCGCCGCAGGGAGTGGAGTGCATCATTTCTCCCTCCAATTCTATTTTGATTTAGTCCCTACCCTCCCCTCCACTGTTTTGATCACACAGCACTGTCCTTTGATGTGAAGGGCAGTGTTTGTCACTGGCCACCCGGGTGTTTTCCTGTCTTCCTGGTGGTGGAAACTGAATAAAGATTCGTGCACTTTGTGTCTTTCACAGTGTCTTACACCTGCACACACACACCATGGGTGCTGGGGAAAAAATAAGCACTACCGCACTTAGGTGGTAGTGTGGGGGTTAAAGGGGAAAAAAAAAAAAAAAAAAAAAAAAAAAAAAAAAAAAAAATCCCCCCCCGGTCTCTCTGGGGAAGAGGCACCGGCCCTTGGAGGAAAAAAAAAAGAAAAAAAAAAAAAAAAAAAATAAACTCCCCCCGGTATCCTGGCCGGCCAACTGGCAGGAGCTGGAGGCCAAAGTCTCGGCTCGCCTAGGCCGCTGGACAGGACTGCTCCGAGTGCTATCTTACAGGAGTCGAGTGCTGGTCATAAACCAGCTGGTGGCCGCCATGCTGTGGTACCGGCTGGTCACTTTGGTCCCTCCTCTTGGCTTTGTCGCTGGCATCCAGAGAACGTTGGTCGGTTTCTTCTGGGACAAAAAGATGCACTGGGTCGCCGCGCAGGCTCTGAGTCTCCCTATTGAGGAGGGCGGTCAGTCGCTGGTGTGCGCCCGCACCCAGGTCGCGACGTTCCGCCTTCAGACCTTGCGGCGATACCTTTACGTCGAGCCTCCTCCTAGATGGTGCGCCCTGGCGACGTATTTTTTCCGCCAGGTGCGTAACCTCAACTACGACACGCAGCTCCTGTTCGTCGACCGTGACGGTTTGCAGGTCGCCCTCAAGACGCTGCCTGTCTTTTACCAGGACCTGATCACTGTCTGGAACATGGTCGAATCGCGTCGCGCCTACCCTCCGGCTGGAGTAGCGGCTGTCGTCAGGGAGCCGTTGCTCAGGAATCCGCACCTCCGTACTCGCGGGTTCGAGTGGCTGTCGGAGGAGAGGGCCGCGGCGGCGAGGGTGACCAGGGTCGGGGACGTGCTGGGTGCCGGGGGCCTGGGCTGGACGCTGCCGCAGGACATAGCAGGCAGGGCGGCGGTAGACGTCCAGTACGTGGCCACCGCCATCCGACGCCTCAAAACGGCGGTGCTCGGACCCGACGTAGTACACCAGTTGGAGGACGCTCAGGTGTGCGGTGGGATCCCGTCCGAGCTCACCCCAGCCCGGACGGAATTTCACATTGGCCCCAAGGTCCCGTACTTCCCGCGGGAGCCTGTGCCCCACAACCTGAGCCGCCTCCGAAATTTTAACTTTGTTTCGTTTAGGGAGGTGAACAGGAGAGCCCTGTACAGACTGCTGCTGCACACCGTCCACCTCTTCTCCCTCATCCACCGTCCGGACACGCCTTGGCGTGCCCATTTGCCACCGGGCGGTGGGGATCCCCAGTGGAGGGCTCTCTACGCGGGAGTCCTCCCCCTTTCTCTCGGGGATCTGGGGTGGAGGGTGCTGCACGCAGCAGTCCCCTGCAACCGCAGATTGCGGTGGTTCACGGACTCCCAGCCCAACTGCTTGTTCTGTGGCGCTGTGGAGTCCGTGGACCACGTGTATATTGGGTGTGGGCGTTTGCACTCCCTTTTTGATTTTCTGAAAAACCTTCTCCTCTGTTTTTGGCTGCACTTCAGTCCCACGCTCCTGATCTTTGGGCACCCGGTACGGAGGAAGGAGGGCAGGTCTGAAGACCTCCTCGTGGGTCTGCTCCTGGGCCTGGCCAAACTGGCCATCAACAGGTCCAGGCAGCGGGCCGTGGAGGGGGTCGTTAGGGCCGACTGCCTGCCCCTCTTCCGCGGTTACGTTAGAGCCCGGGTGTCCTTGGAGAAGGAGCACGCGGCGTCGACCAACACCCTGGAGTTGTTCAGGGAGAGGTGGGCGCCGCAGGGAGTGGAGTGCATCATTTCTCCCTCCAATTCTATTTTGATTTAGTCCCTACCCTCCCCTTCACTGTTTTGATCACACAGCACTGTCCTTTGATGTGAAGGGCAGTGTTTGTCACTGGCCACCCGGGTGTTTTCCTGTCTTCCTGGTGGTGGAAACTGAATAAAGATTCGTGCACTTTGTGTCTTTCACAGTGTCTTACACCTGCACACACACACCATGGGTGCTGGGGATAAAATAAGCACTACCGCAGTTAGGTGGTAGTGTAGGGTAAAGAAAAGAAAGAAAAAAAAAAAAAAAAAAAAAAGAAAGAAAGAAAGAAGAAAAAAAGCAAAAAAAAAAAAAAAAAAAAAAAAAATAAATCCCCCCCGGTCTCTCTGGGGAAGAGGCACCGGCCCTTGGAGGGGAGGGACTCTCCAGCAGCGCGCCGGCGGTGCTGCCCCTCTCCAGGGGACGAACCAACGGTGCCCCTCGACTGTCCCGCACCGCGGCCCGACTTGACAAAACCCCCAGGGGCTACAGCAGGTCCTCCTGCTGCCTCGACTCCTCCGGCCCCTGGGGAGGACCTTAAGAACCATGAGGGCCGTGGTGCGGGCGACGACGGAGGACCCTCCGCTGGGTCGTCGAGCGGTGGAGGGGAGGAGGGTGTTATCCTCGCTCCTCCCTCAGACTGTTTTTCCGGGGGCCTTGACCCTGGGGGATGACCTATTCCGCGAGGAGCCAGGCGTCCCGGTGTCGGGAGAGGAGCGGGGCCCCGAGCCTCTGCCGCCCGACGACCCGAACTCGGGGCGTTCCGGGAAGGGGTGCGCCGAGGAAGGTACCGCCAGTGACCCTGGGGGTGGGGTCGCCAGGGGTTTGAGGCCGGTTGGCGGCGCCGGACTAGCCCCCATCCTCTTGGTGGGGTAGGGGTCGGAAGGAAAAAAAAAAGAAAAAAAAAAAAAAAAAAAAAGAAAAAAGAAAAAAAAAAAAAAAAAATAAACTCCCCCCGGTATCCTGGCCGGCCAACTGGCAGGAGCTGGAGGCCAAAGTCTCGGCTCGCCTAGGCCGCTGGACAGGACTGCTCCGAGTGCTATCTTACAGGAGTCGAGTGCTGGTCATAAACCAGCTGGTGGCCGCCATGCTGTGGTACCGGCTGGTCACTTTGGTCCCTCCTCTTGGCTTTGTCGCTGGCATCCAGAGAACGTTGGTCGGTTTCTTCTGGGACAAAAAGATGCACTGGGTCGCCGCGCAGGCTCTGAGTCTCCCTATTGAGGAGGGCGGTCAGTCGCTGGTGTGCGCCCGCACCCAGGTCGCGACGTTCCGCCTTCAGACCTTGCGGCGATACCTTTACGTCGAGCCTCCTCCTAGATGGTGCGCCCTGGCGACGTATTTTTTCCGCCAGGTGCGTAACCTCAACTACGACACGCAGCTCCTGTTCGTCGACCGTGACGGTTTGCAGGTCGCCCTCAAGACGCTGCCTGTCTTTTACCAGGACCTGATCACTGTCTGGAACATGGTCGAATCGCGTCGCGCCTACCCTCCGGCTGGAGTAGCGGCTGTCGTCAGGGAGCCGTTGCTCAGGAATCCGCACCTCCGTACTCGCGGGTTCGAGTGGCTGTCGGAGGAGAGGGCCGCGGCGGCGAGGGTGACCAGGGTCGGGGACGTGCTGGGTGCCGGGGGCCTGGGCTGGACGCTGCCGCAGGACATAGCAGGCAGGGCGGCGGTAGACGTCCAGTACGTGGCCACCGCCATCCGACGCCTCAAAACGGCGGTGCTCGGACCCGACGTAGTACACCAGTTGGAGGACGCTCAGGTGTGCGGTGGGATCCCGTCCGAGCTCACCCCAGCCCGGACGGAATTTCACATTGGCCCCAAGGTCCCGTACTTCCCGCGGGAGCCTGTGCCCCACAACCTGAGCCGCCTCCGAAATTTTAACTTTGTTTCGTTTAGGGAGGTGAACAGGAGAGCCCTGTACAGACTGCTGCTGCACACCGTCCACCTCTTCTCCCTCATCCACCGTCCGGACACGCCTTGGCGTGCCCATTTGCCACCGGGCGGTGGGGATCCCCAGTGGAGGGCTCTCTACGCGGGAGTCCTCCCCCTTTCTCTCGGGGATCTGGGGTGGAGGGTGCTGCACGCAGCAGTCCCCTGCAACCGCAGATTGCGGTGGTTCACGGACTCCCAGCCCAACTGCTTGTTCTGTGGCGCTGTGGAGTCCGTGGACCACGTGTATATTGGGTGTGGGCGTTTGCACTCCCTTTTTGATTTTCTGAAAAACCTTCTCCTCTGTTTTTGGCTGCACTTCAGTCCCACGCTCCTGATCTTTGGGCACCCGGTACGGAGGAAGGAGGGCAGGTCTGAAGACCTCCTCGTGGGTCTGCTCCTGGGCCTGGCCAAGCTGGCCATCAACAGGTCCAGGCAGCGGGCTGTGGAGGGGGTCGTTAGGGCCGACTGCCTGCCCCTCTTCCGCGGTTATGTTAGAGCCCGGGTGTCCTTGGAGAAGGAGCACGCGGTGTCCACCAACACCCTGGAGTTGTTCAGGGAGAGGTGGGCGCCGCAGGGAGTGGAGTGCATCATTTCTCCCTCCAACTCTATTTTGATTTAGTCCCTACCCACCCCTTCACTGTTTTGATCACACAGCACTGCCCTTTGATGCGAAGGGCAGTGTTTGTCACTGGCCACCCGGGTGTTTTCCTATCTTCCTGGTGGTGGAAATTGAATAAAAGATTGGTGCACTTTGTGTCTTTCACTGTGTCTCACACCTGCACACACACACCATGGGTGCTGGGGATAAAATAAGCACTACCGCAAAAAAATAAATTCCCCCCGGTTTCTCTGGGGAAGAGGCACTAGAAAAAAGAAAAAAGAAAAAAGAAGTAAACTCCCCCCGGTATCCTGGCCGGCCAACTGGCAGGAGCTGGAGGCCAAAGTCTCGGCTCGCCTAGGCCGCTGGACAGGACTGCTCCGAGTGCTATCTTACAGGAGTCGAGTGCTGGTCATAAACCAGCTGGTGGCCGCCATGCTGTGGTACCGGCTGGTCACTTTGGTCCCTCCTCTTGGCTTTGTCGCTGGCATCCAGAGAACGTTGGTCGATTTCTTCTGGGACAAAAAGATGCACTGGGTCGCCGCGCAGGCTCTGAGTCTCCCTATTGAGGAGGGCGGTCAGTCGCTGGTGTGCGCCCGCACCCAGGTCGCGACGTTCCGCCTTCAGACCTTGCGGCGATACCTTTACGTCGAGCCTCCTCCTAGATGGTGCGCCCTGGCGACGTATTTTTTCTGCCAGGTGCGTAACCTCAACTACGACACGCAGCTCCTGTTCGTCGACCGTGACGGTTTGCAGGTCGCCCTCAAGACGCTGCCTGTCTTTTACCAGGACCTGATCACTGTCTGGAACATGGTCGAATCGCGTCGCGCCTACCCTCCGGCTGGAGTAGCGGCTGTCGTCAGGGAGCCGTTGCTCAGGAATCCGCACCTCCGTACTCGCGGGTTCGAGTGGCTGTCGGAGGAGAGGGCCGCGGCGGCGAGGGTGACCAGGGTCGGGGACGTGCTGGGTGCCGGGGGCCTGGGCTGGACGCTGCCGCAGGACATAGCAGGCAGGGCGGCGGTAGACGTCCAGTACGTGGCCACCGCCATCCGACGCCTCAAAACGGCGGTGCTCGGACCCGACGTAGTACACCAGTTGGAGGACGCTCAGGTGTGCGGTGGGATCCCGTCCGAGCTCACCCCAGCCCGGACGGAATTTCACATTGGCCCCAAGGTCCCGTACTTCCCGCGGGAGCCTGTGCCCCACAACCTGAGCCGCCTCCGAAATTTTAACTTTGTTTCGTTTAGGGAGGTGAACAGGAGAGCCCTGTACAGACTGCTGCTGCACACCGTCCACCTCTTCTCCCTCATCCACCGTCCGGACACGCCTTGGCGTGCCCATTTGCCACCGGGCGGTGGGGATCCCCAGTGGAGGGCTCTCTACGCGGGAGTCCTCCCCCTTTCTCTCGGGGATCTGGGGTGGAGGGTGCTGCACGCAGCAGTCCCCTGCAACCGCAGATTACGGTGGTTCACGGACTCCCAGCCCAACTGCTTGTTCTGTGGCGCTGTGGAGTCCGTGGACCACGTGTATATTGGGTGTGGGCGTTTGCACTCCCTTTTTGATTTTCTGAAAAACCTTCTCCTCTGTTTCTGGCTGCACTTCAGTCCCACGCTCCTGATCTTTGGGCACCCGGTACGGAGGAAGGAGGGCAGGTCTGAAGATCTCCTCGTGGTTCTGCTCCTGGGCCTGGCCAAACTGGCCATCAACAGGTCCAGGCAGCGGGCCGTGGAGGGGGTCGTTAGGGCCGACTGCCTGCCCCTCTTCCGCGGTTATGTTAGAGCCCGGGTGTCCTTGGAGAAGGAGCACGCGGTGTCCACCAACACCCTGGAGTTGTTCAGGGAGAGGTGGGCGCCGCAGGGAGTGGAGTGCATCATTTCTCCCTCCAACTCTATTTTGATTTAGTCCCTACCCTCCCCTTCACTGTTTGATCACACAGCACTGTCCTTTGATGTGAAGGGCAGCGCTTGTCACTGGCCACCCGGGTGTTTTCCTATCTTCCTGGTGGTGGAAATTGAATAAAGATTGGTGCACTTTGTGTCTTTCACCGTGTCTCACACCTGCACACACACACACCATGGGTGCTGGCGATAAAATAAGCACTACCGCACTTAGGTGGGGGTTAAATTTAAAAAAAAAAAAAAAAAAAAAAAAAAAAAAAAAAAAATAAATTCCCCCCTGTCGCTCTAGGGAAGAGGCACCGGCCCTTGGAGGAGAGAGATTTTCCAGCAGCGCGCCGGCGGCACTGCCCCTCTCCAGGGGGCGAACCAACAGTGCCCCACCACTGTCCCGCAAAAAAAAAAAAAAAAAAAAAAAAAAAAAAAAAAAAAACTCCCCCCGGTATCCTGGCCGGCCAACTGGCAGGAGCTGGAGGCCAAAGTCTCGGCTCGCCTAGGCCGCTGGACAGGACTGCTCCGAGTGCTATCTTACAGGAGTCGAGTGCTGGTCATAAACCAGCTGGTGGCCGCCATGCTGTGGTACCGGCTGGTCACTTTGGTCCCTCCTCTTGGCTTTGTCGCTGGCATCCAGAGAACGTTGGTCGGTTTCTTCTGGGACAAAAAGATGCACTGGGTCGCCGCGCAGGCTCTGAGTCTCCCTATTGAGGAGGGCGGTCAGTCGCTGGTGTGCGCCCGCACCCAGGTCGCGACGTTCCGCCTTCAGACCTTGCGGCGATACCTTTACGTCGAGCCTCCTCCTAGATGGTGCGCCCTGGCGACGTATTTTTTCCGCCAGGTGCGTAACCTCAACTACGACACGCAGCTCCTGTTCGTCGACCGTGACGGTTTGCAGGTCGCCCTCAAGACGCTGCCTGTCTTTTACCAGGACCTGATCACTGTCTGGAACATGGTCGAATCGCGTCGCGCCTACCCTCCGGCTGGAGTAGCGGCTGTCGTCAGGGAGCCGTTGCTCAGGAATCCGCACCTCCGTACTCGCGGGTTCGAGTGGCTGTCGGAGGAGAGGGCCGCGGCGGCGAGGGTGACCAGGGTCGGGGACGTGCTGGGTGCCGGGGGCCTGGGCTGGACGCTGCCGCAGGACATAGCAGGCAGGGCGGCGGTAGACGTCCAGTACGTGGCCACCGCCATCCGACGCCTCAAAACGGCGGTGCTCGGACCCGACGTAGTACACCAGTTGGAGGACGCTCAGGTGTGCGGTGGGATCCCGTCCGAGCTCACCCCAGCCCGGACGGAATTTCACATTGGCCCCAAGGTCCCGTACTTCCCGCGGGAGCCTGTGCCCCACAACCTGAGCCGCCTCCGAAATTTTAACTTTGTTTCGTTTAGGGAGGTGAACAGGAGAGCCCTGTACAGACTGCTGCTGCACACCGTCCACCTCTTCTCCCTCATCCACCGTCCGGACACGCCTTGGCGTGCCCATTTGCCACCGGGCGGTGGGGATCCCCAGTGGAGGGCTCTCTACGCGGGAGTCCTCCCCCTTTCTCTCGGGGATCTGGGGTGGAGGGTGCTGCACGCAGCAGTCCCCTGCAACCGCAGATTGCGGTGGTTCACGGACTCCCAGCCCAACTGCTTGTTCTGTGGCGCTGTGGAGTCCGTGGACCACGTGTATATTGGGTGTGGGCGTTTGCACTCCCTTTTTGATTTTCTGAAAAACCTTCTCCTCTGTTTTTGGCTGCACTTCAGTCCCACGCTCCTGATCTTTGGGCACCCGGTACGGAGGAAGGAGGGCAGGTCTGAAGACCTCCTCGTGGGTCTGCTCCTGGGCCTGGCCAAGCTGGCCATCAACAGGTCCAGGCAGCGGGCTGTGGAGGGGGTCGTTAGGGCCGACTGCCTGCCCCTCTTCCGCGGTTATGTTAGAGCCCGGGTGTCCTTGGAGAAGGAGCACGCGGTGTCCACCAACACCCTGGAGTTGTTCAGGGAGAGGTGGGCGCCGCAGGGAGTGGAGTGCATCATTTCTCCCTCCAACTCTATTTTGATTTAGTCCCTACCCACCCCTTCACTGTTTTGATCACACAGCACTGCCCTTTGATGCGAAGGGCAGTGTTTGTCACTGGCCACCCGGGTGTTTTCCTATCTTCCTGGTGGTGGAAATTGAATAAAAGATTGGTGCACTTTGTGTCTTTCACTGTGTCTCACACCTGCACACACACACCATGGGTGCTGGGGATAAAATAAGCACTACCGCAAAAAAATAAATTCCCCCCGGTTTCTCTGGGGAAGAGGCACTAGAAAAAAGAAAAAAGAAAAAAGAAGTAAACTCCCCCCGGTATCCTGGCCGGCCAACTGGCAGGAGCTGGAGGCCAAAGTCTCGGCTCGCCTAGGCCGCTGGACAGGACTGCTCCGAGTGCTATCTTACAGGAGTCGAGTGCTGGTCATAAACCAGCTGGTGGCCGCCATGCTGTGGTACCGGCTGGTCACTTTGGTCCCTCCTCTTGGCTTTGTCGCTGGCATCCAGAGAACGTTGGTCGATTTCTTCTGGGACAAAAAGATGCACTGGGTCGCCGCGCAGGCTCTGAGTCTCCCTATTGAGGAGGGCGGTCAGTCGCTGGTGTGCGCCCGCACCCAGGTCGCGACGTTCCGCCTTCAGACCTTGCGGCGATACCTTTACGTCGAGCCTCCTCCTAGATGGTGCGCCCTGGCGACGTATTTTTTCCGCCAGGTGCGTAACCTCAACTACGACACGCAGCTCCTGTTCGTCGACCGTGACGGTTTGCAGGTCGCCCTCAAGACGCTGCCTGTCTTTTACCAGGACCTGATCACTGTCTGGAACATGGTCGAATCGCGTCGCGCCTACCCTCCGGCTGGAGTAGCGGCTGTCGTCAGGGAGCCGTTGCTCAGGAATCCGCACCTCCGTACTCGCGGGTTCGAGTGGCTGTCGGAGGAGAGGGCCGCGGCGGCGAGGGTGACCAGGGTCGGGGACGTGCTGGGTGCCGGGGGCCTGGGCTGGACGCTGCCGCAGGACATAGCAGGCAGGGCGGCGGTAGACGTCCAGTACGTGGCCACCGCCATCCGACGCCTCAAAACGGCGGTGCTCGGACCCGACGTAGTACACCAGTTGGAGGACGCTCAGGTGTGCGGTGGGATCCCGTCCGAGCTCACCCCAGCCCGGACGGAATTTCACATTGGCCCCAAGGTCCCGTACTTCCCGCGGGAGCCTGTGCCCCACAACCTGAGCCGCCTCCGAAATTTTAACTTTGTTTCGTTTAGGGAGGTGAACAGGAGAGCCCTGTACAGACTGCTGCTGCACACCGTCCACCTCTTCTCCCTCATCCACCGTCCGGACACGCCTTGGCGTGCCCATTTGCCACCGGGCGGTGGGGATCCCCAGTGGAGGGCTCTCTACGCGGGAGTCCTCCCCCTTTCTCTCGGGGATCTGGGGTGGAGGGTGCTGCACGCAGCAGTCCCCTGCAACCGCAGATTACGGTGGTTCACGGACTCCCAGCCCAACTGCTTGTTCTGTGGCGCTGTGGAGTCCGTGGACCACGTGTATATTGGGTGTGGGCGTTTGCACTCCCTTTTTGATTTTCTGAAAAACCTTCTCCTCTGTTTCTGGCTGCACTTCAGTCCCACGCTCCTGATCTTTGGGCACCCGGTACGGAGGAAGGAGGGCAGGTCTGAAGATCTCCTCGTGGTTCTGCTCCTGGGCCTGGCCAAACTGGCCATCAACAGGTCCAGGCAGCGGGCCGTGGAGGGGGTCGTTAGGGCCGACTGCCTGCCCCTCTTCCGCGGTTATGTTAGAGCCCGGGTGTCCTTGGAGAAGGAGCACGCGGTGTCCACCAACACCCTGGAGTTGTTCAGGGAGAGGTGGGCGCCGCAGGGAGTGGAGTGCATCATTTCTCCCTCCAACTCTATTTTGATTTAGTCCCTACCCTCCCCTTCACTGTTTGATCACACAGCACTGTCCTTTGATGTGAAGGGCAGCGCTTGTCACTGGCCACCCGGGTGTTTTCCTATCTTCCTGGTGGTGGAAATTGAATAAAGATTGGTGCACTTTGTGTCTTTCACCGTGTCTCACACCTGCACACACACACACCATGGGTGCTGGCGATAAAATAAGCACTACCGCACTTAGGTGGGGGTTAAATTTAAAAAAAAAAAAAAAAAAAAAAAAAAAAAAAAAAAAATAAATTCCCCCCTGTCGCTCTAGGGAAGAGGCACCGGCCCTTGGAGGAGAGAGATTTTCCAGCAGCGCGCCGGCGGCACTGCCCCTCTCCAGGGGGCGAACCAACAGTGCCCCACCACTGTCCCGCAAAAAAAAAAAAAAAAAAAAAAAAAAAAAAAAAAAAAAAAAAAAAATAAACTCCCCCCGGTATCCTGGCCGGCCAACTGGCAGGAGCTGGAGGCCAAAGTCTCGGCTCGCCTAGGCCGCTGGACAGGACTGCTCCGAGTGCTATCTTACAGGAGTCGAGTGCTGGTCATAAACCAGCTGGTGGCCGCCATGCTGTGGTACCGGCTGGTCACTTTGGTCCCTCCTCTTGGCTTTGTCGCTGGCATCCAGAGAACGTTGGTCGATTTCTTCTGGGACAAAAAGATGCACTGGGTCGCCGCGCAGGCTCTGAGTCTCCCTATTGAGGAGGGTGGTCAGTCGCTGGTGTGCGCCCGCACCCAGGTCGCGACGTTCCGCCTTCAGACCTTGCGGCGATACCTTTACGTCGAGCCTCCTCCTAGATGGTGCGCCCTGGCGACGTATTTTTTCCGCCAGGTGCGTAACCTCAACTACGACACGCAGCTCCTGTTCGTCGACCGTGACGGTTTGCAGGTCGCCCTCAAGACGCTGCCTGTCTTTTACCAGGACCTGATCACTGTCTGGAACATGGTCGAATCGCGTCGCGCCTACCCTCCGGCTGGAGTAGCGGCTGTCGTCAGGGAGCCGTTGCTCAGGAATCCGCACCTCCGTACTCGCGGGTTCGAGTGGCTGTCGGAGGAGAGGGCCGCGGCGGCGAGGGTGACCAGGGTCGGGGACGTGCTGGGTGCCGGGGGCCTGGGCTGGACGCTGCCGCAGGACATAGCAGGCAGGGCGGCGGTAGACGTCCAGTACGTGGCCACCGCCATCCGACGCCTCAAAACGGCGGTGCTCGGACCCGACGTAGTACACCAGTTGGAGGACGCTCAGGCGTGCGGTGGGATCCCGTCCGAGCTCACCCCAGCCCGGACGGAATTTCACATTGGCCCCAAGGTCCCGTACTTCCCGCGGGAGCCTGTGCCCCACAACCTGAGCCGCCTCCGAAATTTTAACTTTGTTTCGTTTAGGGAGGTGAACAGGAGAGCCCTGTACAGACTGCTGCTGCACACCGTCCACCTCTTCTCCCTCATCCACCGTCCGGACACGCCTTGGCGTGCCCATTTGCCACCGGGCGGTGGGGATCCCCAGTGGAGGGCTCTCTACGCGGGAGTCCTCCCCCTTTCTCTCGGGGATCTGGGGTGGAGGGTGCTGCACGCAGCAGTCCCCTGCAACCGCAGATTGCGGTGGTTCACGGACTCCCAGCCCAACTGCTTGTTCTGTGGCGCTGTGGAGTCCGTGGACCACGTGTATATTGGGTGTGGGCGTTTGCACTCCCTTTTTGATTTTCTGAAAAACCTTCTCCTCTGTTTTTGGCTGCACTTCAGTCCCACGCTCCTGATCTTTGGGCACCCGGTACGGAGGAAGGAGGGCAGGTCTGAAGACCTCCTCGTGGGTCTGCTCCTGGGCCTGGCCAAACTGGCCATCAACAGGTCCAGGCAGCGGGCCGTGGAGGGGGTCGTTAGGGCCGACTGCCTGCCCCTCTTCCGCGGTTACGTTAGAGCCCGGGTGTCCTTGGAGAAGGAGCACGCGGCGTCGACCAACTCCCTGGAGTTGTTCAGGGAGAGGTGGGCGCCGCAGGGAGTGGAGTGCATCATTTCTCCCTCCAATTCTATTTTGATTTAGTCCCTACCCTCCCCTTCACTGTTTTGATCACACAGCACTGTCCTTTGATGTGAAGGGCAGTGTTTGTCACTGGCCACCCGGGTGTTTTCCTATCTTCCTGGTGGTGGAAACTGAATAAAGATTCGTGCACTTTGTGTCTTTCACAGTGTCTTACACCTGCACACACACACCATGGGTGCTGGGGATAAAATAAGCACTACCGCACTTAGGCGGTAGTGTGGGGGTTAAAAAAAGAAAAAGAAAAAAAAAAAAAAAAAAAAAAATAAATCCCCCCCGGTCTCTCTGGGGAAGAGGCACCGGCCCTCGGAGGAGAAAAAAAAAAAAAAAAAAAGAAGTAAACTCCCCCCGGTATCCTGGCCGGCCAACTGGCAGGAGCTGGAGGCCAAAGTCTCGGCTCGCCTAGGCCGCTGGACAGGACTGCTCCGAGTGCTATCTTACAGGAGTCGAGTGCTGGTCATAAACCAGCTGGTGGCCGCCATGCTGTGGTACCGGCTGGTCACTTTGGTCCCTCCTCTTGGCTTTGTCGCTGGCATCCAGAGAACGTTGGTCGATTTCTTCTGGGACAAAAAGATGCACTGGGTCGCCGCGCAGGCTCTGAGTCTCCCTATTGAGGAGGGTGGTCAGTCGCTGGTGTGCGCCCGCACCCAGGTCGCGACGTTCCGCCTTCAGACCTTGCGGCGATACCTTTACGTCGAGCCTCCTCCTAGATGGTGCGCCCTGGCGACGTATTTTTTCCGCCAGGTGCGTAACCTCAACTACGACACGCAGCTCCTGTTCGTCGACCGTGACGGTTTGCAGGTCGCCCTCAAGACGCTGCCTGTCTTTTACCAGGACCTGATCACTGTCTGGAACATGGTCGAATCGCGTCGCGCCTACCCTCCGGCTGGAGTAGCGGCTGTCGTCAGGGAGCCGTTGCTCAGGAATCCGCACCTCCGTACTCGCGGGTTCGAGTGGCTGTCGGAGGAGAGGGCCGCGGCGGCGAGGGTGACCAGGGTCGGGGACGTGCTGGGTGCCGGGGGCCTGGGCTGGACGCTGCCGCAGGACATAGCAGGCAGGGCGGCGGTAGACGTCCAGTACGTGGCCACCGCCATCCGACGCCTCAAAACGGCGGTGCTCGGACCCGACGTAGTACACCAGTTGGAGGACGCTCAGGTGTGCGGTGGGATCCCGTCCGAGCTCACCCCAGCCCGGACGGAATTTCACATTGGCCCCAAGGTCCCGTACTTCCCGCGGGAGCCTGTGCCCCACAACCTGAGCCGCCTCCGAAATTTTAACTTTGTTTCGTTTAGGGAGGTGAACAGGAGAGCCCTGTACAGACTGCTGCTGCACACCGTCCACCTCTTCTCCCTCATCCACCGTCCGGACACGCCTTGGCGTGCCCATTTGCCACCGGGCGGTGGGGATCCCCAGTGGAGGGCTCTCTACGCGGGAGTCCTCCCCCTTTCTCTCGGGGATCTGGGGTGGAGGGTGCTGCACGCAGCAGTCCCCTGCAACCGCAGATTGCGGTGGTTCACGGACTCCCAGCCCAACTGCTTGTTCTGTGGCGCTGTGGAGTCCGTGGACCACGTGTATATTGGGTGTGGGCGTTTGCACTCCCTTTTTGATTTTCTGAAAAACCTTCTCCTCTGTTTTTGGCTGCACTTCAGTCCCACGCTCCTGATCTTTGGGCACCCGGTACGGAGGAAGGAGGGCAGGTCTGAAGACCTCCTCGTGGGTCTGCTCCTGGGCCTGGCCAAACTGGCCATCAACAGGTCCAGGCAGCGGGCCGTGGAGGGGGTCGTTAGGGCCGACTGCCTGCCCCTCTTCCGCGGTTACGTTAGAGCCCGGGTGTCCTTGGAGAAGGAGCACGCGGCGTCGACCAACACCCTGGAGTTGTTCAGGGAGAGGTGGGCGCCGCAGGGAGTGGAGTGCATCATTTCTCCCTCCAATTCTATTTTGATTTAGTCCCTACCCTCCCCTTCACTGTTTTGATCACACAGCACTGTCCTTTGATGTGAAGGGCAGTGTTTGTCACTGGCCACCCGGGTGTTTTCCTGTCTTCCTGGTGGTGGAAACTGAATAAAGATTCGTGCACTTTGTGTCTTTCACAGTGTCTTACACCTGCACACACACACCATGGGTGCTGGGGACAAAATAAGCACTACCGCACTTAGGCGGTAGTGTGGGGGTTAAAAAAAAGGAAAAAAAAAAAAGAAAAAAGAAAAAAAAAAAGAAAAAAAAAAAAAAAAAAAAAAGAAAATAAACTCCCCCCGGTATCCTGGCCGGCCAACTGGCAGGAGCTGGAGGCCAAAGTCTCGGCTCGCCTAGGCCGCTGGACAGGACTGCTCCGAGTGCTATCTTACAGGAGTCGAGTGCTGGTCATAAACCAGCTGGTGGCCGCCATGCTGTGGTACCGGCTGGTCACTTTGGTCCCTCCTCTTGGCTTTGTCGCTGGCATCCAGAGAACGTTGGTCGATTTCTTCTGGGACAAAAAGATGCACTGGGTCGCCGCGCAGGCTCTGAGTCTCCCTATTGAGGAGGGTGGTCAGTCGCTGGTGTGCGCCCGCACCCAGGTCGCGACGTTCCGCCTTCAGACCTTGCGGCGATACCTTTACGTCGAGCCTCCTCCTAGATGGTGCGCCCTGGCGACGTATTTTTTCCGCCAGGTGCGTAACCTCAACTACGACACGCAGCTCCTGTTCGTCGACCGTGACGGTTTGCAGGTCGCCCTCAAGACGCTGCCTGTCTTTTACCAGGACCTGATCACTGTCTGGAACATGGTCGAATCGCGTCGCGCCTACCCTCCGGCTGGAGTAGCGGCTGTCGTCAGGGAGCCGTTGCTCAGGAATCCGCACCTCCGTACTCGCGGGTTCGAGTGGCTGTCGGAGGAGAGGGCCGCGGCGGCGAGGGTGACCAGGGTCGGGGACGTGCTGGGTGCCGGGGGCCTGGGCTGGACGCTGCCGCAGGACATAGCAGGCAGGGCGGCGGTAGACGTCCAGTACGTGGCCACCGCCATCCGACGCCTCAAAACGGCGGTGCTCGGACCCGACGTAGTACACCAGTTGGAGGACGCTCAGGTGTGCGGTGGGATCCCGTCCGAGCTCACCCCAGCCCGGACGGAATTTCACATTGGCCCCAAGGTCCCGTACTTCCCGCGGGAGCCTGTGCCCCACAACCTGAGCCGCCTCCGAAATTTTAACTTTGTTTCGTTTAGGGAGGTGAACAGGAGAGCCCTGTACAGACTGCTGCTGCACACCGTCCACCTCTTCTCCCTCATCCACCGTCCGGACACGCCTTGGCGTGCCCATTTGCCACCGGGCGGTGGGGATCCCCAGTGGAGGGCTCTCTACGCGGGAGTCCTCCCCCTTTCTCTCGGGGATCTGGGGTGGAGGGTGCTGCACGCAGCAGTCCCCTGCAACCGCAGATTGCGGTGGTTCACGGACTCCCAGCCCAACTGCTTGTTCTGTGGCGCTGTGGAGTCCGTGGACCACGTGTATATTGGGTGTGGGCGTTTGCACTCCCTTTTTGATTTTCTGAAAAACCTTCTCCTCTGTTTTTGGCTGCACTTCAGTCCCACGCTCCTGATCTTTGGGCACCCGGTACGGAGGAAGGAGGGCAGGTCTGAAGACCTCCTCGTGGGTCTGCTCCTGGGCCTGGCCAAACTGGCCATCAACAGGTCCAGGCAGCGGGCCGTGGAGGGGGTCGTTAGGGCCGACTGCCTGCCCCTCTTCCGCGGTTACGTTAGAGCCCGGGTGTCCTTGGAGAAGGAGCACGCGGCGTCGACCAACACCCTGGAGTTGTTCAGGGAGAGGTGGGCGCCGCAGGGAGTGGAGTGCATCATTTCTCCCTCCAATTCTATTTTGATTTAGTCCCTACCCTCCCCTTCACTGTTTTGATCACACAGCACTGTCCTTTGATGTGAAGGGCAGTGTTTGTCACTGGCCACCCGGGTGTTTTCCTATCTTCCTGGTGGTGGAAATTGAATAAAGATTCGTGCACTTTGTGTCTTTCACTGTGTCTCACACCTGCACACACACACCATGGGTGCTGGGGATAAAATAAGCACTACCGCATTTAGGTGGTAGTGTGGGGGTTTAAAAAAAAAAAAAAAAAAAAAAAAAAAAAAAAAAAAGGAGAAAAATAGAAAAAAAAAAAAAAAAAATAAAAAAAAAAAAAAAAAATAAACTCCCCCCGGTATCCTGGCCGGCCAACTGGCAGGAGCTGGAGGCCAAAGTCTCGGCTCGCCTAGGCCGCTGGACAGGACTGCTCCGAGTGCTATCTTACAGGAGTCGAGTGCTGGTCATAAACCAGCTGGTGGCCGCCATGCTGTGGTACCGGCTGGTCACTTTGGTCCCTCCTCTTGGCTTTGTCGCTGGCATCCAGAGAACGTTGGTCGATTTCTTCTGGGACAAAAAGATGCACTGGGTCGCCGCGCAGGCTCTGAGTCTCCCTATTGAGGAGGGCGGTCAGTCGCTGGTGTGCGCCCGCACCCAGGTCGCGACGTTCCGCCTTCAGACCTTGCGGCGATACCTTTACGTCGAGCCTCCTCCTAGATGGTGCGCCCTGGCGACGTATTTTTTCCGCCAGGTGCGTAACCTCAACTACGACACGCAGCTCCTGTTCGTCGACCGTGACGGTTTGCAGGTCGCCCTCAAGACGCTGCCTGTCTTTTACCAGGACCTGATCACTGTCTGGAACATGGTCGAATCGCGTCGCGCCTACCCTCCGGCTGGAGTAGCGGCTGTCGTCAGGGAGCCGTTGCTCAGGAATCCGCACCTCCGTACTCGCGGGTTCGAGTGGCTGTCGGAGGAGAGGGCCGCGGCGGCGAGGGTGACCAGGGTCGGGGACGTGCTGGGTGCCGGGGGCCTGGGCTGGACGCTGCCGCAGGACATAGCAGGCAGGGCGGCGGTAGACGTCCAGTACGTGGCCACCGCCATCCGACGCCTCAAAACGGCGGTGCTCGGACCCGACGTAGTACACCAGTTGGAGGACGCTCAGGTGTGCGGTGGGATCCCGTCCGAGCTCACCCCAGCCCGGACGGAATTTCACATTGGCCCCAAGGTCCCGTACTTCCCGCGGGAGCCTGTGCCCCACAACCTGAGCCGCCTCCGAAATTTTAACTTTGTTTCGTTTAGGGAGGTGAACAGGAGAGCCCTGTACAGACTGCTGCTGCACACCGTCCACCTCTTCTCCCTCATCCACCGTCCGGACACGCCTTGGCGTGCCCATTTGCCACCGGGCGGTGGGGATCCCCAGTGGAGGGCTCTCTACGCGGGAGTCCTCCCCCTTTCTCTCGGGGATCTGGGGTGGAGGGTGCTGCACGCAGCAGTCCCCTGCAACCGCAGATTGCGGTGGTTCACGGACTCCCAGCCCAACTGCTTGTTCTGTGGCGCTGTGGAGTCCGTGGACCACGTGTATATTGGGTGTGGGCGTTTGCACTCCCTTTTTGATTTTCTGAAAAACCTTCTCCTCTGTTTTTGGCTGCACTTCAGTCCCACGCTCCTGATCTTTGGGCACCCGGTACGGAGGAAGGAGGGCAGGTCTGAAGACCTCCTCGTGGGTCTGCTCCTGGGCCTGGCCAAACTGGCCATCAACAGGTCCAGGCAGCGGGCCGTGGAGGGGGTCGTTAGGGCCGACTGCCTGCCCCTCTTCCGCGGTTACGTTAGAGCCCGGGTGTCCTTGGAGAAGGAGCACGCGGCGTCGACCAACACCCTGGAGTTGTTCAGGGAGAGGTGGGCGCCGCAGGGAGTGGAGTGCATCATTTCTCCCTCCAATTCTATTTTGATTTAGTCCCTACCCTCCCCTTCACTGTTTTGATCACACAGCACTGTCCTTTGATGTGAAGGGCAGTGTTTGTCACTGGCCACCCGGGTGTTTTCCTGTCTTCCTGGTGGTGGAAACTGAATAAAGATTCGTGCACTTTGTGTCTTTCACAGTGTCTTACACCTGCACACACACACCATGGGTGCTGGGGATAAAATAAGCACTACCGCAGTTAGGTGGTAGTGTAGGGTAAAAAGAAAAAAAAAAAAAAAAAAAAAAAAAAAAAAAAAAAAAAAAAAAATAAATCCCCCCCGGTCTCTCTGGGGAAGAGGCACCGGCCCTCGGAGGGGAGGGACACTAAAAAAAAAAAAAAAAAAAAAAAAAAAAAAAAAAAAAAAAAAAAAAAATAAACTCCCCCCGGTATCCTGGCCGGCCAACTGGCAGGAGCTGGAGGCCAAAGTCTCGGCTCGCCTAGGCCGCTGGACAGGACTGCTCCGAGTGCTATCTTACAGGAGTCGAGTGCTGGTCATAAACCAGCTGGTGGCCGCCATGCTGTGGTACCGGCTGGTCACTTTGGTCCCTCCTCTTGGCTTTGTCGCTGGCATCCAGAGAACGTTGGTCGATTTCTTCTGGGACAAAAAGATGCACTGGGTCGCCGCGCAGGCTCTGAGTCTCCCTATTGAGGAGGGCGGTCAGTCGCTGGTGTGCGCCCGCACCCAGGTCGCGACGTTCCGCCTTCAGACCTTGCGGCGATACCTTTACGTCGAGCCTCCTCCTAGATGGTGCGCCCTGGCGACGTATTTTTTCCGCCAGGTGCGTAACCTCAACTACGACACGCAGCTCCTGTTCGTCGACCGTGACGGTTTGCAGGTCGCCCTCAAGACGCTGCCTGTCTTTTACCAGGACCTGATCACTGTCTGGAACATGGTCGAATCGCGTCGCGCCTACCCTCCGGCTGGAGTAGCGGCTGTCGTCAGGGAGCCGTTGCTCAGGAATCCGCACCTCCGTACTCGCGGGTTCGAGTGGCTGTCGGAGGAGAGGGCCGCGGCGGCGAGGGTGACCAGGGTCGGGGACGTGCTGGGTGCCGGGGGCCTGGGCTGGACGCTGCCGCAGGACATAGCAGGCAGGGCGGCGGTAGACGTCCAGTACGTGGCCACCGCCATCCGACGCCTCAAAACGGCGGTGCTCGGACCCGACGTAGTACACCAGTTGGAGGACGCTCAGGTGTGCGGTGGGATCCCGTCCGAGCTCACCCCAGCCCGGACGGAATTTCACATTGGCCCCAAGGTCCCGTACTTCCCGCGGGAGCCTGTGCCCCACAACCTGAGCCGCCTCCGAAATTTTAACTTTGTTTCGTTTAGGGAGGTGAACAGGAGAGCCCTGTACAGACTGCTGCTGCACACCGTCCACCTCTTCTCCCTCATCCACCGTCCGGACACGCCTTGGCGTGCCCATTTGCCACCGGGCGGTGGGGATCCCCAGTGGAGGGCTCTCTACGCGGGAGTCCTCCCCCTTTCTCTCGGGGATCTGGGGTGGAGGGTGCTGCACGCAGCAGTCCCCTGCAACCGCAGATTGCGGTGGTTCACGGACTCCCAGCCCAACTGCTTGTTCTGTGGCGCTGTGGAGTCCGTGGACCACGTGTATATTGGGTGTGGGCGTTTGCACTCCCTTTTTGATTTTCTGAAAAACCTTCTCCTCTGTTTTTGGCTGCACTTCAGTCCCACGCTCCTGATCTTTGGGCACCCGGTACGGAGGAAGGAGGGCAGGTCTGAAGACCTCCTCGTGGGTCTGCTCCTGGGCCTGGCCAAACTGGCCATCAACAGGTCCAGGCAGCGGGCCGTGGAGGGGGTCGTTAGGGCCGACTGCCTGCCCCTCTTCCGCGGTTACGTTAGAGCCCGGGTGTCCTTGGAGAAGGAGCACGCGGCGTCGACCAACACCCTGGAGTTGTTCAGGGAGAGGTGGGCGCCGCAGGGAGTGGAGTGCATCATTTCTCCCTCCAATTCTATTTTGATTTAGTCCCTACCCTCCCCTTCACTGTTTTGATCACACAGCACTGTCCTTTGATGTGAAGGGCAGTGTTTGTCACTGGCCACCTGGGTGTTTTCCTGTCTTCCTGGTGGTGGAAACTGAATAAAGATTCGTGCACTTTGTGTCTTTCACAGTGTCTTACACCTGCACACACACACCATGGGTGCTGGGGATAAAATAAGCACTACCGCAGTTAGGTGGTAGTGTAGGGTAAAAAAAAAAAAAAAAAAAAAAAAAAAAAATAAACTCCCCCCGGTATCCTGGCCGGCCAACTGGCAGGAGCTGGAGGCCAAAGTCTCGGCTCGCCTAGGCCGCTGGACAGGACTGCTCCGAGTGCTATCTTACAGGAGTCGAGTGCTGGTCATAAACCAGCTGGTGGCCGCCATGCTGTGGTACCGGCTGGTCACTTTGGTCCCTCCTCTTGGCTTTGTCGCTGGCATCCAGAGAACGTTGGTCGATTTCTTCTGGGACAAAAAGATGCACTGGGTCGCCGCGCAGGCTCTGAGTCTCCCTATTGAGGAGGGCGGTCAGTCGCTGGTGTGCGCCCGCACCCAGGTCGCGACGTTCCGCCTTCAGACCTTGCGGCGATACCTTTACGTCGAGCCTCCTCCTAGATGGTGCGCCCTGGCGACGTATTTTTTCCGCCAGGTGCGTAACCTCAACTACGACACGCAGCTCCTGTTCGTCGACCGTGACGGTTTGCAGGTCGCCCTCAAGACGCTGCCTGTCTTTTACCAGGACCTGATCACTGTCTGGAACATGGTCGAATCGCGTCGCGCCTACCCTCCGGCTGGAGTAGCGGCTGTCGTCAGGGAGCCGTTGCTCAGGAATCCGCACCTCCGTACTCGCGGGTTCGAGTGGCTGTCGGAGGAGAGGGCCGCGGCGGCGAGGGTGACCAGGGTCGGGGACGTGCTGGGTGCCGGGGGCCTGGGCTGGACGCTGCCGCAGGACATAGCAGGCAGGGCGGCGGTAGACGTCCAGTACGTGGCCACCGCCATCCGACGCCTCAAAACGGCGGTGCTCGGACCCGACGTAGTACACCAGTTGGAGGACGCTCAGGTGTGCGGTGGGATCCCGTCCGAGCTCACCCCAGCCCGGACGGAATTTCACATTGGCCCCAAGGTCCCGTACTTCCCGCGGGAGCCTGTGCCCCACAACCTGAGCCGCCTCCGAAATTTTAACTTTGTTTCGTTTAGGGAGGTGAACAGGAGAGCCCTGTACAGACTGCTGCTGCACACCGTCCACCTCTTCTCCCTCATCCACCGTCCGGACACGCCTTGGCGTGCCCATTTGCCACCGGGCGGTGGGGATCCCCAGTGGAGGGCTCTCTACGCGGGAGTCCTCCCCCTTTCTCTCGGGGATCTGGGGTGGAGGGTGCTGCACGCAGCAGTCCCCTGCAACCGCAGATTGCGGTGGTTCACGGACTCCCAGCCCAACTGCTTGTTCTGTGGCGCTGTGGAGTCCGTGGACCACGTGTATATTGGGTGTGGGCGTTTGCACTCCCTTTTTGATTTTCTGAAAAACCTTCTCCTCTGTTTTTGGCTGCACTTCAGTCCCACGCTCCTGATCTTTGGGCACCCGGTACGGAGGAAGGAGGGCAGGTCTGAAGACCTCCTCGTGGGTCTGCTCCTGGGCCTGGCCAAACTGGCCATCAACAGGTCCAGGCAGCGGGCCGTGGAGGGGGTCGTTAGGGCCGACTGCCTGCCCCTCTTCCGCGGTTACGTTAGAGCCCGGGTGTCCTTGGAGAAGGAGCACGCGGCGTCGACCAACACCCTGGAGTTGTTCAGGGAGAGGTGGGCGCCGCAGGGAGTGGAGTGCATCATTTCTCCCTCCAATTCTATTTTGATTTAGTCCCTACCCTCCCCTTCACTGTTTTGATCACACAGCACTGTCCTTTGATGTGAAGGGCAGTGTTTGTCACTGGCCACCCGGGTGTTTTCCTGTCTTCCTGGTGGTGGAAACTGAATAAAGATTCGTGCACTTTGTGTCTTTCACAGTGTCTTACACCTGCACACACACACCATGGGTGCTGGGGATAAAATAAGCACTACCGCAGTTAGGTGGTAGTGTAGGGTAAAGAGAAAAAAAAAAAAAAAAAAAAAAAAAAAAAAAAAAAAAAAAATAAATCCCCCCCCGGTCTCTCTGGGGAAGAGGCACCGGCCCTCGGAGGGGAGGGACTCTAAAAAAAAAAAAAAAAAAAAAAAAAAAAAAAAAAAAAAGAAAAAAAAAAAAAAAAAAATAAACTCCCCCCGGTATCCTGGCCGGCCAACTGGCAGGAGCTGGAGGCCAAAGTCTCGGCTCGCCTAGGCCGCTGGACAGGACTGCTCCGAGTGCTATCTTACAGGAGTCGAGTGCTGGTCATAAACCAGCTGGTGGCCGCCATGCTGTGGTACCGGCTGGTCACTTTGGTCCCTCCTCTTGGCTTTGTCGCTGGCATCCAGAGAACGTTGGTCGATTTCTTCTGGGACAAAAAGATGCACTGGGTCGCCGCGCAGGCTCTGAGTCTCCCTATTGAGGAGGGCGGTCAGTCGCTGGTGTGCGCCCGCACCCAAGTCGCGACGTTCCGCCTTCAGACCTTGCGGCGATACCTTTACGTCGAGCCTCCTCCTAGATGGTGCGCCCTGGCGACGTATTTTTTCCGCCAGGTGCGTAACCTCAACTACGACACGCAGCTCCTGTTCGTCGACCGTGACGGTTTGCAGGTCGCCCTCAAGACGCTGCCTGTCTTTTACCAGGACCTGATCACTGTCTGGAACATGGTCGAATCGCGTCGCGCCTACCCTCCGGCTGGAGTAGCGGCTGTCGTCAGGGAGCCGTTGCTCAGGAATCCGCACCTCCGTACTCGCGGGTTCGAGTGGCTGTCGGAGGAGAGGGCCGCGGCGGCGAGGGTGACCAGGGTCGGGGACGTGCTGGGTGCCGGGGGCCTGGGCTGGACGCTGCCGCAGGACATAGCAGGCAGGGCGGCGGTAGACGTCCAGTACGTGGCCACCGCCATCCGACGCCTCAAAACGGCGGTGCTCGGACCCGACGTAGTACACCAGTTGGAGGACGCTCAGGTGTGCGGTGGGATCCCGTCCGAGCTCACCCCAGCCCGGACGGAATTTCACATTGGCCCCAAGGTCCCGTACTTCCCGCGGGAGCCTGTGCCCCACAACCTGAGCCGCCTCCGAAATTTTAACTTTGTTTCGTTTAGGGAGGTGAACAGGAGAGCCCTGTACAGACTGCTGCTGCACACCGTCCACCTCTTCTCCCTCATCCACCGTCCGGACACGCCTTGGCGTGCCCATTTGCCACCGGGCGGTGGGGATCCCCAGTGGAGGGCTCTCTACGCGGGAGTCCTCCCCCTTTCTCTCGGGGATCTGGGGTGGAGGGTGCTGCACGCAGCAGTCCCCTGCAACCGCAGATTGCGGTGGTTCACGGACTCCCAGCCCAACTGCTTGTTCTGTGGCGCTGTGGAGTCCGTGGACCACGTGTATATTGGGTGTGGGCGTTTGCACTCCCTTTTTGATTTTCTGAAAAACCTTCTCCTCTGTTTTTGGCTGCACTTCAGTCCCACGCTCCTGATCTTTGGGCACCCGGTACGGAGGAAGGAGGGCAGGTCTGAAGACCTCCTCGTGGGTCTGCTCCTGGGCCTGGCCAAACTGGCCATCAACAGGTCCAGGCAGCGGGCCGTGGAGGGGGTCGTTAGGGCCGACTGCCTGCCCCTCTTCCGCGGTTACGTTAGAGCCCGGGTGTCCTTGGAGAAGGAGCACGCGGCGTCGACCAACACCCTGGAGTTGTTCAGGGAGAGGTGGGCGCCGCAGGGAGTGGAGTGCATCATTTCTCCCTCCAACTCTATTTTGATTTAGTCCCTACCCACCCCTTCACTGTTTTGATCACACAGCACTGCCCTTTGATGCGAAGGGCAGTGTTTGTCACTGGCCACCCGGGTGTTTTCCTATCTTCCTGGTGGTGGAAATTGAATAAAAGATTGGTGCACTTTGTGTCTTTCACTGTGTCTCACACCTGCACACACACACCATGGGTGCTGGGGATAAAATAAGCACTACCGCACTTAGGTGGTAGTGTGGGGGTTAAAGGGGAAAAAAAAAAAAAAAAAAAATAAAAAATAAACTCCCCCCGGTATCCTGGCCGGCCAACTGGCAGGAGCTGGAGGCCAAAGTCTCGGCTCGCCTAGGCCGCTGGACAGGACTGCTCCGAGTGCTATCTTACAGGAGTCGAGTGCTGGTCATAAACCAGCTGGTGGCCGCCATGCTGTGGTACCGGCTGGTCACTTTGGTCCCTCCTCTTGGCTTTGTCGCTGGCATCCAGAGAACGTTGGTCGATTTCTTCTGGGACAAAAAGATGCACTGGGTCGCCGCGCAGGCTCTGAGTCTCCCTATTGAGGAGGGCGGTCAGTCGCTGGTGTGCGCCCGCACCCAAGTCGCGACGTTCCGCCTTCAGACCTTGCGGCGATACCTTTACGTCGAGCCTCCTCCTAGATGGTGCGCCCTGGCGACGTATTTTTTCCGCCAGGTGCGTAACCTCAACTACGACACGCAGCTCCTGTTCGTCGACCGTGACGGTTTGCAGGTCGCCCTCAAGACGCTGCCTGTCTTTTACCAGGACCTGATCACTGTCTGGAACATGGTCGAATCGCGTCGCGCCTACCCTCCGGCTGGAGTAGCGGCTGTCGTCAGGGAGCCGTTGCTCAGGAATCCGCACCTCCGTACTCGCGGGTTCGAGTGGCTGTCGGAGGAGAGGGCCGCGGCGGCGAGGGTGACCAGGGTCGGGGACGTGCTGGGTGCCGGGGGCCTGGGCTGGACGCTGCCGCAGGACATAGCAGGCAGGGCGGCGGTAGACGTCCAGTACGTGGCCACCGCCATCCGACGCCTCAAAACGGCGGTGCTCGGACCCGACGTAGTACACCAGTTGGAGGACGCTCAGGTGTGCGGTGGGATCCCGTCCGAGCTCACCCCAGCCCGGACGGAATTTCACATTGGCCCCAAGGTCCCGTACTTCCCGCGGGAGCCTGTGCCCCACAACCTGAGCCGCCTCCGAAATTTTAACTTTGTTTCGTTTAGGGAGGTGAACAGGAGAGCCCTGTACAGACTGCTGCTGCACACCGTCCACCTCTTCTCCCTCATCCACCGTCCGGACACGCCTTGGCGTGCCCATTTGCCACCGGGCGGTGGGGATCCCCAGTGGAGGGCTCTCTACGCGGGAGTCCTCCCCCTTTCTCTCGGGGATCTGGGGTGGAGGGTGCTGCACGCAGCAGTCCCCTGCAACCGCAGATTGCGGTGGTTCACGGACTCCCAGCCCAACTGCTTGTTCTGTGGCGCTGTGGAGTCCGTGGACCACGTGTATATTGGGTGTGGGCGTTTGCACTCCCTTTTTGATTTTCTGAAAAACCTTCTCCTCTGTTTTTGGCTGCACTTCAGTCCCACGCTCCTGATCTTTGGGCACCCGGTACGGAGGAAGGAGGGCAGGTCTGAAGACCTCCTCGTGGGTCTGCTCCTGGGCCTGGCCAAACTGGCCATCAACAGGTCCAGGCAGCGGGCCGTGGAGGGGGTCGTTAGGGCCGACTGCCTGCCCCTCTTCCGCGGTTACGTTAGAGCCCGGGTGTCCTTGGAGAAGGAGCACGCGGCGTCGACCAACACCCTGGAGTTGTTCAGGGAGAGGTGGGCGCCGCAGGGAGTGGAGTGCATCATTTCTCCCTCCAATTCTATTTTGATTTAGTCCCTACCCTCCCCTTCACTGTTTTGATCACACAGCACTGTCCTTTGATGTGAAGGGCAGTGTTTGTCACTGGCCACCCGGGTGTTTTCCTGTCTTCCTGGTGGTGGAAACTGAATAAAGATTCGTGCACTTTGTGTCTTTCACAGTGTCTTACACCTGCACACACACACCATGGGTGCTGGGGATAAAATAAGCACTACCGCAGTTAGGTGGTAGTGTAGGGTAAAGAGAAAAAAAAAAAAAAAAAAAAAAAAAAAAAAAAAAAATAAATCCCCCCCCGGTCTCTCTGGGGAAGAGGCACCGGCCCTCGGAGGGGAGGGACTCTAAAAAAAAAAAAAAAAAAAAAAAAAAAAAAAAAAAAAAAAAAAAAAAAAAAAAAAAAAAAACTCCCCCCGGTATCCTGGCCGGCCAACTGGCAGGAGCTGGAGGCCAAAGTCTCGGCTCGCCTAGGCCGCTGGACAGGACTGCTCCGAGTGCTATCTTACAGGAGTCGAGTGCTGGTCATAAACCAGCTGGTGGCCGCCATGCTGTGGTACCGGCTGGTCACTTTGGTCCCTCCTCTTGGCTTTGTCGCTGGCATCCAGAGAACGTTGGTCGATTTCTTCTGGGACAAAAAGATGCACTGGGTCGCCGCGCAGGCTCTGAGTCTCCCTATTGAGGAGGGCGGTCAGTCGCTGGTGTGCGCCCGCACCCAAGTCGCGACGTTCCGCCTTCAGACCTTGCGGCGATACCTTTACGTCGAGCCTCCTCCTAGATGGTGCGCCCTGGCGACGTATTTTTTCCGCCAGGTGCGTAACCTCAACTACGACACGCAGCTCCTGTTCGTCGACCGTGACGGTTTGCAGGTCGCCCTCAAGACGCTGCCTGTCTTTTACCAGGACCTGATCACTGTCTGGAACATGGTCGAATCGCGTCGCGCCTACCCTCCGGCTGGAGTAGCGGCTGTCGTCAGGGAGCCGTTGCTCAGGAATCCGCACCTCCGTACTCGCGGGTTCGAGTGGCTGTCGGAGGAGAGGGCCGCGGCGGCGAGGGTGACCAGGGTCGGGGACGTGCTGGGTGCCGGGGGCCTGGGCTGGACGCTGCCGCAGGACATAGCAGGCAGGGCGGCGGTAGACGTCCAGTACGTGGCCACCGCCATCCGACGCCTCAAAACGGCGGTGCTCGGACCCGACGTAGTACACCAGTTGGAGGACGCTCAGGTGTGCGGTGGGATCCCGTCCGAGCTCACCCCAGCCCGGACGGAATTTCACATTGGCCCCAAGGTCCCGTACTTCCCGCGGGAGCCTGTGCCCCACAACCTGAGCCGCCTCCGAAATTTTAACTTTGTTTCGTTTAGGGAGGTGAACAGGAGAGCCCTGTACAGACTGCTGCTGCACACCGTCCACCTCTTCTCCCTCATCCACCGTCCGGACACGCCTTGGCGTGCCCATTTGCCACCGGGCGGTGGGGATCCCCAGTGGAGGGCTCTCTACGCGGGAGTCCTCCCCCTTTCTCTCGGGGATCTGGGGTGGAGGGTGCTGCACGCAGCAGTCCCCTGCAACCGCAGATTGCGGTGGTTCACGGACTCCCAGCCCAACTGCTTGTTCTGTGGCGCTGTGGAGTCCGTGGACCACGTGTATATTGGGTGTGGGCGTTTGCACTCCCTTTTTGATTTTCTGAAAAACCTTCTCCTCTGTTTTTGGCTGCACTTCAGTCCCACGCTCCTGATCTTTGGGCACCCGGTACGGAGGAAGGAGGGCAGGTCTGAAGACCTCCTCGTGGGTCTGCTCCTGGGCCTGGCCAAACTGGCCATCAACAGGTCCAGGCAGCGGGCCGTGGAGGGGGTCGTTAGGGCCGACTGCCTGCCCCTCTTCCGCGGTTACGTTAGAGCCCGGGTGTCCTTGGAGAAGGAGCACGCGGCGTCGACCAACACCCTGGAGTTGTTCAGGGAGAGGTGGGCGCCGCAGGGAGTGGAGTGCATCATTTCTCCCTCCAACTCTATTTTGATTTAGTCCCTACCCACCCCTTCACTGTTTTGATCACACAGCACTGCCCTTTGATGCGAAGGGCAGTGTTTGTCACTGGCCACCCGGGTGTTTTCCTATCTTCCTGGTGGTGGAAATTGAATAAAAGATTGGTGCACTTTGTGTCTTTCACTGTGTCTCACACCTGCACACACACACCATGGGTGCTGGGGATAAAATAAGCACTACCGCACTTAGGTGGTAGTGTGGGGGTTAAAGGGGAAAAAAAAAAAAAAAAAAAAAAAAAAATAAACTCCCCCCGGTATCCTGGCCGGCCAACTGGCAGGAGCTGGAGGCCAAAGTCTCGGCTCGCCTAGGCCGCTGGACAGGACTGCTCCGAGTGCTATCTTACAGGAGTCGAGTGCTGGTCATAAACCAGCTGGTGGCCGCCATGCTGTGGTACCGGCTGGTCACTTTGGTCCCTCCTCTTGGCTTTGTCGCTGGCATCCAGAGAACGTTGGTCGATTTCTTCTGGGACAAAAAGATGCACTGGGTCGCCGCGCAGGCTCTGAGTCTCCCTATTGAGGAGGGCGGTCAGTCGCTGGTGTGCGCCCGCACCCAAGTCGCGACGTTCCGCCTTCAGACCTTGCGGCGATACCTTTACGTCGAGCCTCCTCCTAGATGGTGCGCCCTGGCGACGTATTTTTTCCGCCAGGTGCGTAACCTCAACTACGACACGCAGCTCCTGTTCGTCGACCGTGACGGTTTGCAGGTCGCCCTCAAGACGCTGCCTGTCTTTTACCAGGACCTGATCACTGTCTGGAACATGGTCGAATCGCGTCGCGCCTACCCTCCGGCTGGAGTAGCGGCTGTCGTCAGGGAGCCGTTGCTCAGGAATCCGCACCTCCGTACTCGCGGGTTCGAGTGGCTGTCGGAGGAGAGGGCCGCGGCGGCGAGGGTGACCAGGGTCGGGGACGTGCTGGGTGCCGGGGGCCTGGGCTGGACGCTGCCGCAGGACATAGCAGGCAGGGCGGCGGTAGACGTCCAGTACGTGGCCACCGCCATCCGACGCCTCAAAACGGCGGTGCTCGGACCCGACGTAGTACACCAGTTGGAGGACGCTCAGGTGTGCGGTGGGATCCCGTCCGAGCTCACCCCAGCCCGGACGGAATTTCACATTGGCCCCAAGGTCCCGTACTTCCCGCGGGAGCCTGTGCCCCACAACCTGAGCCGCCTCCGAAATTTTAACTTTGTTTCGTTTAGGGAGGTGAACAGGAGAGCCCTGTACAGACTGCTGCTGCACACCGTCCACCTCTTCTCCCTCATCCACCGTCCGGACACGCCTTGGCGTGCCCATTTGCCACCGGGCGGTGGGGATCCCCAGTGGAGGGCTCTCTACGCGGGAGTCCTCCCCCTTTCTCTCGGGGATCTGGGGTGGAGGGTGCTGCACGCAGCAGTCCCCTGCAACCGCAGATTGCGGTGGTTCACGGACTCCCAGCCCAACTGCTTGTTCTGTGGCGCTGTGGAGTCCGTGGACCACGTGTATATTGGGTGTGGGCGTTTGCACTCCCTTTTTGATTTTCTGAAAAACCTTCTCCTCTGTTTTTGGCTGCACTTCAGTCCCACGCTCCTGATCTTTGGGCACCCGGTACGGAGGAAGGAGGGCAGGTCTGAAGACCTCCTCGTGGGTCTGCTCCTGGGCCTGGCCAAACTGGCCATCAACAGGTCCAGGCAGCGGGCCGTGGAGGGGGTCGTTAGGGCCGACTGCCTGCCCCTCTTCCGCGGTTACGTTAGAGCCCGGGTGTCCTTGGAGAAGGAGCACGCGGCGTCGACCAACACCCTGGAGTTGTTCAGGGAGAGGTGGGCGCCGCAGGGAGTGGAGTGCATCATTTCTCCCTCCAATTCTATTTTGATTTAGTCCCTACCCTCCCCTTCACTGTTTTGATCACACAGCACTGTCCTTTGATGTGAAGGGCAGTGTTTGTCACTGGCCACCCGGGTGTTTTCCTGTCTTCCTGGTGGTGGAAACTGAATAAAGATTCGTGCACTTTGTGTCTTTCACAGTGTCTTACACCTGCACACACACACCATGGGTGCTGGGGATAAAATAAGCACTACCGCACTTAGGTGGTAGTGTGGGGGTTTTAAAAAAAAAAAAAAAAAAAGAAAAAAAAAGAGAAAAAAAAAAAAAAAAAAAAAATAAACTCCCCCCGGTATCCTGGCCGGCCAACTGGCAGGAGCTGGAGGCCAAAGTCTCGGCTCGCCTAGGCCGCTGGACAGGACTGCTCCGAGTGCTATCTTACAGGAGTCGAGTGCTGGTCATAAACCAGCTGGTGGCCGCCATGCTGTGGTACCGGCTGGTCACTTTGGTCCCTCCTCTTGGCTTTGTCGCTGGCATCCAGAGAACGTTGGTCGATTTCTTCTGGGACAAAAAGATGCACTGGGTCGCCGCGCAGGCTCTGAGTCTCCCTATTGAGGAGGGCGGTCAGTCGCTGGTGTGCGCCCGCACCCAGGTCGCGACGTTCCGCCTTCAGACCTTGCGGCGATACCTTTACGTCGAGCCTCCTCCTAGATGGTGCGCCCTGGCGACGTATTTTTTCCGCCAGGTGCGTAACCTCAACTACGACACGCAGCTCCTGTTCGTCGACCGTGACGGTTTGCAGGTCGCCCTCAAGACGCTGCCTGTCTTTTACCAGGACCTGATCACTGTCTGGAACATGGTCGAATCGCGTCGCGCCTACCCTCCGGCTGGAGTAGCGGCTGTCGTCAGGGAGCCGTTGCTCAGGAATCCGCACCTCCGTACTCGCGGGTTCGAGTGGCTGTCGGAGGAGAGGGCCGCGGCGGCGAGGGTGACCAGGGTCGGGGACGTGCTGGGTGCCGGGGGCCTGGGCTGGACGCTGCCGCAGGACATAGCAGGCAGGGCGGCGGTAGACGTCCAGTACGTGGCCACCGCCATCCGACGCCTCAAAACGGCGGTGCTCGGACCCGACGTAGTACACCAGTTGGAGGACGCTCAGGTGTGCGGTGGGATCCCGTCCGAGCTCACCCCAGCCCGGACGGAATTTCACATTGGCCCCAAGGTCCCGTACTTCCCGCGGGAGCCTGTGCCCCACAACCTGAGCCGCCTCCGAAATTTTAACTTTGTTTCGTTTAGGGAGGTGAACAGGAGAGCCCTGTACAGACTGCTGCTGCACACCGTCCACCTCTTCTCCCTCATCCACCGTCCGGACACGCCTTGGCGTGCCCATTTGCCACCGGGCGGTGGGGATCCCCAGTGGAGGGCTCTCTACGCGGGAGTCCTCCCCCTTTCTCTCGGGGATCTGGGGTGGAGGGTGTTGCACGCAGCAGTCCCCTGCAACCGCAGATTGCGGTGGTTCACGGACTCCCAGCCCAACTGCTTGTTCTGTGGCGCTGTGGAGTCCGTGGACCATGTATATATTGGGTGTGGGCGTTTGCACTCCCTTTTTGATTTCCTTAAAAACCTTCTCCTCTGTTTTTGGCTGCACTTCAGTCCCACGCTCCTGATCTTTGGGCACCCGGTACGGAGGAAGGAGGGCAGGTCTGAAGACCTCCTCGTGGGTCTGCTCCTGGGCCTGGCCAAGCTGGCCATCAACAGGTCCAGGCAGCGGGCCGTGGAGGGGGTCGTTAGGGCCGACTGCCTGCCCCTCTTCCGCGGTTACGTTAGAGCCCGGGTGTCCTTGGAGAAGGAGCACGCGGTGTCCACCAACACCCTGGAGTTGTTCAGGGAGAGGTGGGCGCCGCAGGGAGTGGAGTGCATCATTTCTCCCTCCAACTCTATTTTGATTTAGTCCCTACCCACCCCTTCACTGTTTTGATCACACAGCACTGCCCTTTGATGCGAAGGGCAGTGTTTGTCACTGGCCACCCGGGTGTTTTCCTATCTTCCTGGTGGTGGAAATTGAATAAAGATTGGTGCACTTTGTGTCTTTCACTGTGTCTCACACCTGCACACACACACACCATGGGTGCTGGGGATAAAATAAGCACTACCGCACTTAGGTGGTAGTGTGGTGGTTAAATTTAAAAGAGAAAAAAAAGAAAAGAGAAAAAAAAAAAAAAAAAAAAAAAAAAAAAAAAAACTCCCCCCGGTCTTTCTGGGGAAGAAGCACTGATCCTTGGAGGGGAGAGACATTCCAGCAGCGCGCCGGTGGCGCTGCTCTTCTCGACTGTCCTGCACCGTAGCCCAACCTACCCGAACCCCCAGGGGCTACAGCAGGGCCTTCTGCTGCCTCAACTCCTCCGGCCCCTGGGGAGGACTTTAACAACCACACGAGCCACGGTGTGGGCGACGACGGGTCGTTGAGGGGAGGAGGGTGTTATCCTCGCTCCTCCCTCCCAGACTGTTTTTCTGGGGGCCTTGGCCCTGGGGGATGACGTTTTCCTGGGGGATGACCTTTTCCCCGAGGAGCCAGGCGTCCCGGTGTCGGGAGAGGAGCAGGGCCCCGAGCCTCTGCAGCCCGACGACCCGAACTCGGGGCGTTCCGGGAAGGGGTGCGCCAAGGAAGGTACTGCCAGTGACCCTGGGGGTGGGGTAGCCGGGGGTTTAAGGCCAGTTGGCGGTGCCGGACCAGCCACCATCCTCTCGGTGGGGGAGGGGTCGGTGACCGAGGGCGACCTCCCGGAGGAGGGTTTGGGATCGGTGGCAGACACCGGGGACAACGCGGACTCCGTCTGCAGCGATGTTTTCGAATCCCGGGTGCCCCTCACCGATCTCCCCCTCATCCCCCTCGAGGAACTCTGGGAATTTGTCAAGGAAACTCTGAGTCGCCGGGATAGAGCCCAACTGGCGCTCGACCGCTGGAGTTCCTTTGAAAGTGTTTACTGGTCGGCCCACGCTGCCCACCAGGCGCCTGGGCTCGACATTAATGAGCGAAAGCGAGTCAGGAACTTCCTGGGGGCGCTCCTGGTGAGGGCGAGGGACTTTTGTGCCCCTCCCCCATCCTCCCAGTAAATATGTATATAGGTTTTTAACTATACTGGTGGTGGTTGCACAACGCTTCCGACATGGAGACGACTATAACCAGCCTCAACATCAACGGCAGCAGGGAGTCACAGCGCAGATTCCAGACCCTCTCGGTCCTTCGGGACGGGAGGTATGCGGTGTGCTTCCTGCAAGAAACCCACACTACCCCGGGAGACGAAGCCACCTGGCTCCTGGAGTGGCGAGGGGGGGTCTACATGAGTCACCTCACCCGCAGATCTGGCGGGGTGGCTATCCTGTTGGCCCCGCATTTTCAGCCGGAGATCTTGGGGGTCAGGGAGCCAGTGCCAGGCCGTTTGCTTCACCTGACGGTTCGGCTGGGGGGCGCGGTGCTTCACTTGGTGAACGTCTACGCTCCCCCGGCCGGGCCGAGGCAAGCGAGCTTCTTCCAAGAAGTGTCCGCTCATCTCGCTTCCATCGACGAGGGCCAGTGCGTCGTCCTCGGGGGAGATTTTAATTGCGTCCTCGAGGGCAGGGACCACGGCGGTGCCCGCACTGACCGCGCGTCAGGGAAGAGGTTGGGGGACTTGGTCAAGTCCTTCGACCTGGTGGACGTCTGGCGGAATCTCCATCCCGACTCCATCGCCTTCACCTTCGTGAGGCCTGGGGTCGGAGTGTCCAGAATCGACCGCCTGTACGTTTCGCGGGCGTACGCCTCCTGTTTCCCGAAGGCCTCCATGCGGCAGGTGTCGTGCACGGACCACCACCTGGTGTGGGCGGAACTCCTTCCGTTCGGCGCCAGGCTCGGCTCCGCGTACTGGCACTTTAACAACCTGCTGCTGGAGGACGAGCGGTTCCGGGACTCGTTTCGTCGCTTCTGGGCCGGCTGGAGAAGGAAGCGGGGAAGCTTCCCCTCCCTGAGGCTATGGTGGGACGTGGGCAAGGCTCACGTCCGCGTCTTCTGTCAGGAGTACGCGAGGGGGTCGACGAAGAGGCGGAAATCCAGGATCGGGGAGTTGGAGAGGGAGTTGCTCGACCTGGAGTCACGCCTCGGTCAGCCCGACGCGGACCCGGCCCTGCGCGGGGTGTACGAAGAGAAGAAGGCCGCGCTCCGGGACCTGCAGCTCGTCGGGGCTCGGGGCGCGTACGTGAGGTCGCGGATCCAGCTCCTCCAGGACCTGGACCGCGGCTCCCCCTTCTTCTACTCGCTGGAAAAAAGGCGTGGCACCCGTCAGCAGCTCCTTGTGCTGCTGGCCGACGACGGGTCCCTCGTCTCGGATCCGGAGGGCGTCAGGGCCCACGTCCGAAACTATTACACAGCCCTGTTCTCTCCGGATCCGTCCAGCGAGGATGCTCGCAGAGTTCTGTGGGAGGACCTGCCGCAGCTCGGCCCGGAGGACGCCGGAAGGCTCGACGCTCCCGTCACTTTGGGGGAGCTGACCGGCGCCCTCGACCGGCTCTCGAGGGGCAAAACCCCGGGGCTGGACGGGCTGACTGTGGAGTTCTTCAGGGCGTTCTGGGACGTCCTGGGGAGCGACTACGCACAGGTCCTGGGGGAGTGTTTAAATGCCGGACAGCTGCCCCTTTCTTGGCGCAGGGCGGTCATCGTCCTGCTGCCAAAGAAGGGGGACCTTCGTTCCTTAAAGAACTGGCGTCCGGTCTCCCTCCTCGGCACGGATTACAAAATCTTCGCCAGGGTGTTGTCTTCTCGCCTGGCCTCCGTGCTGGCCCACATGATCCACCCGGACCAGTCCTACACGGTCCCGGGCCGGAGGATACACGATAACGTCCACCTGGTCCGGGACCTGATCCATTTCTGTCGACGGGCTGGTCTGCCGAGCGCCTTCCTGTCTCTCGACCAGGAGAAGGCGTTCGACAGGGTCGATCACGAGTACCTGCTCGGGACTCTGCGGGCATTCGGGTTCGGGGCGCAGTTCGTCGCCCGGATCCGACTTTTGTACGCCGCCGCAGAGTGTCTGGTTAAAGTTAACGGGTCCCTGACGGCGCCCCTTCGCTTCGGGAGAGGAGTGCGTCAAGGCTGCCCCCTGTCCGGCCAGCTGTATTCCTTGTGCGTGGAGCCTTTCCTGCGCCTCTTGCGGAGGAGGTTGTCGGGGCTGGTTCTGCGCGGCGCGGGCACGGGGGTGGTCCTCTCGGCCTACGCCGACGACGTGCTCCTCACTTTCACCGACCCGGCTGACCTGGGGAGGATGCGCGAGTGCCAGGCCGTGTACTCGGCGGCGTCTTCCGCCAGGATCAACTGGGCCAAATGTTCCGGACTACTGGTCGGCCCGTGGCGGGTGGACTCTCTGCCGGAGGAGTTACGGGGGTTCAGCTGGAGTACCACCCATCTCCTCTACCTGGGGGTCTACCTCAGCCCGGCTGAGGAATCCTGGCCGGCCAACTGGCAGGAGCTGGAGGCCAAAGTCTCGGCTCGCCTAGGCCGCTGGACAGGACTGCTCCGAGTGCTATCTTACAGGAGTCGAGTGCTGGTCATAAACCAGCTGGTGGCCGCCATGCTGTGGTACCGGCTGGTCACTTTGGTCCCTCCTCTTGGCTTTGTCGCTGGCATCCAGAGAACGTTGGTCGATTTCTTCTGGGACAAAAAGATGCACTGGGTCGCCGCGCAGGCTCTGAGTCTCCCTATTGAGGAGGGCGGTCAGTCGCTGGTGTGCGCCCGCACCCAGGTCGCGACGTTCCGCCTTCAGACCTTGCGGCGATACCTTTACGTCGAGCCTCCTCCTAGATGGTGCGCCCTGGCGACGTATTTTTTCCGCCAGGTGCGTAACCTCAACTACGACACGCAGCTCCTGTTCGTCGACCGTGACGGTTTGCAGGTCGCCCTCAAGACGCTGCCTGTCTTTTACCAGGACCTGATCACTGTCTGGAACATGGTCGAATCGCGTCGCGCCTACCCTCCGGCTGGAGTAGCGGCTGTCGTCAGGGAGCCGTTGCTCAGGAATCCGCACCTCCGTACTCGCGGGTTCGAGTGGCTGTCGGAGGAGAGGGCCGCGGCGGCGAGGGTGACCAGGGTCGGGGACGTGCTGGGTGCCGGGGGCCTGGGCTGGACGCTGCCGCAGGACATAGCAGGCAGGGCGGCGGTAGACGTCCAGTACGTGGCCACCGCCATCCGACGCCTCAAAACGGCGGTGCTCGGACCCGACGTAGTACACCAGTTGGAGGACGCTCAGGCGTGCGGTGGGATCCCGTCCGAGCTCACCCCAGTCCGGACGGAATTTCACATTGGCCCCAAGGTCCCGTACTTCCCGCGGGAGCCTGTGCCCCACAACCTGAGCCGCCTCCGAAATTTTAACTTTGTTTCGTTTAGGGAGGTGAACAGGAGAGCCCTGTACAGACTGCTGCTGCACACCGTCCACCTCTTCTCCCTCATCCACCGTCCGGACACGCCTTGGCGTGCCCATTTGCCACCGGGCGGTGGGGATCCCCAGTGGAGGGCTCTCTACGCGGGAGTCCTCCCCCTTTCTCTCGGGGATCTGGGGTGGAGGGTGCTGCACGCAGCAGTCCCCTGCAACCGCAGATTGCGGTGGTTCACGGACTCCCAGCCCAACTGCTTGTTCTGTGGCGCTGTGGAGTCCGTGGACCACGTGTATATTGGGTGTGGGCGTTTGCACTCCCTTTTTGATTTTCTGAAAAACCTTCTCCTCTGTTTTTGGCTGCACTTCAGTCCCACGCTCCTGATCTTTGGGCACCCGGTACGGAGGAAGGAGGGCAGGTCTGAAGACCTCCTCGTGGGTCTGCTCCTGGGCCTGGCCAAACTGGCCATCAACAGGTCCAGGCAGCGGGCCGTGGAGGGGGTCGTTAGGGCCGACTGCCTGCCCCTCTTCCGCGGTTACGTTAGAGCCCGGGTGTCCTTGGAGAAGGAGCACGCGGCGTCGACCAACACCCTGGAGTTGTTCAGGGAGAGGTGGGCGCCGCAGGGAGTGGAGTGCATCATTTCTCCCTCCAATTCTATTTTGATTTAGTCCCTACCCTCCCCTTCACTAAAAAGAAATAAAAAAAAAAAAAAAAAAAAAAAAAAATAAACTCCCCCCGGTCTTTCTGGGGAAGAAGCACTGATCCTTGGAGGGGAGAGACATTCCAGCAGCGCGCCGGTGGCGCTGCTCTTCTCGACTGTCCTGCACCGTAGCCCAACCTACCCGAACCCCCAGGGGCTACAGCAGGGCCTTCTGCTGCCTCAACTCCTCCGGCCCCTGGGGAGGACTTTAACAACCACACGAGCCACGGTGTGGGCGACGACGGGTCGTTGAGGGGAGGAGGGTGTTATCCTCGCTCCTCCCTCCCAGACTGTTTTTCTGGGGGCCTTGGCCCTGGGGGATGACGTTTTCCTGGGGGATGACCTTTTCCCCGAGGAGCCAGGCGTCCCGGTGTCGGGAGAGGAGCAGGGCCCCGAGCCTCTGCAGCCCGACGACCCGAACTCGGGGCGTTCCGGGAAGGGGTGCGCCAAGGAAGGTACTGCCAGTGACCCTGGGGGTGGGGTAGCCGGGGGTTTAAGGCCAGTTGGCGGTGCCGGACCAGCCACCATCCTCTCGGTGGGGGAGGGGTCGGTGACCGAGGGCGACCTCCCGGAGGAGGGTTTGGGATCGGTGGCAGACACCGGGGACAACGCGGACTCCGTCTGCAGCGATGTTTTCGAATCCCGGGTGCCCCTCACCGATCTCCCCCTCATCCCCCTCGAGGAACTCTGGGAATTTGTCAAGGAAACTCTGAGTCGCCGGGATAGAGCCCAACTGGCGCTCGACCGCTGGAGTTCCTTTGAAAGTGTTTACTGGTCGGCCCACGCTGCCCACCAGGCGCCTGGGCTCGACATTAATGAGCGAAAGCGAGTCAGGAACTTCCTGGGGGCGCTCCTGGTGAGGGCGAGGGACTTTTGTGCCCCTCCCCCATCCTCCCAGTAAATATGTATATAGGTTTTTAACTATACTGGTGGTGGTTGCACAACGCTTCCGACATGGAGACGACTATAACCAGCCTCAACATCAACGGCAGCAGGGAGTCACAGCGCAGATTCCAGACCCTCTCGGTCCTTCGGGACGGGAGGTATGCGGTGTGCTTCCTGCAAGAAACCCACACTACCCCGGGAGACGAAGCCACCTGGCTCCTGGAGTGGCGAGGGGGGGGGTCTACATGAGTCACCTCACCCGCAGATCTGGCGGGGTGGCTATCTTGTTGGCCCCGCATTTTCAGCCGGAGATCTTGGGGGTCAGGGATCCAGTGCCAGGCCGTTTGCTTCACCTGACGGTTCGGCTGGGGGGGCGCGGTGCTTCACTTGGTGAACGTCTACGCTCCCCTGGCCGGGCCAAGGCAAGCGAGCTTCTTCGAAGAAGTGTCCGCTCATCTCGCTTCCATCGACGAGAACCAGTGCGTCGTCCTTGGGGGAGATTTTAACTGCGTCCTCGAGGGCAGGGACCACGGCGGTGCCCGCACTGGCTGAGCGTCGGGGAAGAGGTTGGGGGACTTGGTCAAGTCCTTCGACCTGGTGGACATCTGGCAGAATCTCCATCCCGACTCCATCGCCTTCACCTTCGTGAGGCCTGGGGTCGGAGTGTCCAGAATCGACCGCCTGTACGTTTCGCGGGCGTACGCCTCCTGTTTCCCGAAGGCCTCCATGCGGCAGGTGTCGTGCACGGACCACCACCTGGTGTGGGCGGAACTCCTTCCGTTCGGCGCCAGGCTCGGCTCCGCGTACTGGCACTTTAACAACCTGCTGCTGGAGGACGAGCGGTTCCGGGACTCGTTTCGTCGCTTCTGGGCCGGCTGGAGAAGGAAGCGGGGAAGCTTCCCCTCCCTGAGGCTATGGTGGGACGTGGGCAAGGCTCACGTCCGCGTCTTCTGTCAGGAGTACGCGAGGGGGTCGACGAAGAGGCGGAAATCCAGGATCGGGGAGTTGGAGAGGGAGTCGCTCGACCTGGAGTCACGCCTCGGTCAGCCCGACGCGGACCCGGCCCTGCGCGGGGTGTACGAAGAGAAGAAGGCCGCGCTCCGGGACCTGCAGCTCGTCGGGGCTCGGGGCGCGTACGTGAGGTCGCGGATCCAGCTCCTCCAGGACCTGGACCGCGGCTCCCCCTTCTTCTACTCGCTGGAAAAAAGGCGTGGCACCCGTCAGCAGCTCCTTGTGCTGCTGGCCGACGACGGGTCCCTCGTCTCGGATCCGGAGGGCGTCAGGGCCCACGTCCGAAACTATTACACAGCCCTGTTCTCTCCGGATCCGTCCAGCGAGGATGCTCGCAGAGTTCTGTGGGAGGACCTGCCGCAGCTCGGCCCGGAGGACGCCGGAAGGCTCGACGCTCCCGTCACTTTGGAGGAGCTGACCGGCGCCCTCGACCGGCTCTCGAGGGGCAAAACCCCGGGGCTGGACGGGCTGACTGTGGAGTTCTTCAGGGCGTTCTGGGACGTCCTGGGGAGCGACTACGCACAGGTCCTGGGGGAGTGTTTAAATGCCGGACAGCTGCCCCTTTCTTGGCGCAGGGCGGTCATCGTCCTGCTGCCAAAGAAGGGGG
Source organism: Chiloscyllium plagiosum (assembly GCF_037043375.1). Lineage (NCBI taxonomy): Eukaryota > Metazoa > Chordata > Chondrichthyes > Orectolobiformes > Hemiscylliidae > Chiloscyllium > Chiloscyllium plagiosum. Next base: position 20,524,692 of record NW_028270142.1, on the reverse strand, counting down.
ACCTTCGTTCCTTAAAGAACTGGCGTCCGGTCTCCCTCCTCGGCACGGATTACAAATCTTCGCCAGGGTGTTGTCTTCTCGCCTGGCCTCCGTGCTGGCCCACATGATCCACCCGGACCAGTCCTACACGGTCCCGGGCCGGAGGATACACGATAACGTCCACCTGGTCCGGGACCTGATCCATTTCTGTCGACGGGCTGGTCTGCCGAGCGCCTTCCTGTCTCTCGACCAGGAGAAGGCGTTCGACAGGGTCGATCACGAGTACCTGCTCGGGACTCTGCGGGCATTCGGGTTCGGGGCGCAGTTCGTCGCCCGGATCCGACTTTTGTACGCCGCCGCAGAGTGTCTGGTTAAAGTTAACGGGTCCCTGACGGCGCCCCTTCGCTTCGGGAGAGGAGTGCGTCAAGGCTGCCCCCTGTCCGGCCAGCTGTATTCCCTGTGCGTGGAGCCTTTCCTGCGCCTCTTGCGGAGGAGGTTGTCGGGGCTGGTTCTGCGCGGCGCGGGCACGGGGGTGGTCCTCTCGGCCTACGCCGACGACGTGCTCCTCACTTTCACCGACCCGGCTGACCTGGGGAGGATGCGCGAGTGCCAGGCCGTGTACTCGGCGGCGTCTTCCGCCAGGATCAACTGGGCCAAATGTTCCGGACTACTGGTCGGCCCGTGGCGGGTGGACTCTCTGCCGGAGGAGTTACGGGGGTTCAGCTGGAGTACCACCCATCTCCTCTACCTGGGGGTCTACCTCAGCCCGGCTGAGGAATCCTGGCCGGCCAACTGGCAGGAGCTGGAGGCCAAAGTCTCGGCTCGCCTAGGCCGCTGGACAGGACTGCTCCGAGTGCTATCTTACAGGAGTCGAGTGCTGGTCATAAACCAGCTGGTGGCCGCCATGCTGTGGTACCGGCTGGTCACTTTGGTCCCTCCTCTTGGCTTTGTCGCTGGCATCCAGAGAACGTTGGTCGATTTCTTCTGGGACAAAAAGATGCACTGGGTCGCCGCGCAGGCTCTGAGTCTCCCTATTGAGGAGGGCGGTCAGTCGCTGGTGTGCGCCCGCACCCAGGTCGCGACGTTCCGCCTTCAGACCTTGCGGCGATACCTTTACGTCGAGCCTCCTCCTAGATGGTGCGCCCTGGCGACGTATTTTTTCCGCCAGGTGCGTAACCTCAACTACGACACGCAGCTCCTGTTCGTCGACCGTGACGGTTTGCAGGTCGCCCTCAAGACGCTGCCTGTCTTTTACCAGGACCTGATCACTGTCTGGAACATGGTCGAATCGCGTCGCGCCTACCCTCCGGCTGGAGTAGCGGCTGTCGTCAGGGAGCCGTTGCTCAGGAATCCGCACCTCCGTACTCGCGGGTTCGAGTGGCTGTCGGAGGAGAGGGCCGCGGCGGCGAGGGTGACCAGGGTCGGGGACGTGCTGGGTGCCGGGGGCCTGGGCTGGACGCTGCCGCAGGACATAGCAGGCAGGGCGGCGGTAGACGTCCAGTACGTGGCCACCGCCATCCGACGCCTCAAAACGGCGGTGCTCGGACCCGACGTAGTACACCAGTTGGAGGACGCTCAGGTGTGCGGTGGGATCCCGTCCGAGCTCACCCCAGCCCGGACGGAATTTCACATTGGCCCCAAGGTCCCGTACTTCCCGCGGGAGCCTGTGCCCCACAACCTGAGCCGCCTCCGAAATTTTAACTTTGTTTCGTTTAGGGAGGTGAACAGGAGAGCCCTGTACCGACTGCTGCTGCACACCGTCCACCTCTTCTCCCTCATCCACCGTCCGGACACGCCTTGGCGTGCCCATTTGCCACCGGGCGGTGGGGATCCCCAGTGGAGGGCTCTCTACGCGGGAGTCCTCCCCCTTTCTCTCGGGGATCTGGGGTGGAGGGTGCTGCACGCAGCAGTCCCCTGCAACCGCAGATTGCGGTGGTTCACGGACTCCCAGCCCAACTGCTTGTTCTGTGGCGCTGTGGAGTCCGTGGACCACGTGTATATTGGGTGTGGGCGTTTGCACTCCCTTTTTGATTTTCTGAAAAACCTTCTCCTCTGTTTTTGGCTGCACTTCAGTCCCACGCTCCTGATCTTTGGGCACCCGGTACGGAGGAAGGAGGGCAGGTCTGAAGACCTCCTCGTGGGTCTGCTCCTGGGCCTGGCCAAACTGGCCATCAACAGGTCCAGGCAGCGGGCCGTGGAGGGGGTCGTTAGGGCCGACTGCCTGCCCCTCTTCCGCGGTTACGTTAGAGCCCGGGTGTCCTTGGAGAAGGAGCACGCGGCGTCGACCAACACCCTGGAGTTGTTCAGGGAGAGGTGGGCGCCGCAGGGAGTGGAGTGCATCATTTCTCCCTCCAATTCTATTTTGATTTAGTCCCTACCCTCCCCTTCACTGTTTTGATCACACAGCACTGTCCTTTGATGTGAAGGGCAGTGTTTGTCACTGGCCACCCGGGTGTTTTCCTGTCTTCCTGGTGGTGGAAACTGAATAAAGATTCGTGCACTTTGTGTCTTTCACAGTGTCTTACACCTGCACACACACACCATGGGTGCTGGGGATAAAATAAGCACTACCGCAGTTAGGTGGTAGTGTAGGGTAAAGAAATAAAAAAAAAAAAAAAAAAAAAAGAAAAAAATAAAAAAAAAAAGAAAAAAAAAAAAAAATAAATTAAAAAAAAAAATAAAATAAACTCCCCCCGGTCTTTCTGGGGAAGAAGCACTGATCCTTGGAGGGGAGAGACATTCCAGCAGCGCGCCGGTGGCGCTGCTCTTCTCGACTGTCCTGCACCGTAGCCCAACCTACCCGAACCCCCAGGGGCTACAGCAGGGCCTTCTGCTGCCTCAACTCCTCCGGCCCCTGGGGAGGACTTTAACAACCACACGAGCCACGGTGTGGGCGACGACGGGTCGTTGAGGGGAGGAGGGTGTTATCCTCGCTCCTCCCTCCCAGACTGTTTTTCTGGGGGCCTTGGCCCTGGGGGATGACGTTTTCCTGGGGGATGACCTTTTCCCCGAGGAGCCAGGCGTCCCGGTGTCGGGAGAGGAGCAGGGCCCCGAGCCTCTGCAGCCCGACGACCCGAACTCGGGGCGTTCCGGGAAGGGGTGCGCCAAGGAAGGTACTGCCAGTGACCCTGGGGGTGGGGTAGCCGGGGGTTTAAGGCCAGTTGGCGGTGCCGGACCAGCCACCATCCTCTCGGTGGGGGAGGGGTCGGTGACCGAGGGCGACCTCCCGGAGGAGGGTTTGGGATCGGTGGCAGACACCGGGGACAACGCGGACTCCGTCTGCAGCGATGTTTTCGAATCCCGGGTGCCCCTCACCGATCTCCCCCTCATCCCCCTCGAGGAACTCTGGGAATTTGTCAAGGAAACTCTGAGTCGCCGGGATAGAGCCCAACTGGCGCTCGACCGCTGGAGTTCCTTTGAAAGTGTTTACTGGTCGGCCCACGCTGCCCACCAGGCGCCTGGGCTCGACATTAATGAGCGAAAGCGAGTCAGGAACTTCCTGGGGGCGCTCCTGGTGAGGGCGAGGGACTTTTGTGCCCCTCCCCCATCCTCCCAGTAAATATGTATATAGGTTTTTAACTATACTGGTGGTGGTTGCACAACGCTTCCGACATGGAGACGACTATAACCAGCCTCAACATCAACGGCAGCAGGGAGTCACAGCGCAGATTCCAGACCCTCTCGGTCCTTCGGGACGGGAGGTATGCGGTGTGCTTCCTGCAAGAAACCCACACTACCCCGGGAGACGAAGCCACCTGGCTCCTGGAGTGGCGAGGGGGGGGGTCTACATGAGTCACCTCACCCGCAGATCTGGCGGGGTGGCTATCTTGTTGGCCCCGCATTTTCAGCCGGAGATCTTGGGGGTCAGGGATCCAGTGCCAGGCCGTTTGCTTCACCTGACGGTTCGGCTGGGGGGGCGCGGTGCTTCACTTGGTGAACGTCTACGCTCCCCTGGCCGGGCCAAGGCAAGCGAGCTTCTTCGAAGAAGTGTCCGCTCATCTCGCTTCCATCGACGAGAACCAGTGCGTCGTCCTTGGGGGAGATTTTAACTGCGTCCTCGAGGGCAGGGACCACGGCGGTGCCCGCACTGGCTGAGCGTCGGGGAAGAGGTTGGGGGACTTGGTCAAGTCCTTCGACCTGGTGGACATCTGGCAGAATCTCCATCCCGACTCCATCGCCTTCACCTTCGTGAGGCCTGGGGTCGGAGTGTCCAGAATCGACCGCCTGTACGTTTCGCGGGCGTACGCCTCCTGTTTCCCGAAGGCCTCCATGCGGCAGGTGTCGTGCACGGACCACCACCTGGTGTGGGCGGAACTCCTTCCGTTCGGCGCCAGGCTCGGCTCCGCGTACTGGCACTTTAACAACCTGCTGCTGGAGGACGAGCGGTTCCGGGACTCGTTTCGTCGCTTCTGGGCCGGCTGGAGAAGGAAGCGGGGAAGCTTCCCCTCCCTGAGGCTATGGTGGGACGTGGGCAAGGCTCACGTCCGCGTCTTCTGTCAGGAGTACGCGAGGGGGTCGACGAAGAGGCGGAAATCCAGGATCGGGGAGTTGGAGAGGGAGTTGCTCGACCTGGAGTCACGCCTCGGTCAGCCCGACGCGGACCCGGCCCTGCGCGGGGTGTACGAAGAGAAGAAGGCCGCGCTCCGGGACCTGCAGCTCGTCGGGGCTCGGGGCGCGTACGTGAGGTCGCGGATCCAGCTCCTCCAGGACCTGGACCGCGGCTCCCCCTTCTTCTACTCGCTGGAAAAAAGGCGTGGCACCCGTCAGCAGCTCCTTGTGCTGCTGGCCGACGACGGGTCCCTCGTCTCGGATCCGGAGGGCGTCAGGGCCCACGTCCGAAACTATTACACAGCCCTGTTCTCTCCGGATCCGTCCAGCGAGGATGCTCGCAGAGTTCTGTGGGAGGACCTGCCGCAGCTCGGCCCGGAGGACGCCGGAAGGCTCGACGCTCCCGTCACTTTGGAGGAGCTGACCGGCGCCCTCGACCAGCTCTCGAGGGGCAAAACCCCGGGGCTGGACGGGCTGACTGTGGAGTTCTTCAGGGCGTTCTGGGACGTCCTGGGGAGCGACTACGCACAGGTCCTGGGGGAGTGTTTAAATGCCGGACAGCTGCCCCTTTCTTGGCGCAGGGCGGTCATCGTCCTGCTGCCAAAGAAGGGGGACCTTCGTTCCTTAAAGAACTGGCGTCCGGTCTCCCTCCTCGGCACGGATTACAAATCTTCGCCAGGGTGTTGTCTTCTCGCCTGGCCTCCGTGCTGGCCCACATGATCCACCCGGACCAGTCCTACACGGTCCCGGGCCGGAGGATACACGATAACGTCCACCTGGTCCGGGACCTGATCCATTTCTGTCGACGGGCTGGTCTGCCGAGCGCCTTCCTGTCTCTCGACCAGGAGAAGGCGTTCGACAGGGTCGATCACGAGTACCTGCTCGGGACTCTGCGGGCATTCGGGTTCGGGGCGCAGTTCGTCGCCCGGATCCGACTTTTGTACGCCGCCGCAGAGTGTCTGGTTAAAGTTAACGGGTCCCTGACGGCGCCCCTTCGCTTCGGGAGAGGAGTGCGTCAAGGCTGCCCCCTGTCCGGCCAGCTGTATTCCCTGTGCGTGGAGCCTTTCCTGCGCCTCTTGCGGAGGAGGTTGTCGGGGCTGGTTCTGCGCGGCGCGGGCACGGGGGTGGTCCTCTCGGCCTACGCCGACGACGTGCTCCTCACTTTCACCGACCCGGCTGACCTGGGGAGGATGCGCGAGTGCCAGGCCGTGTACTCGGCGGCGTCTTCCGCCAGGATCAACTGGGCCAAATGTTCCGGACTACTGGTCGGCCCGTGGCGGGTGGACTCTCTGCCGGAGGAGTTACGGGGGTTCAGCTGGAGTACCACCCATCTCCTCTACCTGGGGGTCTACCTCAGCCCGGCTGAGGAATCCTGGCCGGCCAACTGGCAGGAGCTGGAGGCCAAAGTCTCGGCTCGCCTAGGCCGCTGGACAGGACTGCTCCGAGTGCTATCTTACAGGAGTCGAGTGCTGGTCATAAACCAGCTGGTGGCCGCCATGCTGTGGTACCGGCTGGTCACTTTGGTCCCTCCTCTTGGCTTTGTCGCTGGCATCCAGAGAACGTTGGTCGATTTCTTCTGGGACAAAAAGATGCACTGGGTCGCCGCGCAGGCTCTGAGTCTCCCTATTGAGGAGGGCGGTCAGTCGCTGGTGTGCGCCCGCACCCAGGTCGCGACGTTCCGCCTTCAGACCTTGCGGCGATACCTTTACGTCGAGCCTCCTCCTAGATGGTGCGCCCTGGCGACGTATTTTTTCCGCCAGGTGCGTAACCTCAACTACGACACGCAGCTCCTGTTCGTCGACCGTGACGGTTTGCAGGTCGCCCTCAAGACGCTGCCTGTCTTTTACCAGGACCTGATCACTGTCTGGAACATGGTCGAATCGCGTCGCGCCTACCCTCCGGCTGGAGTAGCGGCTGTCGTCAGGGAGCCGTTGCTCAGGAATCCGCACCTCCGTACTCGCGGGTTCGAGTGGCTGTCGGAGGAGAGGGCCGCGGCGGCGAGGGTGACCAGGGTCGGGGACGTGCTGGGTGCCGGGGGCCTGGGCTGGACGCTGCCGCAGGACATAGCAGGCAGGGCGGCGGTAGACGTCCAGTACGTGGCCACCGCCATCCGACGCCTCAAAACGGCGGTGCTCGGACCCGACGTAGTACACCAGTTGGAGGACGCTCAGGTGTGCGGTGGGATCCCGTCCGAGCTCACCCCAGCCCGGACGGAATTTCACATTGGCCCCAAGGTCCCGTACTTCCCGCGGGAGCCTGTGCCCCACAACCTGAGCCGCCTCCGAAATTTTAACTTTGTTTTGTTTCGGGAGGTGAAAAGGAGAGCCCTGTACCGACTGCTGCTGCACACCATCCACCTCTTCTCCCTCATCCACCGTCCGGACACGCCTTGGCGTGCCCATTTGCCACCGGGCGGTGGGGATCCCCAGTGGAGGGCTCTCTACGCGGGAGTCCTCCCCCTTTCTCTCGGGGATCTGGGGTGGAGGGTGCTGCACGCAGCAGTCCCCTGCAACCGCAGATTGCGGTGGTTCACGGACTCCCAGCCCAACTGCTTGTTCTGTGGCGCTGTGGAGTCCGTGGACCATGTATATATTGGGTGTGGGCGTTTGCACTCCCTTTTTGATTTCCTTAAAAACCTTCTCCTCTGTTTTTGGCTGCACTTCAGTCCCACGCTCCTGATCTTTGGGCACCCGGTACGGAGGAAGGAGGGCAGGTCTGAAGACCTCCTCGTGGGTCTGCTCCTGGGCCTGGCCAAGCTGGCCATCAACAGGTCCAGGCAGCGGGCCGTGGAGGGGGTCGTTAGGGCCGACTGCCTGCCCCTCTTCCGCGGTTATGTTAGAGCCCGGGTGTCCTTGGAGAAGGAGCACGCGGTGTCCACCAACACCCTGGAGTTGTTCAGGGAGAGGTGGGCGCCGCAGGGAGTGGAGTGCATCATTTCTCCCTCCAACTCTATTTTGATTTAGTCCCTACCCTCCCCTTCACTGTTTTGATCACACAGCACTGCCCTTTGATGTGAAGGGCAGTGTTTGTCACTGGCCACCCGGGTGTTTTCCTATATTCCTGGTGGTGGAAATTGAATAAAGATTGGTGCACTTTGTGTCTTTCACTGTGTCTCACACCTGCACACACACACCATGGGTGCTGGGGAAAAAATAAGCACTACCGCACTTAGGTGGTAGTGTGGGGGTTAAAGGGGAAAAAAAAAAAAAAAAAAAAAAAAGTAAATCCCCTCCGGTCTCTCTGGGGAAGAGGCACTAAAAAAAAAAAAAAAAAAAAAAAAAAAAAAAAAAAAAAACTCCCCCCGGTCTTTCTGGGGAAGAAGCACTGATCCTTGGAGGGGAGAGACATTCCAGCAGCGCGCCGGTGGCGCTGCTCTTCTCGACTGTCCTGCACCGTAGCCCAACCTACCCGAACCCCCAGGGGCTACAGCAGGGCCTTCTGCTGCCTCAACTCCTCCGGCCCCTGGGGAGGACTTTAACAACCACACGAGCCACGGTGTGGGCGACGACGGGTCGTTGAGGGGAGGAGGGTGTTATCCTCGCTCCTCCCTCCCAGACTGTTTTTCTGGGGGCCTTGGCCCTGGGGGATGACGTTTTCCTGGGGGATGACCTTTTCCCCGAGGAGCCAGGCGTCCCGGTGTCGGGAGAGGAGCAGGGCCCCGAGCCTCTGCAGCCCGACGACCCGAACTCGGGGCGTTCCGGGAAGGGGTGCGCCAAGGAAGGTACTGCCAGTGACCCTGGGGGTGGGGTAGCCGGGGGTTTAAGGCCAGTTGGCGGCGCCGGACCAGCCACCATCCTCTCGGTGGGGGAGGGGTCGGTGACCGAGGGCGACCTCCCGGAGGAGGGTTTGGGATCGGTGGCAGACACCGGGGACAACGCGGACTCCGTCTGCAGCGATGTTTTCGAATCCCGGGTGCCCCTCACCGATCTCCCCCTCATCCCCCTCGAGGAACTCTGGGAATTTGTCAAGGAAACTCTGAGTCGCCGGGATAGAGCCCAACTGGCGCTCGACCGCTGGAGTTCCTTTGAAAGTGTTTACTGGTCGGCCCACGCTGCCCACCAGGCGCCTGGGCTCGACATTAATGAGCGAAAGCGAGTCAGGAACTTCCTGGGGGCGCTCCTGGTGAGGGCGAGGGACTTTTGTACCCCTCCCCCATCCTCCCAGTAAATATGTATATAGGTTTTTAACTATACTGGTGGTGGTTGCACAATACTTCCGACATGGAGACGACTATAACCAGCCTCAACATCAACGGCAGCAGGGAGTCACAGCGCAGATTCCAGACCCTCTCGGTCCTTCGGGACGGGAGGTATGCGGTGTGCTTCCTGCAAGAAACCCACACTACCCCGGGAGACGAAGCCACCTGGCTCCTGGAGTGGCGAGGGGGGGGGTCTACATGAGTCACCTCACCCGCAGATCTGGCGGGGTGGCTATCTTGTTGGCCCCGCATTTTCAGCCGGAGATCTTGGGGGTCAGGGATCCAGTGCCAGGCCGTTTGCTTCACCTGACGGTTCGGCTGGGGGGGCGCGGTGCTTCACTTGGTGAACGTCTACGCTCCCCTGGCCGGGCCAAGGCAAGCGAGCTTCTTCGAAGAAGTGTCCGCTCATCTCGCTTCCATCGACGAGAACCAGTGCGTCGTCCTTGGGGGAGATTTTAACTGCGTCCTCGAGGGCAGGGACCACGGCGGTGCCCGCACTGGCTGAGCGTCGGGGAAGAGGTTGGGGGACTTGGTCAAGTCCTTCGACCTGGTGGACATCTGGCAGAATCTCCATCCCGACTCCATCGCCTTCACCTTTGTGAGGCCTGGGGTCGGATCGTCGAGAATCGACCGCCTGTACGTTTCGCGGGCGTACGCCTCCTGTTTTCCGAAGGCCTCCACGCGGAAGGTGTCGTGCACAGACCATCACCTGGTGTGGGCGGAACTCCTTCCGTTCGGCGCCAGGCTCGGCTCCGCGTACTGGCACTTTAACAACCTGCTGCTGGAGGACGAGCGGTTCCGGGACTCGTTCCGTCGTTTCTGGGCCGGCTGGAGAAGGAAGCGGGGAAGCTTCCTCTCCCTGAGGCTATGGTGGGACTGTCCGCGTCTTCTGTCAGGAGTACGCGAGGGGGTTGACGAAGGGGCGGAAATCCAGGATCGGGGAGTTGGAGAGGGAGTTGTTCAACCTGGAGTCACGCGTCGGTCAGCCCGACGCGGACCCGGCCCTGCGCAGGGTGTACGAAGATAAGAAGGCCGCGCTCCGGGACCTGTAGCTCGTCGGGGCTCGGGGCGCGTACGTGAGGTCGCGGATCCAGCTCCTCCAGGACCTGGACCACGGCTCCCCCTTCTTCTACTCACTGGAAAAAAGGCGTGGCACCCGTCAGCAGCTCTTTGTGCTGCTGGCCGACGACTGGTCCCTCGTCTCGGATCCGGAGGGCATCAGGGCCCACGTCCGAAACTATTACACGGCCCTGTTCTCTCCGGATCCATCCAGCGAGGATGTTCGCAGAGTTCTGTGGGAGGACCTGCCGCAGCTCAGCCCGGAGGACGCCGGAAGGCTCGACGCTCCCGTCACTTTAGAGGAGCTGACCGGCGCCCTCGACTGGCTCTCGAGGGACAAGACCCCGGGGCTGGACGGGCTGACTGGAGTTCTTCAGGGCGTTCTGGGACGTCCTGGGGAGTGACTACACGCAGGTGCTGGGGGAGTGTCAAAATGCCGGACTGCTGCCCCTTTCTTGGCGCAGGGCGGTCATCGTCCTGCTGCCAAAGAAGGGGGACCTTCGTTCTTTGAAGAACTGGCGTCCGGTCTCCCTCCTCAGCACGGATTACAAAATCTTCGCCAGGGTGTTGTCTTCTCGCCTGGCCTCCGTGCTGGCCCACATGATTCACCCGGACCAGTCCTACACAGTCCCGGGCCGGAGGATACACGACAACGTCCACCTGATCCATTTCTGTCGACGGGCTGGTCTGCCGAGCGCCTTCCTGTCTCTCGACCAGGAGAAGGCGTTCGACAGGGTCAATCATGTGTACCTGCTCACGACTCTGCGGGCATTCGGGTTCGGGACACAGTTCGTCGCCCGGATCCGACTTTTGTACGCCGCCGCAGAGTGTCTGGTTAAAGTTAACGGGTCCCTGACGGCGCCCCTTCGCTTCGGGAGAGGAGTGCATCAAGGCTGCCCCCTGTCCGGCCAGCTGTATTCCTTGTGCGTGGAGCCTTTCCTGCGCCTCTTGCGGAGGAGGTTGTCGGGGCTGGTTCTGCGCGGCGCAGGCACGGGGGTGATCCTCTCGGCCTACGCCGACGACGTGCTCCTCACTTTCACCGACCCAGCTGACCTGGGGAGGATGCGCGAGTGCCAGGCCGTGAACTCTGTAGCGTCTTCCGCCAGGATCAACTGGGCCAAATGTTCCGGACTACTGGTCGGTCCATGGCGGGTGGACTCTCTGCCGGAGGAGTTACGGGGGTTCAGCTGGAGTACCACCCATCTCCTCTACCTGGGGGTCTACCTCAGCCCGGCTGAGGAATCCTGGCCGGTCAACTGGCAGGAGCTGGAGGCCAAAGTCTTGGCTTGCCTAGGCCGCTGGACAGGACAAAAAGATGCACTGGGTCACTGCGCAGGTTCTGAGTCTCCCTATTGAGGAGGGCAGTCAGTCGCTGGTGTGCGTCCGCACCCAGGTCGCGACGTTCCGCCTTCAGACCTTGCGGCGATACCTTTACGTCGAGCCTCCTCCTAGGTGGTGCGCCCTGGCGACGTATTTTTTCTGCCAGGTGCGTAACCTCAACTACGACACGCAGCTCCTGTTCGTCGACCGTGACGGTTTGGAGGTCGCCCTCAAGACGCTGCCTGTCTTTTACCAGGACCTGATCACTGTCTGGAACATGGTCGAATCGCGTCGCGCCTCCCCTCCGGCTGGAGTAGCGGCTGTCGTCAGGGAGCCGTTGCTCAGGAATCCGCACCTCCGTACTCGCGGGTTTGAGTGGCTGTCGGAGGGGAGGGCCGTGGCGGCGAGGGTGACCAGGGTCGGGGAGGTGCCGGGGGCCTGGGCTGGACGCTGCCGCAGGACATAGCGAGCAGGGCAGCGGTAGACGTCCGGTACGTGGCCACCGCCATCCGACGCCTTAAAACGGTGGTCCTCGGACCCGACGTAGTGCACCAGTTGGAGGACGCTCAGGTGTGCGGTGGGATCCCGTCCGCGCTCACCCCAGCCAGGACGGAATTTCACATTGGCCCCAAGATCCCTTACTTCCTGCGGGAGCCTGTGCCCCACAACCTGAGCCGCCTCCGAAATTTTAATTTTGTCCCTTTTTTAAGGACGTAAAAAGGCAGGCCCTGTATCGACTGCTGCTGCACACCGTCCACCTCTTCTCCCTCATCCACCGTCCGGACACGCCTTGGCGTGCCCATTTGCCACCGGGCGGTGGGGATCCCCAGTGGAGGGCTCTCTACGTGGGAGTCCTCCCCCTTTCTCTCGGGGATCTGGGGTGGAGGGTGCTGCACGCAGCAGTCCCCTGCAACCACAGATTGCAGTGGTTCACGGACTCCCAGCCCAACTGCTTGTTCTGTGGTGCTGTGGAGTCCGTGGACCATGTGTATATTGGGTGTGGGCGTTTGCACTCCCTTTTTGATTTCCTTAAAAACCTTCTCCTCTGTTTTTGGCTGCACTTCAGTCCCACGCTCCTGATCTTTGGGCACCCGGTACGGAGGAAGGAGGGCAGGTCTGAAGATCTCCTCGTGGGTCTGCTCCTGGGCCTGGCCAAACTGGCCATCAACAGGTCCAGGCAGCGGGCCGTGGAGGGGGTCGTTAGGGCCGACTGCCTGCCCCTCTTCCGCGGTTATGTTAGAGCCCGGGTGTCCTTGGAGAAGGAGCACGCGGCGTCGACCAACACCCTGGAGTTGTTCAGGGAGAGGTGGGCGCCGCAGGGAGTGGAGTGCATCATTTCTCCCTCCAACTCTATTTTGATTTAGTCCCTACCCTCCCCTTCACTGTTTTGATCACACAACACTGCCCTTTGGTGTGAAGGGCAGTGCTTGTCACTGGCCACCCGGGTGTTTTCCTGTCTTCCTGGTGGTGGAAATTGAATAAAGATTGGTGCACTTTGTGTCTCTCACTGTGTCTCCCACCTGCACACACACACCATGGGTGCTGGGGATAAAATAAGCACTACCGAAAGAGAAAAAAAAAAATAGACTGCTGCTGCACACCATCCACCTCTTCTCCCTCATCCACCGTCCGGACACGCCTTGGCGTGCCCATTTGCCACCGGGCGGTGGGGATCCCCAGTGGAGGGCTCTCTACGTGGGAGTCCTTCCCCCTTTCTCTTGGGGATCTGGGGTGGAGGGTGCTGCACACAGCAGTCCCCTGCAACCACAGATTGCAGTGGTTCACGGACTCCCAGCCCAACTGCTTGTTCTGTGGTGCTGTGGAGTCCGTGGACCATGTATATATTGGGTGTGGGCGTTTGCACTCCCTTTTTGATTTTCTTAAAAACCTTCTCCTCTGCTTTTGGTTGCGCTTCCGTCCCACGCTCCTGATCTTCGGGCACCTGGTACAGAGGAGGGAGGGCAGGTCTGAAGACCTCCTCGTGCGTCTGCTCCTGGGCCTGGCCAAACTGGCCATAAACAGGTCCAGGCAGCGGGCCGTGGAGGGGGTCATTAGGGCCGACTGCCTGCCCCTCTTCCGCGGTTACGTTAGAGCCCGGGTGTCCTTGGAGAAGGAGCACGCGGTGTCCACCAAAACCCTGGAGTTGTTCAGGGAGTGGAGTGCATTATTTCCCCCTCCAACTCCATTTTGATTTAATCCCTGCCCTCCCCTTCACGGTTTGATCACACAGCATTGCCCTTTTGTGAAGGGCACTGCTTGTCACTGGCCACTCAGGTGTTTTCCCAACTTCCTGGTGGTGGAAATTGAATAAAGATTTGGACACCTTGTGTCTCTCACTGTGTCTCATACCTGCACACACACAACATGGGTGCTGGGGAAAAAATAAGCACTACCACAGTTAGGCGGGAGTTTGGTGGTTTTAAAAAGAAAAAAAATGAATAATGAAGCTGCCACTACCATTTATATCACGCCTTTGATTTGGGTAAAAACACCAATGTAGAGTTGGGACTGAAGCTACAGTGATTATTTGTTATTACCATTTTAAGAGCTTTAGAGCAACTTTTAGCACATTAGCTGATACCGTTGGAAGTCATTCACCAACAAACATTACATACAATGTAAAGCAGCATTACAATGACAGTTGCTTTTGTGTCTCGAAGTGCAGAAGTGACCTATTAAGATATTGGAGATGTTATTAGGCACTAGAGCTTTTCTCAAATCAAGACTGAAGAGTAATAGTTGGATATTAGGGGATGAGTTTTCCATCTGCCTTCTTCAGCCTTTCAACCATGCATCGACTCAAGCTTCCTTCACAAAACAGGTCACGCATAAAGCTAAAACCAGTAAGTTCTAAAACCTCTCCCAAAATTTGTTGTGGCACTTTTTAACCAGGAGGAATTTAGTCATGTGTAGGTTTAATGATCGCTGTATTTTTTTTTTCTTCACCTAAGTGTGGTAGTGCTTATTTTTTCCCTAGCACCCATGGTGTGTGTGTGCAGGTGTGAGACACAGTGAAAGACACAACGTGCACAAATCTTTATTCAAATTCCACCACCAGGAAGATAGGAAAACACCCGGGTGGCCAGTGATAAACACTGCCCTTTACATCAAAGGGCAGTGCTGCGTGATCAAAACAGTGAAGGGGAGGGTAGGGACTAAATCAAAATAGAGTTGGAGGGATGATTGGTGTATTCAGGTGGAGCACAAATCAGATCCAATGGCATTTTTTGATGAATCATAACTAGCAATTTCAATTTCAATTAGTGGAGCTGTAACATGACATTAATGATTAATCACAGTTACCACAGGTGGAATCTTGCAGAGACCTAAAGGAGTCTATGGTGAGTTGTGTAAGGAGTCTGGTGAGTCCTATCTCACTGTCAGGAGCAACTCACTTTATCTGTTATCCAACTAGGAAGCTGCAGGTTGCTTATTAAGAGGTGTTATTGTTAGTTAACAACCTTATTAACAGTGCTTCATTGAGACACAGCTTCCAATTTTACCGAAAACATCAAGCAAACTGGACGCCAAAAATTCTTGATCTGGAAACGAGAGTGGGTACCGAGGGACTTCAGCTTGCAGCATGCTACAAAGTACCTCCATGTTGGACAGCAGGCACTACCATCTCAGGGAACACTCCATGGGCACCTACCCCATACACACTCCATGACCATGGACATTGGCATCCAACACATGCCAGTCTCTAAGAACCTTCAAGGCACATCTCCAGCCACTTACAGGATGCTTCTGCACTTCAATGGTGAATTCAGAGCACAACACCAATTATTATTGTAATGCTGCATCAAGGACACTGCGCACTCAGGAACACATACCCAGCTCACAGATTGAGTCTCTGGAATTCTCACTCTCTGTTATTGAACTTACTCTGTCTGAGCCTCCCTGGATGCTCACAGCATCTCTGCCTTGCCTTTTCTGCACTTTGCCCCCTCAGCCATAGATATCAGGCTCACACAGTACTGCTGAATTGCTTGGCTGTTTAGTGCAAATGCAGAGGCAGGAAGCTTGACAGGGTTATCTGTATTTCTACATCAGCCTTTGCTCAGGGGAGCCACGCACAGGGCAGCCTCTGATATCAGTCCAGGGGCTTAGACCCAGTCAGTCAGCCACTTGGAATGGTCAGAGTCAGGATGCTCTCTACTTAAAGGGTGGGGAGGAAAATGTTGAGCAGTCCATCATAATTGGGTGGCCTATCTCTTATTTTTGGTATAATGGGGGAGAGGCATCCTGAGTAAGTGAGTAGGCAGCAATGAGAGCATACGGTGTTAATGGTGTCAGGGGTTGGTATGGTTGACAGCAAATGAGGGAAGATGCTACAGGTAATAATGAGATTGGCAGATGTGTGGTGGGAGATGTGTGCAGTAACAGGGATGGATTGAATGTGAGGTAGCAGAGAGAAGAATGGTGACGGCTACATTGGTGGAATTTCCTCCATTGCAGTGCATTCCACCAGACATCTGAGGTTGCACTGACCTGGGTGGCAACCTCAGCCCAGGTTGACAGTGGGTGGCCTCCGTTGCTGGTCTTGGGTGAAGAAGGCATCCTGCGTCTACATCACCCCATCCAGCAGCACCTCCAGGACACTGCCTGCAAAGCAGAGAACGAAACTTTCCATGCCTGCCCTGTCTGGGGCGAATGTCAGGAACCATGCAGGGTAACTCTGGATTGACTATGATCATGCAGGTGTACAACGGCCTTTTAAAGATGATACCACACCAGAGATGCTGGTCAATTCTGGAATATCTCAGCAGAGAGTTGTTCCACAAATGACACTGAGTGATATTAGGCTAGAATCAAGCAGGAGGGACACCAAAGGGTAGTATAGGTAATTAATGAGGTGAGTTTGGTAAATTATGGCAATAGATTTCGTCTGACTTTGTGACAAGACACCCTCCAAAAAAATGCAACAAAACTGTATCTTAGAAAACATAATATTCAGCCCTATGTGTGAAATTGAAAGACAATCATATTCTTAGGATAAACATAAAACAAGAGAAAAATTCTATAATACTGGAAATCCAAAATAAAAATTGAAATCACCCACAAGTATCCAAAGGGCCAAACAATACTTGCAGAGAGACTTAAATTTCAGATTTATGACCTTGCATCACAACTGGTAGATCTGAGAGAGGAATGGCTTTTCAGCAAGAGTCATGGAGGTGCGACAGGGAAGGAAATGTGACAGGGTGAAGGGTTGACACAGTCCAGTGACCAACACAAGAATAATGCATCGCATTGTATTCACTAAGACCTCCAAAGCAATTATATAATGAAGTGGTACGTTTGGCAATTAGTCATGAATATTTACAGGTAGGCAAAAAGTGAACCTCCTAGTTCAAGTGTGACTATTGGAGCTCTGTGTTGGACTAACTGGAGTGAGAAAATATAATTAAAAAGCTTCAAAGTCATGTACTGGAAACTTAAATAAAAACAAGAAAACAACATAACAGATTAGTAAGAAGTGAACATTTCAACTGTGAACTGAGCTCAGAGGAAATGTTGGAAGAACATTTATTAGAATTCAGTTTATACATCAAACTTTAAATCCTCTTTTTCATCAGATGCAGACTAGCTAAATGTTGACTAATCTACTGTTATTTCCTGCATTTCCTCTCTTTGCTTCAGATTTCCAACATTTACTGTTCCATTTATTTTGGTTTTGAGGTCACCAAAGATGTCCATGAACTGTGGTATCCATTTCCCATTGGCCTCTTATAAATTTCAAATTAAATAAAGTAGCAAATCTGTTCTGATTCCTGTACAGTTAGGGTAATTTATGCTGTAATTGGAGAGATTATGAACAATGGATTAGAATAAGACTAGACATACTTGAGACTATTGTACTTCTTTTATCAATGTTATTATTAGCATGATTATTTTGACTGCATTTATCTGGAATGCCAAAGCTATAAAGACTATGAAACTTTCAGGCTGAAAAGCAATACTTGCATTAATGGAAGCTCCCATTGTAGAGTCATAAGCCCTACAAATGAAATCTATTTCCATAATAAGTTAAATTAAATACGACAAACTACATTACACTAGGAATTTGCACTTTGTTCCTGTAGTAATTTGAATGATGTCAGCTAGGTGGACCTCAGAGAACATGAGATCCCTGACTGAGGCTGTTAACATGGTCTGATCAGGCTGGCACATATAAGCAGGAGCATCACAGGTTCTGCTCACTCTCGGAGCCAGCTATGAGATAGCTGTTCAGTGTCATGTACTATATACGTGTAAATAAAGGGCGTCTTGGTGACAGGATACCAACTCTCGTGGGGTTATTTCAGTTCCCTTTCTGGTTGAGAGCATCTTACTTTAAGACAAGAAATATTGATTGAATCCAGAAATCTTGATTAGAGGGTACTGCCATTGATAGAAAGGGAAGGGGCAGAGGAATAATTAATTCAGTGTGTTTCAGCAATCTTATCATTGCTATGATATGCAGAATATCCTGAGATACTGCAGTCACCAGTGCACATCATAATCTACATTATTCTGCTGGTTAGGCTTCCCATTGCAAACGAACCCAGAGAATTGAGGGGAGTATGTAACAACGAGCGTAGTTCTAAATCAGTGACATCAGAAGCAGAATAGCCAGCAGCCTTCAAATCCATTACATGCTTCTGTAAATCTTGATAAATTAAACTTGTAATGGGAGGGTGAATCAAAAACAACTGGTCAAATTGCATTGGAATTTATCCTTGTAATATCAAGATGAATATGCTATAATAGCCAAATGAATGCCCACTGAGATTAGGATTCTCAAGATAGAGTTGGTTTCTCACTCTAATGGTGTTGACCCTTGAATACAAACAAAATACGTCGAATAGTGTATCAGCTACATGCTCACATACTTTTCAGTTTGTTGAAATCTAGCGCTGGATGGAAGCCATGAAGTGTCGAGAGATAAGAGTATTAAGTCAGAGTGTAGGAATTATAACCCACATAACTTGGCAGGAGTTATAATAAAGCATTATCAGAGGTGAAAACTGAAAGAACTGCAGATACTCTAAATCAGAAACAAAAACAGAAGTTGCTGGAAAAAGATCAGGAGGTCTGGCAGCATCTATGAAGAGAAATCAAAGTTAATGTTTCCAGTCCTTCCCCAGAACTGAGTTGAGCTCTATAATCCAGTTGGAAAGGGAACTAATTATCAGGAATTCTCAACATAGTTTATGCCAAAGGAATCCTATCTTACTTTAATTTTGATGATGGTTTGAAAAATGTAGTGCTGGAAAAACACAGCAGGCCAGGCAGCATCCGAGGAGCAGGAGAATCAACGTTTTGGGCATAAGCCCTTCTTCAGGAATTTTGATGATGTCAAACAATGACAGCTAATAATAGATATTGTGTATTTGGCTTCCAAAATAAAATTCTATATTAAAAAAATATATTAAGCAAACATAAGTTCTGGGGATTGACAATCTCATTTTAAACTGAATTGTAAATTTGTTCATGCCCTAACTATTTGCCATCTTTCTGAGTTAGGTTGGGAAAGTACAATCCTTAAGTTTGCTGATGGAACAAAGGTGTGTCTAGCAGCTGAGATTTTGGATGAAGTAAACAGAATGTAGGTTGATTCTGGGAGAATGGATCCCATTCAGATGTTGACTAATATGAAGCGGGGGGACATTTGGAGGTGATTTTTTTAAGAGATGCTGAGATTCTATGTCCAGTAGTGTGAGGTGATAATTAGGGTGTTTACCATGCATAGCAAAATGAGGGAAATATAGAGCTGACTTTTTCCAGACCATCTGTCACAGGAATAGAGGTTGGAGGTCAAGTAAGATAAGAAGGGCAAATGTCGCAACAGCTCCCTGCTCCAGCAATGGGTTACAGGACAGATGGGCTACCCCTATCAATCCACCCAAGCAAGACCCCCAATTATGAGCCATTTTCAAAGCATTTTACCAATGGCAGTCTTGCCCACATATACCCATATCATTTAGGGAGGCAGCATTCTTTTGGCAGTGCAGGCACTATCAGAGACAGTGTATCCATGATCCACTGCACGTGGGAAAGTAACCATCAACAAAGTTCCCATAAAGTAAGACATACGTAAACAAACCACTGCTTGCCTCCATGGAATGGGCAGCTATCTATCTCTGAGATCACTACTGCAAAACCTCAGCACCAGTGAGACTGTGATAGGGTGCTCCTCTGACATAGTTTACCAGTTGCATCCCCCTTACCCCCACATCCTCCACTTCCTCTCCCCCCCCCAAGAAAAACTGGGCATTTGTAAAATCCATCCTTATATTGAGTTTGGTTTGAGTAATCAAAGGCATTGCTCGACTGTGCAAGCGTTTTGGATTTATTACAAATGCTCAAAGTAGAGCTGGATAAGTTCATGCAAGTGGAAGGCATGTTCAGTTATATGCAGCCTTGAATCCCTACAGTGCAGATAGAGGCCATTTTACCCATCCAGTCTGTATGAATTCTCCAAAGAGCATCCTACCAAGACCTAGCCCCCATCCTATCCCCATAACCCCACATTGGCCATGGCCAATCCACCTGACCTGCACATCTTTGGACTTGGAAGGAAACCAGAGCACCTGGAGGGAACCCACACAAACACGGGGAGAGGTGTAAACTCCACACAGACAGTCACCCGAGACTGGGATCGAACCTGGTGCTGTGAGGCACAGTGCTAACCACTAGCCTACCTTGATTGCTTAATTGTCAATTAACTGCCTTTGTTGATCAGAGAGGAATTTCTAAGATGAGCTTTTTGACAAAGTGATCCATATTTTTCTTTTTTTATTTTGCTTATTCTAGGGGACTGCATGTTTGGAGAGCTCATGCCAAATATTGAAACGAGATGGTGAAGTCTATCAGGTAGATTAGGTCAGCCCATGTTATCATGTCACTCTATCATAAGTTAGAATATTGCTGTCTTTGCAACCAACTTCCTCCAGCTCATGATGTGAAAATTGAGATGTGTGGATCCACTGGTGCTGTGAGCACAATTCTGTGATCAGCTCAATAATGTATCCATCCAATTAAAGCCTCAGAGAACCAGCATCTTCCCTTCATCAGACACAATTCCGCAAGTGAAATAGTTTTCTACTGTGTGATGCTGCCTTATAGTCTATTGAAAACTGACAAAATTCACCCAAGAATAAGACTGATAAAGTCAGGATACAACTGTGCCTCATTACAAACTCATTCGAAGACCAATGCAGCTACTCCAGTTACTAGATAATTTTACAGCTTTTTGTTAAGAAAAAGGAAAGTAGCCTGACATCCGATACAATGTAATTTACTTCAGTAACTTTGAAACAGAGTTTGTAAATTTATTTTTCAGGAAATTTGTGGTTTTATGTGAATTTTTACATCCAATTCTAAATAAGCCAAATAAAATGTTTGTTTGTTTACCCTCCACCCCCATCTCCTGCTGTAGTCTGTCTGTTTTATCTCTGTCCCAGCCCCTTGCCAGTTTGAATGACTACAATTACATTCAAGTCGATCAGATAACCGAAAGCACCATTCACAATGTATGTGCACTCTCTGCTCACACTTGTGATATACTCATTTGCTGGGACAACAAACAGTATTAGTTTAACACAGAATATTGTAACCGTGCACACAATGTCTTCAGATGTTTTAACAGTAGTTTTTGTACTCCTCTGTGTTTGTTTACACTGGCCAGGAGTAATCCACCCCTGGATCTAAAGGTAATGTCTTTGTAGGTCTGCAATTGCATGGTTCATGACCTGTACATGATTTGTCCTTGATAAACACCTTCACTGCTCAAGAAGCAGAGGAGGTCTCTCCTGCACCTTTGCCACCTTCTCCATCCCCACCCCCTCTCTTGCTTTTGCCAGTTGAGCAGAATACACATACTCACTTCAGAATGACCTGCAACTGACCCCAGCCTCAGGACAGCACATACTAGCTTCACTCACCATCAACTGTTGTTTTAATCTTCGGGCTGGATCTAAGACCTCTGAATCCCAGAGCTTGCATTCACACATCCTAAAGCTGCCTCTCTGTACTCCCTGGGAGCCAGTCTCCAGCTGTAAAGTAAGCAGACACTGACAACGGGATTACATGTGGAGCATAAACTTGATGCAGGCCCCAGAAAACTGCCTGTGTCACCTAAATATCTCCGCGCTTTCCCCATATATTAGAATAACTTACACAAGTAACGTAATCTTGCTAACATGTGAACAACGCTTTAATCAAAGCATTGTTAACTTATGTTTTTATCATTTATACTATGATGTAAAAGTTTAACGGGATTACATGAACTGTGTTGGTAAGCATAAGGACCTGGAAAGTACTGAGGCTGGGGGAGTGGGGGCAGGGGGATGGAGTGCAGAGTGCAATTTCGAAGCCTAAGTGATAACAACAGAGGCATGACAGGGCTTTGAACCAGGAAGCTGTGCTGAGTCTTATGGAGACCCTTAGTCTCTTCGGTCCCATGAGAGTCAATGGGTAGCAAGACTCTGCCATTGGCTTTTGTTAAACCTAGGGCATTAGGCGAATAACCTAAAACAAACTCGTATTTCATTCTCTATGAAGTGAAAATGAAGTGAAACAGCGATCTCAGCAGCTGTACAAGCCCTCCATGCTCATAAGACTCCTCAATGTACCAATAAAATAGTACCCAATGTAAATAGTTTTCAAGACCACTTGGCATTACCAGAGTAACATGATTTTCTGCCACTGCTTCAGTTTATCGGTTCTATGAGCCTCACCCATGATTTTCTTATCTCTAAGTTTGATTATTCCAATACACTCCTGAATGGATTCCCATCTCTTTCAAGTCTAAGCAATAAGTAATATAACTAAAATATATGCTAAGCAATATACATAAACCTGTACTTGGATTAATTTTGACCAATGGTCTCTACCTGAGGAATCAGCCTATTGTTCCGTGATTGAGATGGTGACAGACCCACTGTGTACCAACAGCAATTCCTAGATTGTATTCTATCAGTTTTATCAGGATTACAACAATCAACAATGTTGTTCGCCATTAGGCCAGCTTTTAATTCCAATTAGGCCACTTTTGGAATATTGCATTCAATTCTGGTCGCCCTGCAATAGGAAACATGTTGTAAAACTTGAAAGGGTTCAGAAAAGATTTACAAGGAAGTTGCCAGGGTTGGAGGGTTTGAGCGGTAGAGAGAGGCTGAATAGATTGGGGCTGTTTTCCCTGGAGTGTCAGAGGCTGAGGGGTGACCTTATAGAGGTTTATAAAATCATGAGGGACATGGATAGGGTGAATAGTCAAGGTGTTTTCTCCAGGGCAGTGGAGTCCAAAACTAGAGGGCATAGGCTTAAGGTGACTTGAAACAGAGCTAAAGGGCAACTTTTTCACACAGAGGGTGGTATGTGTACAGAATAAGCTGCCAGAGGAAGTGGTGGAGGCTGGTACAATTACAACATTAAAAGGCATTAAAAGACATCTGGATGGGTATATGAATAGGGAGGGATTAGAGGGATATGGGCCAAGTGCTGGCAAATGGGACTAGATTTATTTAGGATATCTGGTCAGCATGGATGAGTTGGACCAAAGGATCTGTTTCTGTGCTGTACATCCAGACTCTGACTGTATTTTATTGAATATAAATTTCACTATTTGTCATCGTGGATTTGAACACATGGTCCACACTGCCTGTCAATATGCCAGCATTGATAGGAACTGAGCATGGGGACCCTGCAGAATCTCAGTGGTAGTAGATTCTGAAGAAATTGTGGAGGAAATTGCACTTGCCTCGAAACCTCTGAAAAGTCTCCATTTAAATTGGGGACTTCAAATGAACTAAACTAAGTGAACTAGATACTCAGGAAAAGTCAGATTATTAAATACATAGTCTAACCTCAGTAACTAATCAGCTGACCCTGTACTTACATCATATTCCCTCAACTACACCTTTCCCAGACCTTTTAAGCCAAAGATCAAGATCCAACCCCTGACCCCCACCATCTACCAAGACCTGACTTCCCATCCCCACTGCTGGACCCCAACCAAACCAATTTGCCCGATCCCCCACCCAGCTCCACCAGATCCAAAGTGAGCCAGTACAATATAGTCCCTGGCTGGACCTGATTTCTCCCACCTGCCCTAACTTACTCTAAACACTGCATAACTTAGCTTTCATCTTCCACCTTGGCACCCTATCCCCTAACCACCTGGCACCCTAATCCTACTCATCTAGCAGGAGAAAGTGAGGTCTGCAGATGTTGGAGATCAGAGTCGAGAGTGTGGTGCTGGAAAAGCACAGTAGGTCAGGCAGCCTGCGAGAAGCAGGAGAATTGATGTTTCAGGCAAGAACCCTCATTCCTGATGAAGGGCTTTTGTCCGAAACATCGATTCTCCTGCTCCCTGGATGCTGCCTGACGTGCTGTGCTTTTCCAGCACCACACTCTCGACTACTCATCTGGCACCCTATCCTTTCTCCTGTTGGCCTCTATTTACCTGGCACCTTACCCAGCTGGAACCCTGTGAACCTAGCACCCTATCCACCCTACACATCTGACATCCTAACGTCACATCTACTTTATGTCCTTACAATAGCTGCCAGGTCCTTTAGATGCCAGAACATAGCAACTGACTGCTGTGTAAAGGGAACGTGGTTCTCACTTTCTGCAACATTCTTGCTCTATAAAAGATCTGTCAGAATTCTGAGGGAGTCCTGAACAAAGTTTCCTCTCATGACTGCAAAGCTTCTTTCTTTCATATAAAGGAAAGCCTAAGTGGGAATCTGTATGCAATCGCTGCTCCATGGAAAGTTCAGCCTGAATGTCATCAATATATCACGAGTCCAATGGCCACAACTATGACACTACCACCTCCCGTCACATCTTCAGATAAAAACAGGAGACAACAGCAAGTATACAACAAATAGTAGGAAGTCAAGGATAGATCCATAAAGATGCCACAGTTAACATTAGCGGAATGGGATAAGAAGCTGTTGCAGGCAATTCTATGGTTACAATTTGATAAGTAATGTCGTTAATAAGCATAGAGGTTCGATCAAGTATGTTCTATATGATTCTAATGTAATGACTGTAAAGAGTAAATATTCATGTTACATTGAGCATCACCCATTCTGATGAGGTCAGGTAGTCTTGGGTGGAGACAGCCAAATTCTGCACAAGCAACTGAAGGGAACAATGATTTGGAGATGCCAGTGTTGGACTGGGGTGTACAAAGTTAAAAATCATACAACACCAGGTTATAGTCCAACAGGTTTAATTGGAAGCACTAGCTTTCAGAGCGACGCTCCTTCATCAGGTAATTGTGGAGGACACAATTGTAAGGCACAGAATTTATAGCAAAAGTTTACAGTGAGATGTAACTGAAATTATACACTGAAAAATATCTTGATTATCTTTTGAGTCTTTCATCTGTTCAAATACCATGATAGTTTCACTTCTTTCATGTGTAAGTCCCAAAACCTTTTTTTAAAAGTTGCATTCTCAGGTTAACTGTAACAATTGGTGTTAGCTAGACAATATGTTGAAGGTGTTAGCCCTCTGTGTTCTCTGTCTATGCCATGATGTTTAGATTGATTCTAATCTAAAAAGTGAGATAACAGAGTTTTACATGAATTCATGCAGTTTTTGAGCAAAGGGAAAATGGTATTCTGCATAGTCCTTAAGTAACTGTGCCTCGTAAGTTAATATAAACCATATCAATTGCTACCATGCAAGCCATGACTAATGCAAGTGCCTCTTCTGTTTAAACTCTTCAGTAGTTGATCCTTTATCATTGATAATTAACAAGTCCTAGACTCAGCACAGGGGAAAGAGTACTGGTGAGAACTCCCCAAACCAGGGTACCACATACTGGCAACGGTAATATGTTAAAATATGACAAAGGGTATTGTGCATATTGCCTCTGCCTTGTATTTTGTAGCTTGGATTATAAAGAGAAGTTCATAGGTAATTCAAACCTACTGATCTACTGAAAATGCCATAGGAATTAACGCTTTAACTTGCTGCAGAGCCAGGCCATGTGAAATGGTCTGTATGAGCAGACACTCTCTGAGCTTTTTCAGTAGGAGATTTCATGCTTGCACTTATCATTTTCCATTCACTGTGAAAGGCAGGCTGCTGATCTACTGTGCTGGCACAGAGGCATTGTGCCACTGAGCAGCTAAACAAAAGTTCACATTCACAATTCTTTGCACAGTGTGTTCCAGAGTGAGATACAATTTGTAACCAAGCCTGTGGCTCATTGCTGTGTATTTCTTGGAAGAAGACTAGCTACAAAAACCATGTTCATTCTCAGGCTGAAGGATATTTGTGGCATATGCCAAACAAGTAAAGGATATGGTTATATTTGGCACAGATTATGTTGTTTGATAGTGATCTGTACTGATCAAACATTTGTAGATAGAAATTATTTACCATACAAATTACTGATAATCAAGTAATTTATTAATTTATCGCACTTGTCTTGTCATAGACCAAGATGATAAAGACATATGATTATGATAAGCTCATTTCTTGTATAAACTTTGAAAGTGAGTTTGAAGTATTTTGTTTTCAGTACACTTTTGATGCATTATAACATTACATCTACTTCTCTGAGCTCAATGTTGCTTCACAAAATCAGTAATTGCTGGAAAAACCCAGCAGGTCTGGCAGTATCTGTGGACTGTAAGTAGAGTTAATGTTTCGGGTCTAGCGACCCCTTCTTCAGAACTGAAGAGGGCTGGTTTAGAACCCAGTTCTGAAGAAAGGTCACTGGATCCATAACGTTAACTCTATTTACTCTCCACAGATGCTGCCAGACCTGCTGGGTTTTTCCAGCAGTTACAGATTTTGTTTCTGATTTTCAGCATCCGCAGATCTTTGGTTTTATATTCAAAGTTGCTTAATTTGAAATATTTGAAAATTATTTTCCCCCAGCATTGTTTCATGGAAAAGATTACACACTTCAAATATTCGAATGAGAAAGCAACTTTAAGTAGTGAGAATTAGACTCCATTATCTCTCATTGCCAGCTAGGCTTTTTCAGTTAATTACAGTCAGGCTGAAAGGCATCAGCTATTGAAACCCAGTGACTGGGAAATGTACAGCAACAGCCTAGAAAGCCTTCTGTACTGATTTACCTGGCCTCTATATCTAGCTGAAGCTGAGAATTCAGCATGCTCAGAAGAATACTGTGGCACTCTTACACTATTTATTACATGAAAATGATCATTATAAATTTGAAGATGTGTCCATGCTAATCATTTTGAAACGCATTTTACATAAATTGACTGATGTGTTGTTACTACTTCAAGAGCCAATTCATCTGAAAGGAAGACACCTGGAATTACTCATTCTTAATAATTCTCACTCAATAAAAATGGGTGTCCTGGGAACATTTCACTGGCTGGCAGCACCAAAGTTTAAATTTAGAAAACAATTAGAAGCTTGGATGTAAAAGCCTTAAATAAACTTTGTTTTAGATATAGTAATTGCACCCTCCCCTCTTCAGCCTAATTCATCACTGTCACCTTGTCAAAGCAATTGTGGTGACAGTTCAGAGTGATCATTAACTAATAATGATGTGCCAATCACACAAACAGACCAAACAGCATGGTTTTACATAGCCCAAGATCAAATAGACTGAATTCTCAACCCAAAGCTAACCTAAGTGTTATGGGGAAGGATGGAGTAGTATTGTTAAGCCTGGTATATGTGACAGTACTCACTGATGCTTCCATCGAGGAGATAAGAGTGCAAGACTGTCTTAAGCCAAATAACTCACAAGCTACAGTATTTGAAGACTTTGAAAGGCTGCAAGGGCGAGGATTTATTAGGTCAAGGTGTGCATCAAAATAAAGATTGGAAAAATCCTCAGATTTAAAAGATCATTCGGTACTGAATTCATGCAATGGAATCATTTTCAAACTGTTCACATTCCCATACGCGGAAAAAAAAACGCGGTGACATTTTAAATGATTGTTTGACAGTCCAATACTAATTATACATTTAGTGTTTCCTTCAGGTAGGAGTTATTTCCTACAAGAAAACAGAGCCTTTCTTCTATTTGTAAGTGTGTTCAAACTTTCTGTTTTAGTTTTCTGCCTACATTTCTCGGTATTTTACTGAGATAGTAGAGATGGTGGGGGTGAAGTTCCTCTTAAGTAATTTTTAAGCAGAAGAAATAGCTCCAGAGTTCACAACAGTACCACAGAAGTACAACACATGACGCCTAAATACTGCATCTTGGGGTAATTCAAGCTCGCCAAAGAATACATATGGGAAGTGCCAGAGAAACTCAGTAGGTTTGGCAGCAATTTCAGAGAGAATAACAGAGGTAAAGTTTCGAGACCAATACGACTCTTTACTGCCATAATGCGAAACTTTAATCACTTTTTATTTGTGAACCACTTTTACTGGAAGAAATCTAGCTGAATGCCAAACTGTTTGATGTGAAAATTTGAGGGCTGGACTATTTCATTTCCTGGTACTCATTTACATGCGATAGGTGGGCTGCCTAAAGATTACATCACAAACAATCAGTGCATCCTGTTTACATCTGGGATTTTCAGTTGCCATCTATAAACCTATTTAATGTGATACTGTCACTCATCCTGGCATGACTGCACACACTAATGCAAGATTGGAGATGAATAATTCTACAATAAATGGAGATTCTCATCACTGGATCAGAAGGCTCCCTGCTCTCCCTGTCCCATGTTCTCTTGTATTTGGGGGTCTTTGTACGAGGTTTGAGGAGCAGGAAAGGCATTTTGGTTCTAAGAAGTAGAAAGAAGATTGTCAAGACCTGCTTAGGCCCAGTCTGGAGATAGATGATAGAGGTGGTCAACTTTAGGTTCTCCTTTCTGGGATCTATATGAAATATAAGAAATTTTATAATGATTTGAAAAGAACAGTAAGAGTGGG
Source organism: Chiloscyllium plagiosum (assembly GCF_037043375.1). Classification (NCBI taxonomy): domain Eukaryota; kingdom Metazoa; phylum Chordata; class Chondrichthyes; order Orectolobiformes; family Hemiscylliidae; genus Chiloscyllium; species Chiloscyllium plagiosum. The sequence goes on along the minus strand of NW_028270142.1, from coordinate 20,496,707 downwards.
GGCAGTTCTCTACATGTTTACCCCTCCCAATAATGCCTAGAAATGATTCTTCTCCTCATCTGCTTTATATTCTTTACAGTTAACCAAAAGGCCATATTATAATCACCTCTCATTCACACATCAAACAGACACACATATATCTTGTTTGTAATTTTCACAATAATTACAAGATTCCAACTGTGTAGTTCATATGTTGTCTTTATCTGCACTTCACATTCCAGATGCTTACTTTCCATTCAACATTTTCCATTCTGTTTGTATTTTGCTCCTTCTCCCTCTCTGTACAAGGACTGCAAGCAGAAGTCCCACATATTCTCATTTTCAATATCATTCACTAATTCTTAATGTCTTGCTACAGGCCAGGCTGGTGCAAAAAAGAAAGTAGGACTCAGGGAGAATCATGTATCAGGCCGGTAACATGACCCTCACTGAGATGGAGCAGAATGCTCTGCAAATTAGTGGCATTTTGTGACAATAGTATGGCTTTAAGAGGTGTATTTTGTCCTGGCTTTTTTATGAAAAAAAAAAGGGATGATGATCAATCTAATCTGAGCCAATAAAGTAAACAGCTTGCGAGACTTTTTTTGCTTGAAAGTTGGAACAATAGAAGCAGCCTGAATGGGTGTGGTCAAGCTCCCATAGAACCAGAATTTTCAATTTCTGCCAGGGCTTTGAAGCTGGGTTTGGAAGATCTCCCCCTGCTACTCTCTCTCAAAATTTTCTCTTGGTGTTTTTCATCTTTGACTAGAGAATTGCATGTGAGACGCTGTATTTCACTGAATTTGCCTTTGCCAAGGGTTTATGGGATGTTATTATATTGGAACAGTGACTGTTTAGTAGTTAAATAATATATATTTCTGTTAAGGTTTCCAATGCAGTTAGGTTATTTCAATTAATTCTTTCTTTTGTTAACATTTGACCAATTAAATTGCATCCAGAATGCAATGCCTGGCACTTGCCTTTAAAGTAAGAAAAAGTTAGGGTCCATGCTATCTTCCTAATAAATTTTGAGGGGGTTTTGGTCTGGTCCAAAACAAGTTCCAGCCTATCATGTCAGATCTTCCATATTCCTTTGGTTGCTTCTTAGCATTACTCCTCTGAAGAAGAACACAAACCATAATACTTAAAATGCAGTAATCAGCAACAAATTCTCTTGAACAGTACAGCTCCCTAATATATTGATCATCAGATAGATCCAGGAAACTTCAGGCCAGATGACTATGTGGACTGTGTAAGGCGTTGAAGACCCCACTTGTATAGTCAAGCAAATATGACCGTGAAATGAGACATTATCATGCTCAGAGCAAAGGCTTACATAAATTCAAGGCAAAGTAGAAAACTAGCAAACTTAGAGAACAATAAATAACAACTGAGGGACACAAAGAAAATTAATGATGTGCAAAAATAAATACGAAAATCTTGAAAGGGTTAAGAAAGTCAAAAGTTAAAGTTTACTTTATACATATAGAAAGAGAAAGAGAGAGAGAGATAAAGAGAAATGAGGACTGATAAGTCAAGTGCCAGTTAGTCTATAATGGAGAATAAGAAAATAGAAGGAGAAAGTGTGGCACTGGAAAAGCACAGCAGGTCAGGTAGTCTCCGAGAAACAGGAGAATCGATGTTTCGGGCAAGAGCCCTTCATCAGGAATGAGGCTTATGGGCTAGGGGTCTGAGAGATAAATGGAAGGGGGGATGGGGCTGGGGGGAAGGTAGCTGAGAATGGGATAGGTAGATGAAGGTGGGGGAGAAGGTGATAGGTTGGAGCGGAGGGTGGAGTGGATAGATGGGAAAGGTGATGGACGGATCTGGAGGGTGGTGTCGAGTTGGAGGCATGGGACTGGGATAATGTTGGGGGAGGGGAAATGGGGAAACTGGTGAAATCTACATTGATCCCGTGTGGTCGCAGGGTCCCAAGGCAGAAGAAGAGGCATTTCTTCCGCCAGGCATCGGGTGATAATAGTTTGGCGATGGAGGAGGCCCAGAATCTGCATGTCCTTGACAGAGTGGGAGGAGGAGTTGAAGTGTTCAGCCATGGGGTGGTGGGGTTGGTTGGTGCAGGTGTCCCAGAGATGTTCTCCGAAACAATCCACAAGTTGATCCTGTCTCCCCAACGTAGACGAGCCCATATTGGGTGCAACAGGTACAGTAGATGACATTGGTAGAGGTACAGGTACATTTCTGTCGGATGTGGAAGTCCTTTCTCCCCCCACACCTCCCCCCAACATTATCCCAATCCCAAGCCTCCAACTCAGCACCACCCTCTTTACCTGTCCATCACCTTTGCCATCTATCCTCTCCATCCTCCTCTCCCACCTATCACTTCCTCCCCCACCTTCATCTACCTATTGCATTTCCAGTTACTTCCCCCCCCCCCCTCAAACCCACCTCCTCCCATTTAACTCTCAGCCTCCGGCCCACAAGCCTCATTCCTGATGAAGGGCTTGTGCCCAAAACATTGATTCTCCTGCTCCTCGGATGCTGCCTGACCTGCTGTGCTTTACCAGCACCACACTCTCGAATAAGAAAATAGAAGACTTGTTAAATGTTAGCTTATATCTGTTTCCACACTGGAGACAACAAAATACCCTCACTTCACAGGAATGTTAAAATTAGCCTGGGTAGAGACCAAATGTATTTAATTCAAGGTGAAAGAAAATATTGTGATTTATCACAAATCCATTTGTTTCCACCCATCAAAAAGAAACAGGTAAGTGAATCACAAATGCATGAGTCATAGCTTTCCCAATGCCCTCCAGATTTGCATTTGAAGATTGTAAATGCCATACCAATACTCAGGAAAGCAGGGAGATAGAACTAGATAACTACCCATTTACCAGTTTAGCATGAAAGTTATTGGACCACATCAATATGGTGGAATAACTGAGAGTTTGATCTGATGTTAGCTGGCCAAAGAGAGTTAGCATAGAGTTGTGAGTAGCAGGTCATGTCAGATTAATTTAGGTGAGCATTTTGGGCCGGCACGGTGGCTCAGTGGTTAGCACTGCTGCCTCACAGTGCCAAGGACCCGGGTTCAATTCCAGCCTCGGGTGACTGTCTGTGTGGAGTTTGCACGCTCCCCCTGTGTCTGCGTGGGTTTCCTCCGGGTGCTCCAGTTTCCTCTCACAGTCCAAAGATGTGCTGGTTAGGTGAATTGGCTGTGCTAAATTGCCCATAGAGTTCAGGGATATATAGGTTAGGTGCATTAGTCAGAGGCAAATATAGAATAATAGGGTAGGGGGATGGGTCTGGATGGGTTGCTCTTCGGCAGTTAGGTGTGGACTTGTTGGGCCGAAGGGCCTGTTTCCACACTGTAGGGATTCTATGATTCTATGAGATCACTAGCATGGTGCATAGGAGATTGTCCATGGATGTTATCTGTATTAATTTGTAAAAGGCATTCAATAAGGTTCCACACATGTGATTGTTAGTAAAACTATAAATACATAACTAAAAGCTACCTTCTGCCAAAGATTGATAATTGACAGGTAGGAAATAAAAAAGTTTGGGTGAAGGGATATATTCTCTGTTTAGCAGAATATGATAGGTTCTACTGGGCCATTGTATATTAATGATTTGAACAACAGAAAGTTGTATCTCCAAGTTGCCATTGTCACACAGTTAGGAGATGCAATAAATTGTGCAGATAGCATCAGGAAGTTAAATAGGGATGTAGATGAACCAGGGCAGTGGCCAAAACTATGACTGAATAAGGTTCACTGTGAGATCCTGCACTTTGAATATGAATTAAAATATTTGCTTCACTGTGAAGGTCTCATTGTTGAGGCAGGGCAATGGGGTCTGTCCATCCATAAACATAAAGCACTGCATAGCTACAAAAAGTAATCCAGAACACTTGTAAACTGTTGGCTGTTAAAAATAGAGACATTGGAATTCAAATGAGGAATTGATGCTTGATGGTACAGAATCTTAGTCAGGCCCCATCTGGAATGCAGTCTTGGACAATAACCTTCAAGAAAAATATATTAGTCCGAAATGGTATACATTTGAACAAGTTGAACAAAATGATCAAACTTTAAGAACCTAAACATTTGAGACAAATTAAAACCAAGAAAAATTTACAAGTAAGAAATTCCTCCACAATATTTTTGCCTTCCCTTCCAACTCTTTTGGTCATAACTAATTAAGATGCCTATGTTTGAACTGAGATGGTACCAATAGTGCTAGGAAACAAGTTGTAGTTAGCCAGGCTGTCTTGACAAATTAATATGCGATTACCATGACTGTATCCTTTGTCCTCTTGCTCAGTTGTACCAACCTGCAATTGTAACTCCACTTCCGTCTTTTGCCACTTGAACAGAATCAAATTCTGGACATCATATTGAGGTTGTACAAGATATTGATGAGGCCTTTTCTGCAGTACTGTGTCCAGTTCTGATCAACTTGTTATGGGAAGACAATTATTAAGTTGGAGGGAGTTCACAAAAGATATACCAGGATGTTGCCAGAAATGGAGGGTTTGAATTGTAAGGGGAGACTGGATAGGCTGGGACTATTTTCACTGGAGAATAAGAGGTTGAGGAGTGCCTTTATAGAGGTTTATAAAATCATGAGAGACAGAGATAAGATGAATGGCAGGTGTCTTCTCCCTCGAGTGGGGGATGTCAAAACCAGGGGTATATTTTTAAGGTGGGAGGAGAAAGATTTAAAAAGACATGAGGGGCAATTTTATTTTGAGTGGTTCGTGCGTGGAATGAACTTCCAGAGAAAGTAGTAGATGCGGGTACAATTATGTTTAAAAGACATTTGGATAAATACACAAATAAGAAATGGAATATGGGCCAAGCGCAGGCAGGTGGCACTAGTTCAGTTTAGATGATGGTCTGCATGGACTGGTTGGACTGAAGGGTCTGTTTCTGTGCTGTACAACTCTATGGTGCATTTACCCTCCGCCCTCAGCTGAATTTGTTCTCAGCTTTTGCAAATCTGTTTGAATTCCTCACTCACCCTAAATACAAGACATTTGATGAGAATCTGCATCGGTCCCAATTATCTATCTCCTTTTTGCAGCACTATGGAATGCCTTTTAAGGATAATTACATGACTCCACTTCCAGCAACAGAGAGCTACATGTGAAAGAACTGAGGATCAGAGAATCAGGTTTAGCATTTCAACCCGACCTTTGTTCCTATGCTCTCAGCAAGGCACTAACCATGAAATTACCACAACAATTTCAATAATACTTCCGTTCCCCTCTATTATGGGAATAAGGCAGGAAAGTGGAATTGAGATGTTCAGATCCTGAATGCAGGAGTAGATTCAAGGGGTCAAATACTTGACATCTGCTTCCATGTCTTATAGTTTTAAGACCTCTTCCTCATTCTGAGTAGCAACCCATAATATATTTTTTGGCTCTGCTCTACCCTAGTGTCTCAGTAAGTAAAACGGAACAATCAGACTGAGTCACAGCCTCTGCCTCCAGAACATTAATTCACTTGTGAACAATTCTCTTGACACCAATGAGCTTATCATTGTCATTTTGACAGAAACTTTGGTGAAGACACCTTTCCTTTTAGTGATACCACCCCTCTAGGCTATTATTTCACCACCTGCCTCACCCAAAGCACTGCACAGTATGGTGTGGCTCTCACCACGACACCCTGTGGTCTATCTTCCTAAACTTTTGGCACCTTTACCTTGAACATTGTATACTGATCAAGCCACTTTAATTTAAAATCCCTGTTCTCTTTCCCTTCTGGATGCAGATTCAGCAATAGACTTCAAAAGTGAATTGAATAAACAGAAGAAGGGAGAACAATTTCCTGTAATATGGAGAAAGAATGGGGTGGTGGGACTAAGGGAATTGATCTTCGGCAATATTGACACAGACTCAATGGGACAAATAGCCTCCTTCTACTCTGTAGCATTCGTTGCTCCCTCACTGAATATCTGCTGTTTCTATCTTCTGACCATCTTTACATGACTAAAATGTGTATTATTTAAATATTCAAATCTAATGGGGGTATACATCATGAAGGTTAACGTATTAGAGTCATAGAGATGTACAGCACGGAAACAGACCCTTCGATCCAACTTGTCCATGCTGACCAGATATCCCAACCCAATCTAGTTCCACCTGCCAGCACCCGGCCTGACTGTCTTACTACAGTTACTACACATACTACGTTATGTGGCCAAACGTCTTTGGAATTTAATAACATTATTTGTTTTTACGCTGCTCCCATTTCTATAAAATTCCATTTAGATATTTACCTGTTTCAATATGTTCTCCTTCAATTCTTCGTTGTTTTTTTTATTACACATAGAGTAGGACAGGTCAATAACTATTCTATTCTTGGATAGCAGAGGTAGACAGTACTCTGATAACTATCAGGCTGAAAAATAAATCTAACATTATGATAGGCAATCATATTGAACAAGCTTTATTTGTGGACATTTTGTGCCATTGCCCTGACATTCTGTGTTAACATTTAGCAAATCACATGTGGAAGTGATGGAAAAAAAAGCCACAATCCTGGGTGCCTTACTACGCGCAGCTCCAAATCATACTCCTTAAAAAAGTGATTGTAAAAGCATAGTTACACAAAAAGCTAATTGTGACAGCAGCTAGAATTAAGTAATACAATTGCATTTTTACTTTTGACAGCAAAGAAATACATATCCCCTAAAAACACAAAGAAGCTTAAATCTTTGCATTCCCAGAATGCAAAGCATAAATGAACTATTAACCTTGGCATGCCTACTTTAAGGTTGACACATCATGATTAGAGTTTCAACAAAAAAAATCAATAATGCTGATTTAAGGATTTGTGGGAGCTTTTAACATAACCTATGAGAAACAAACAAATGACCTCCAGAGAAGTTAATAAGTAACATATTTATCAAATTTTATAGCCATGGGGCTGTACCCAAATCAATAGTCATTCTACAAATACCTGAGTGCTCTGGGTATAAAACTATGGCAGGGTCAGTAAGGCACTTCGAAGAAAATAAAACCGAACTGATAAGAATGTTTTAATTTTAAGTTTGTGCTAGCTGCATTGACTTTATTTGTGTCCTTTGTATTCTATTTTAATGCGCATGCCTTTTATTAAAAGTTTTGAAAATTAAAATATGGAACATAATACTTGTGTTTATTAAAAGGCGTGTATTATGTTCCATATTTTAATTTTCAAAACTGGCAAGCATTTTCAAAGAAAGTCTTACAGAATGAAACAAAAAGCTAAAAATACTGTTCAAGCAAAGGACATTGTCAGCACGTGGATCTGTGGAACTTGTTTTAAACTTCTGGAAATCTGTTTGTGCACTTGATCAGTTCCCACTGTTATGTTTGTGCATTATTGTGGAAAAAGTACAAATTTAGAAGGACTGGATCCACTGTTAAGGAGGGGGAGGGTGTCAAATGCATTCTGTTTTCCGCCACCAGGGGCAAAGACATTTTTAGAACATATTAAACATGCGTGCAATCACATACATTAACATTTCAAATGAAGCAATAATTGTAACTATGAAGGCGTATCACCATATAATGCAACGGAAACTCTGAATCCACACCTTGCCTACACAAGATTAATCATTAGTTAATTAAATACCAAGTAATAAAGTTTTATTAAATTGTGCAGTATTTCCTATGGTAGTTGTCAACTGCTATAAGGAAAAGGGTCGCAAGGTAGGTGGTTGTAGATTCCATTTGTTAATAAAAATGGCCCAATATATTGGGGATCTGTTATATGCCCATGATCTTAAAGTCAAACTGAGCTGAAGAAAAATATTTTGAAACTGCAATGCAAAGTATAAAAGATTTTTAAAAAAATTTGTACTCTTAATTCCAAGACACATTCACTGTTATCGCTCTCTGATGTGCATTCTGTATCTCTGTAGAGCAGATTGCTCTCTCTAGCGCCCCCATTTAGACTGATCAACATGAACTGATGCTTGAAATCTACTTAAGTGCTTTGTAAATGAGCAATTATCTCTTGAACTAGCCTTTACTTGGCTGCATGTATTTGAAGAATGTTCTGAATTCTCCCTATTCTTAAAATTCATTTAAAGAAAGTAATGGGAAAAAGCAAAGGACGTTAGCAAAATCTGAGAGGGCAGAAGTATGAGATGATGCAGAAACAAATGTGATTAGGATGAATTATCTATAACCACTAAAAAAAGATTGATTTGTATCTTTGAAAGGTGATACGATGTCTGGGTTTTCTTGCAAAAACACTTGCTGTTAGGTGTTAGCTATTTAGACACATCAGCGTTATTAATTCTGGGATTCAATAGTTATTCATTGAGCTTTTCACTTTCTCTGGAAATGTCCCACTTTTTTACAAAAATTGCAATGGTGTGATAAAGCTGAGCATTGCTTCTGCTTGTGTCTTTTCATATTTGGAACAGTAGCTTCTAATATCAAAAGATTTAAAGAGATTTAAAGGTGACTGTCTGTGGAGTTTGCACAGAAACCCTGTTTCTGCATGGGTTTCCTCCCACAGTCCAAAAATGCTCAAGTTAGGTGGATTAGCCACAGTGCCCAGAGATGTACAGGCTAAGTGGTTGAGCCATGGGAAATGCAGGTGTAGGGGTGTTGGAATGCTTTTCAGAGGGTGAGTGTGGACTTGATGGACTGAATTGTCTGCTTCCACACTGTAGGGATTCTATGCGTGTCCTTGAGCAAGCTGGCTTCTGTCCTATCAGTCACTTGTGGTGTTTTCAAATCTCAACTTCAAATACTACCTGGATTATTCTTTCCAATGTGAGATCCTTTAGATCTCTGAAAGCGATATGCCAGAAACTCCAACGACAATTCTGTCTCAAGTTGAAATCTGGTTGCATATTACTATCATCACAAAATTCTGGCAATTCTGTGAAGGTGATTAAAAACATTGTCAATAGCTTCTCCAAGGAGCTGTATTCTTTAGTTAAATTGTACTGTCTCCATTAAATTATTTGTACTTGGTACAGAGTAATTGTCAAATGTTCTTACAATATCAAAGGTATCTGTCTCTTCTACATTTTCTCATTTTAAAACATGGTCTGTAAATAGACCAACAAAATTAAATGTATTGACTGTTCCTCATTGAATTTTTTTGAGTAACACAGACACATACAACATATATGTTTGTGGGGTGAATTTGTACTTGCCGAGTTACATTGTACTTTGCTCAAAAACTACATGAATCCATGTAAGACTCTGTTAACTCATTTTTTTTTTATTAGAATCAGTCTGAATGCTATGGCACATACAACAGCACACAGGGGGCTAACACCTTCAACACATTATCTGGAATGACACCAATTGTTAAAGTTAACCTGAAAACGTAATTTTTTTAAAAGGTTTTGTGATTTACATATGAAAGAAGTGAAACTAACATGGTCATTCTAACAGATGAGAGACTTAAAAAACAATCAAGGTATTTTTCAGTGTATAATGTCAGTTACATCACACTGTAAACTTTTGCTATAAATTCTGTGTCTTACAATTGTGTACTCCACAATCACCGATGAAGGAGCAGCGCTCTGAAAGCTAGTGCTTCCAATTAAACGTGTTTGGCTACAACTTGGTGTTGTGTGATTTTTAACTTTGTCCACCCTAGTCCAAAACTGGCATCTCCAAATCATCGCTAATAAGGCTTTATCATCTCTTAATCAGACATTTCCCTTAATTACTGTTAGAGTTGAAAAGTTCTGACTGTTTCAATATTGTCCCTCATTTTTGCAGTAAATATTGCTTTCAATCATATATAGATAGAGAAATTCTTTAAGCTGCAGATGCTCTGGAGGAAAATCTTTTCCTTTTGACCAACCTCTGTGGTTGTCACAACTTTGAGCCCTTTCAGTTTCTTCCCCATTTTGTATTGAAAAACATCACACTGCTAATGTTTCTCGAAGAAATATTTACAGTTCAACAATATAAGTTTTATTTTCTTCTTCCAAAGTGTTTTAAATGAACTCTTCTTTTGTGTTCAAGTTTCCATGCTCATTAATCTGTTTATATTGTTACTTGCCCTATTTTCTCAATGTACCTCCTTTTCTTTAAGAAAACCTTCTTGCAGTAATTGCTGCTTTTTTCAAAATGACAAAAAAAATTATGTTAAAAAATCACACAATACCAGGCTATCGTCCAACAGGTTTATTTGGAAGCACTAGTTTTCGAATTGCGGCTCCACAGCCATGTGACAAAGGAGCCGGGCTTCAAAAGCTAGTGTTTCCTAATAAATCTGTTGGACGATAACCTGGTGTTGTGTGACTTGTAACTTTGTCCACCGCAGTCCAGCACCTCCAAGTCAAAAAACATTATGACAATCCTTTTTTGCTTATTATAACAATTAAACCTTCTCTTAGCTTCTCAGTCCAGAATTTTCCTTTCATTTACCACTTGAGACATTGGGCTCATTTTGAGCATGAGTTTACAGTTCAGCAACTAAAATATTCTCATACAGAATTGGTAACAAGCACAGAACTCTTAACAATTTTGGACAAATGCTTGTTACTTTATGTCCTGATGGATGGAACCTCAGTTAACCCTTTCTGGTACTAACTGAATACAATGAGTTTTTTAAAAAATTTAATTGCTAAATAAAGCAATCAGAAATGTTCTGACCAATCCAGAATTCTACTCCAGTAAAGACCTGCTGGTTCAGTTAAACCTTGTGCTCTTCATCTTAAACCTGTTTAGTCATCAGGAAAAGCCTTCATTGAAAATATCAAATAAACTTAAAATATGTTATTTAAACTTCTGCCAGGAACTTTCTCCTCTACAATTAATTATGTAGGTCATCATCAGCAAGCTCATTGAAATACAAAGCTTCTTCCTGAAGTAAAATACTATGAAAATTCTGTCGCGTCACAACATATAAAATAAATAATTGTGAATGAGCACAACCCATTCACCCACAATATCCTCGATAGAAACAATGGACCCAAAGGATGTTTCAAAAGAACACTCAAGAAACAAAGAAATTCATTGATGAGTTTCAATTATCTTAAAAAAAACTTATTCTACATGAGTGTTGTAATAGAAGTGATAATCATCCAGACTCATTAAAGTTTCAATACCTGGAACTGCAAAGGACTTGAGTGGATCAACTCAGTGAGATTGATAGCCGAGAGCAGACAGCTAGAGTTGGTGATCAAGCTGTGGCTCAGGTGTTTCAAAAGAGTAATGATTTTCTGGGCCCTCCATATGAATCAAGCCTGCTCCACCATTCAATTAGATCATGGCTATTCCAATCTTAACCTCAACTCTACATTCCTGCACACTCTGATAATCTTTCAACCCTTTAATAAACTGGTGTTGTGTGATTTTTAACTTTGTACACCCCAGTCCAACATCAGCATCTGCAAATCATGACTCCATGTAATAACAGTGCCAAAAGTATGTAGTCTGTTTTTCTGTTGAAGGTTGTCTCGGGAATATTTACCTCGTGCTTGCCTCTCTCTATGGTCTGTGACAGCTTCCAGACCCCAGCTTCCCTGTGTCAATCATCAGCCAGAATTCTGGCACTGCTACCTTCGGCTCCTGTATGTAAGTCTCAGTTGGAGTTTTCGAATTCATCGAGGACAATTACTTCATTAAGGTTTTCATTGGTGACATCAATTTAAAGTGTCTGTATCCACAGATCAAAAGTGAGCTGCTTACTGCATTCTAGGCCTGGTCAGGCTATCGCTTGAGCATGTGGAATTTTGACTACATACTTTTGGCACAGTTATGACATGGAGACAGATAGCCAAATCAAATCAGCCTTTCTACCTCTGTATTTGCAGCATAGTAAAATTAAACCTTTGAATGCTCCCATATAGTCACTGCAATGGTTTCTAACCATACTTTTAATTACCAATCCTAGACTTTGCAAGTAATTATTTTCCAGATTTCGTACTACAAACAAAAGCTTAACTTTTTATGAAATACACAATACCTTTAGATGATGGAAAATTAACAATATATTAAGCTAATTTAATGAATGTGCTTTAAAGATTTATTTTCAACTGCCTTTCACACAAAAGACAGACAAACAAGCACAATTACTGGATAAATGAAATAAAAAACAAGCTAGATTATTGAAATAGCTTTCACATTACACTGTTTCACATGTATAAATAGGTTTCACAGGGTGGAGTGGTGGTTCAAAAGTTAGCACTGAAGCCTCACAGTGCCAGGGACCCAGATTCAATTCCAGCTTCAAGTGACTGTGTGGAGTTTGCACATTCTCCCTGTGTCTGTGTGGATTTCCTCTGGGTGCTCCGGTTTCGTCCCACAATCCAAAGATATGCAGGTTAGGTGAAATGGCCATACTAAATTGCCCATAGTGTTCAGGGATGTGTAGGTTAGGTGCATTGTCAGGGTAATGGGTTCAGGTGGGATACTCTTCAGAGGGTCGGTGTGCACTTGTTGGGCCAAAGGGCCTGTTTCCACACTGCAGAGATCCTAAGAAATGTAGAATTCTTGGCTGCTTTTCTGAAACATTGATCAAGGTCACCTTCTTGTTTCACCCTGGCAAAGGGATGAATACTTCTAACCTAGCTTTTCTCCCTTTGGGCTTCTGGAAGCTGGTGTAAAAGATTAGGCAGGGAACTTACAAATCTTCATGTTGTCTCAGCAGCAACCCAGAACCATCTCGCAGAAAACATAGTTAACAAAAAACAACTTTAATTCTGGTTCCATCCTGATCAACTCTTCTTCAGGCTTCAATTATTATTCAACAACTTTCATCTGCTTGAATTTGGGGTGTCTTCCAGACTTGCCAGAACCAATTCCCAGGTACTGATCTTATGAATAAATAACCAATGTTTGCTATCTGTTTAAACACAATGCTCTTCCTGGGTTGCTGTGCCTATTAGACCATTTTAAATCAAGGCCCAGCCTGCAATTAACCTCCAGGCCTGACCTCCGAAACAAACAAAAAACGTGTTTAATGTGTTCATTTCTGTTTGTCACAAATTGTCCCAAAGTTCACCAGTCATTTCCAGCTGATTATTTTTATTATTTTATCAAATTTAAATTCGAACAATAAAATATTAGTTAGGATTCTAACAGCACAAACTGGTATGCATTTAAAATAGCTCCTTTTTCTGTTTAATAGCCAGTGACATACTCCTCAGTTGGTGACAGTAAACTTTATGAGCTTTCCCTGACTGCATGCTCTGTGACACCAGTGGCTAACAGTGGACGGATCACCTTAACTGCTGCACTTATCTTTCAAAAGGGATGAAGAAGCTGTCCACGTTTTCTTCATCAGAACTTAGGAATTTAATGGGCAAACCTGAATATTTCAGCTCTTAATTCTGAGTGAAGCACACTCCAACCTGCCTTCATTCCATTTTCTCAGATTGAACTGTCTCCGTTGGAACTCTCTTTTTCAGAATTTTCTTTTTTCCTTTTTTCCTGACTCTCTCTGTCTTTCTCTCTCCATTCTATTCCTGGAATTCGCTTTCCTGTTTTTTTCTGTTGGAATTTTAATTCTAATCTTGGCTGATCCAGCTTTAACTTGACTGTTTTATTCTCTTAGTTTCTACTTTAGAAGGTCTGAAATCCATTTCACAAATTTGGCTTCCTGGTTTGCAGGCTGATCTCTACCTTTCCTTTTAAGTCTTCTAAGGACAAGGCTTTTAAATTCTCATAACTTATTTTGTTCTGGTGTATGAAAACATCATTATCTTAATAATTTTCATCTTAGAGGCTCAAGAAAATAATTTGACATTTATTAAAAGCAGCTTTAAAAAGAAAGATTTATTTTCCCCATTCGAATTCTTTAATTAGTCATTGGGTTGTAATTAGACCACAGACGTCTAAATTTGTTATGATCTGTTGAGGAGGGGGTGATCAGTTCTCTTCTTTTTAACTGCTCTTGGACCCAATTAATATTTATAATTCAATTTTTTAACATGCAGCTCTCACACTTCAGCTAAACTTAGAAAACCAGATCAAAAAATGATAGAAACCCAAATTCCAAGGTTGTCACTAGTGAAAGAGAATGTTTGTTTACTATCTTTTAGACATGAGAAAAATAAGTAAGTATGAGAGCAAACACATACACAAGCACAGCTAATCCATTTTGAAATGAACTGACTGGGGTGAAAGGTGTCTGTACAGAAAGGTAGGTAAAAGCAGTTTGAGCTTGAAGTTTTTAAGAGTCCTTGGGTTACAAGGGTGAATCGTGAGTTACCTTGTTACCCTGTTTTTCAGAAGTGGTGAAATTTGCAGACAAGCATAATTTTTCGATGAATGGGCGTTTTTTCAAATTGCTTTTCCAACCGCACTGTGATAGACGGTGAGAAAGGAGCTGTCAGTGTCCTTGCTGTTACCAGCTCATTTTTCTCCCTATCTTCTTTGTAGCTCAAAGACTGCTGTTGCTATAGTGATCCTATGTGTCCATTTACTGTTTCATTCCAACCTTGGATAGCTGTCCTGATGAAGGGCTTCTGCCTGATACGTCGATTTTCCTGCTCCTCGGATGCTGCCTGACCTGCTGTGCTTTTCCAGCACCACTCTGCTCCAAAAACCTTCGATAGCTGTAGGCAACCATTCGTGTCTCAATATGTGAATTTATCACAAAACAGTGAGCAAACCAACAGGTGCGAATTTCAGAACATCTCACTGACTGTCAGTACCTCTTGATTAAAATGGTAACTATAGCATAGCCAGTTTCACATATTCCATGTGGGTTGCTTGGTCTTCACAAAAGCCATTTTAGGGCAGTACTTTCCTTTTCAAAAGTCCCTCTGAGTCTATGAAAGTCTGAAGTATTAATGTTAAATGCTGAAAACTGAATATTGACAGTCCATTTTTAGTCTAATCCTAATACAGGTTTCTATAGATTAATGTCACTATTTAACAAAGTGATTCAGACTTATTTGTTACCAATAGTTCCAGTAGCTGTGGACTGGATTAGCCAAAGAACATTCAGTTTTGACACAATAGTTAACATGTTTGGAAATGGGTGAACTGTTGAAAAGTATAGGCGAAGGTGAGGACTGCAGCTGCTGGAGATTAGTCTCGAAAGTGTGGCACTGGGAAAGCACAGCAGGTCAGGCAGCATCCGAGGGGTGGGAGAGTTGATGTTTTGGGCAAAAGTCCTTCATCAGAAATGAAGCTGTGAGCTGAGGGGGTGGTGAGATAAATGGGATGGGGGGGGGGGGGGGGGGGGGTGGGTTGGGCTGGGGGAAGGTAGCTGAGATTGCAATAGGTAGATGGAGGTGGGGCTAATGGTAATAGGTCAGAGGGGAGGGTGGGCCAGATATGTTGGAAGGAAGATGGACAGATGGGACAGTCATGAGGGTAGTGCTAAGTTGGAAGGTTGGATCTGGGATAATGTGGGGGGAGGGGAAATGAGGAAACTGATGGGGTTGGAGGGCCCCAAGGCAGAAGATGAGGCATTCTTCCTCCAGGCGTCTGGTGGTTAGGGAGTGGCAATGGAGGCAGCCCAGGACATGCATGTGCTTGGCGGAGTGGGTGGGGGAGGTGAAGTGTTCGGCCACAGGGCGGTGGGGTTGGTTGGTGTGAATATCCTGGAGATGTTCTCTGATGAGGTCTGCGAATAGACGTCCTGTCTCTCCAATGTAGAGGAGACCGCATCGGGAGTAACGGATACAGTAAATGACATGTGTGGAAGTGCAGGTGAAACTTTGATGGATGTGGAAGGTTCCTTTGGGGCCTTGGATGGAGGTGAGGTGGTGAGGTGTGGGCGCAGGTTTTGCAACTCCTGCAGTGGAGTCATGGTAGAATGCAATAAACCCACTCAGCAGAAGCCCATTTGTTTGTTATTGAAGTTTGGCGCGTTATAGGAGGTATGAAGATGATGACCATCCAGAAGACCTGAAAAAGATGGTATAGAAGAAGTATATAATGTACAAAGAATCTTAACTTCTCCTGTAATAATGGATTTGCTTTTCAATTTGAAATTTAGCAAGCAAAAACAACGAGTCAAGCATCATGATCTAAATGTGATTGAAAGGAATAAAATGTCCAAACATAAGAGTGCACCGGCAAGTGGGGTCAGTGTTGGGAAAAGTGGATGAAGGAATAAATGAAACGTTTTTTAAAATCTGAATTCATGCAGCATTCATAGAAAATAGGTTAATTGACTTTTCACATTTTTTTCATGCGCTGGAGACATCACTGGGAGATTCAGTATTTATTGCCCATCCCTAAGTTCCCTTAAACTGAATTGCTTGCTGGGGCATTTCAGAGGTCAGGTAATAATGAACCACATAGCTTTCCTTCCTGATGTAAGAATGGCAGATTACTTTCCTGAAAGGACAATAGGAAACCAGATGGATGTTTGCAATAATTGATGTTAGTTATTGTGGCCACTGTGACTCAGAGTAATTTTATATTGTAGATAAACTACTTGAATTAAAATGCCGCCAGCTGCTATGTTATTCCAGTAACATTACTACTATGATTCTATCTCCCTTCAGTTAGGAACAGAAAAATAGAAATAAATGGATTACACAAAATGGATAATATAACTATTACAGATGACTGAATAGAATACTTGCCATTTCAGGAATATGGCAGAAACTCTTTTGGGGTATCTCTTTTGATAAAGGATGAAATTAACATGCTCATGAGCTCAAAAGATCAAGGGATGAAAGGTGTAAAACTAATTTGCCTGAAGATAAGAAATAGCAAGGGAATGAAGTACCGAGTGAGAGTAGTTTCCCTAATAGTAGCTGCACTTTGGACAGAACATAACCAAGAAATAGTGTAGGCTTGTAAGACACGGTTTGCAATAATGCTGGCAACTTCAATCTTGATCTTAAAAAGAAACGCTCGCTTTTATATATTGCTATTCATGATTATCAGAGGTCCAAAGGTGCTTTACATATAATGAAATACTTTTTGAATTGTAGTGACTGATGCCACATTGGAAACAACTGGACAAACCAACTGGCAATGAAGATCATCTTATTTGGGATTGTTTCCTAAATCTATATCCTGTGGTACCAGCCAGCAATCAGACTGAAACCCAGTATCTGTAAGATCCCAAGTGAAGAATAGAAGGAGGCAGAAACCAAGAACCACTTGGCCGGTTAGTTCAATATTTGATATTAAAACCATTCCAGAATCAATTATTGATGAGGCAGTATCAGGACATTTAGAAAATCATACTGCAATGAAGCAGAGTCAGCACGCGTTTAAGAAAACTAAATTGTGTCTGACGGATTTATTAATTTGAGAATGTAATGAGATTTGGCTAAGTAACAGAAAACAAAGAACAGGGATGAATGTCATATCCAGTTGGCAAATTGCAACAACAGTGGGATGCCATAAGAATCAATGCTGGAGACTTAATTATTTGTAGTCTATGTTAGTAAATTGGATGAGGGAACCAAGTGAAATATGATCAAATTCGTTGGATCATACAAACGGGAAAGCAAATGCCATGGAAGGCATAAGAGTCTCGAATAGCAAAGGAATATTCGCAATTGAGCAAAGGTTTCCAAAATGGAGCATAATCTGGGAAGCAAGTAGAAACAATAGAAAAAACAATATTATTTAAATGGAGATAGACAATAAAATATTGTTGCACTCTAAACTATTTTGATAATTGAATCAAAGAAAGTTTATCTGTGGGTATCAAAAACAAATAGTAAAGCAATTGTAATGTTTGACATGCTTTTGCAATGGAGATAAAATATTAAATGTAAGGAACTCTTGCTGCAATCAAACAGGCATTGATGGAATCAGATCTCAAGTACTACATGCAGTTTTGGTCTTCTGATTTAAGGAGGAATAATCGTGCTTTTGAGACAGTTGATGTAAACTTCACTGGGCTGATTATTATGTTAAAGGGGTCGTATTATGTGGAAAGTTTGAACTAGTTGGGATGACACTTACTGGAATTTAAAAGTGCATGAGGTGATTTTATCTTAGGTACTGAGAGGACTTGACAGAGTAAATGCTGAGAAGAAATTTTACCCTTAGATCAATCAGAACTAGGTGTCATCATTTCAGAGAAAGGTTAAGACAGAGATTTTTTTTCCTCTCTGTTAAATGGTTGTGAATCGTTGGAATTCTGGACCCCAGAGGCTGAACCATTTAACATATTCAAGACGGAGAGAGATAGATTGTTGAACTATAAGAGAATTGAGGGTTATAGGAAACAGTCAGGAAGGTGGCGTTGAAGACGGATCAGATCTTACCAAATGGTAGAAAATGTTCAGAGGCATGTATGCCTTATTTCTGTTTTTAACTTATGTCTGTAAATTCAACACGTTATTCAGAACAAATAATTAAAGCTGAACCCAGAAGTGAAAGTATATACCTAGCAAAGATTAAACAGACTTGGGACTTGATTCTCTAGGACAGAAGAGATTGAGGGGTGATTATTAAAGGGATTGATATGGCAAACATGAGGAAATATTTCTAGTTCATGAATATAAGATAGTAATTAATGAATCCAATTAAGAATTGAAGAAAAACTTGTTATACAATGTATGGAATGTGTTACCACATGAAGTATTTGAGTTGATGAGTATAGGTAAATGGAAGCAAGGTACACACATGAAGGAGAAAAGAGTAGGTTGTTTTGTTCAACTTACATGAGGAGGCTTGTGTGGGTCATTAGTCTGTTTTTTGTGCTGTAAATACTATGTAGCACTCTATAAATACCAGCATAATAATAACTCTGGTATTTCTGCAATAGTGAGAGAGGGACACTTGTAACAGATGCTTTTACCCTCATGACTACTGCCTCTGATCTATTTTTATTGTAACTGTTGTTCTCTTAAGTTGCAGTGTGTGTTAGATTGACTGCATTTGGGTAACCTCTGCTTTTGTTACAATTGTCTTGAAGATTTGTTTAGCATCAATATATTTATGCTTTTATCAATGAAAAATACATCATGGAACTTGCGAGTTAGTTGTTACATGTAACTTAAGTGGGGAAGTTTTTAATTATTTTAGTCAGATTCTAACTTGCCCCCATTAATGTCACTAGACAATGACCTCGATTATTCCGTACCGATAACAATAACGGCAAGCAATGATGGAAACTGTTTTTTTTTTCATAAAGGAGCTCTTCAATGTCTTTGTTTTGACATTTAATCCTAAATGTAAAACAATTCATTATGCAAAAAAATTTAACTACCGGTTATTCAATAGAAATTCAAGCAAGATAAGGATTCTGGAAAAGAATGTATGCTTCCTGTGTCCTTGTCACAACCAGTTCCTCCAAACTTGCAGGTCATCTTTTCCGGATGTACTGCGTGCAACTCACACACATAGAGAACCCATAGCCCAGTCAGGCACCTTATACCCATTTTCAGACATGAGCAGGAACAAATTGAATGGTTTTATTATTGGAGACAGCTCCCGTCTTTACATGCCCACCACCAGTCCAAAGTGCACCCCCATCTGTTTTTGAGACTTGGCAGCCATGTTCATATTCCTTCATATGGTGATTCTTGCCACAGCTTGGGAAATTCTTCTACTAGGAAATGCGAGCAATTTTTATCTTTTCCAAGTTGAACCTTAATTCTAGGCGGTTACTGTGACTTCTCCAGGATATAATCAAACACTCTCCCGCTCAGGATTTCTGTTAGAAAATATATCTATTCTCGATTGATCGCCTTTCTGATTCTACCATTGCATTTTATTCCCCAAAACAATTAATGCTAATTTAACCAGGAAGGTTAATACAAGCAAAGTATATTGTTGTGACTAAAGTTGTTTTCACTCTGAAAGGGTCCCTGAGATGGGAGAGTAACACTGAGTGCAATGACTTGATTCAGGTGAGGAACCATCGGTCAGATTACTGCAATTGAGAAAAACTGTTGCTCTTCAGACCTGAGTCCAGCCACGAGATCATGAGAAGCTGATATACATGTATTTGCATCTCATTAACGACCCTGCTTATTTGATTAACTTGCTCTTCCCATTTAACTTCTGCCCAAGAGATACTTGATGCTTCAGAAACTTGGCTGCTGAAACCAAGGGTGTACCTGTCAACTTTACTCTTCTGCCTCCAGTCTGGGTGAGTATGCAGTTTCCTCTGTTGGAACCTTTCTCAATGGCTATTGTCTTCACTTCGCTGTAACCTCTACAACTGCTGTAGGTTCCTCCTTGGGATTTAAGGCTGGGTATGTCCCTCATTCATTGGTCCACCCAACTGGAGAATGGCAAAAGACTAAGCTTCACAGGTGGCCTGTCAGTAGACAGAGTCAAGCAGCAGCTTTTGTTTCACCGATGGTACCTTAGTACAGAAAGCAAAGCAGGCAGTTCACAGAAGAGTGGAAGACCTTTGTATAGGAGGTGAATCAGGAGCATGTGACTGCAGCAAACAATGAGGTGTCAATGTGACATGTTGCTGTATTGCTCGATGCTGCATCCGTATCAGAGGTGGTGCATGGTCCAGCACTTTAAGGGACAAACCCAGTGCTATGTGCTTAACAGCATAGCAATGTGTGAAGCAAGTAGGACATTTGCGAGAGGTGGCCAAGGGTGGAATATTGTCAGGCAGGGAATATTGCTACCGTAAGTCCAGAGGCTGGACCATTTCTTGTCAGCAGGATAGGCCATGCTCGGTCAGTCAGGTTGGGCCAAATCAAATCTGGAGATCAGTTCCATTTCACACCTGTGTCCATGATGGATGTTCAGCATAATCAAGCCCATTCCATGATGTCTGGTCTGTCGGGTTGTCTGGCAAAGACTCTCTAGGGCATGGCCTGCCAGTAAGGTGCGAAAGGAGTGGGGAAGGGGCTGTACGTTATCTTTTGGGAGTTCCTACGAGTGTCGCTGAAGTTGTAGGTAACTTGAAACTGGAGGTTGACTAAGTTGTATTCACTAGCTGAGGGAATAATTACAGTCGTGGAGTGGGGAAGGGTCAATTGAAGACAGTAGGGTAGCATCTGGTAGGAAAGGGAAGGGGATAGGGTGGTCTTGGAGTTGGGGGGAGTTTAAGAAAAGTCAACTCACTCTGACCTCAAGACACAGAAATCACAGTGGCAGAAAGGGCATCAGGACCTCGCTGGTCAGGGTCTCTGGGGGTAAAATGTGTACATTGGTGGAAACATAAAACTGATTCAACTGAAATGATGGGAGGGTTAAAGGCCATTTGAGTATTGGGAAGTATAGAGTGAGAGGATAGTGTGGATCATCAGCAAGTCTGTAACTCACATTAATGAATATAAATTCTCAAAATAGCAATATGAAAATGATCTGCACAAGGAACCATCAACACCAACAGTGCAACACCACTGCAAGATCATCCTGCATTGATGAGTAGTTTGTGCAGGGAAGGGAATGACTCAATAGTGCTTTATGTAGTCCAGACCAATCTGAAGGACACTGGTTTAATTCTCCATCCTTTAGAGCTAAAGGATTGGAATTGGAGGCAGGACCAGGAAAAACAAGCAGGGCTAGAAAGAGAGTAACGTTTTCTTGAGGAATAATGCAATATTGGTGGGGGTGAGGTTGTGATGGAGAAGATTGTTAGCTGCAGAAATGTTGTGCTGAAAGAAAGGCCAGTGACAGAACAGCTGGGATATTGAAAATGAAGATAGAAGTGAATTGGGAAA
The DNA here is from genome assembly GCF_037043375.1 of Chiloscyllium plagiosum. NCBI lineage: Eukaryota > Metazoa > Chordata > Chondrichthyes > Orectolobiformes > Hemiscylliidae > Chiloscyllium > Chiloscyllium plagiosum. The sequence goes on along the minus strand of NW_028270142.1, from coordinate 20,475,215 downwards.
GAGTTCTGTTTTTCTTCGGGAAGGGAGAAAGAAGGAAGTAAGTTTGGAGAAAATATATGGGAGTGGAGAATGATCCAAGGAAGTGACTAGAGATGGTCTTACTCCTGATTGGTACCTAATGTAAGTGGTGAGACCACGTGAGATGTCAAAACCACATTTGGATGCATTGTTAAGGGATACGGGCCGAGAGATACGGGCCGAGGAGTGGTTCGGAGGGCAGTGATATCACAGGAGAGACAGTATGATACATTGAGTTCAGTTTCTTTTGGGTGGGTGTGATTTAAGACAGCTTACCCTCACAGAGGCATGAGTGTGGGAGGTGAATTTTACCAGAAACAGAAAGTACAAGTGATTTTTTTGTTGTTGTTTCAGAAGGATAACACCATTTTCCCATAGGATCACGAGACAGGAGTTTCAATCATGGAGCGCTGATGGACATCATACAAGGTCTGGAAATATTTCTAACTACAAACACAGAGCCTTTCATCTATTTCCATAGTCTCATTACTTACTGTAAACTTATCATATTATAAAGTGTAACCAGAAATGACTTCCACCAATTAATGTCAACCTTAGTCAATAACATAAACATTAAATTGGAAAGTAGAATGTTGTTATTGCTGAATTGCTGTGAACTACCTCTGTAACCATATTCATTCATCATTTATCATTCTTCAGTTGATAAATAATTGCTAATTTTCTGATATTGATAATTGTCAAGAAAGGATTAATTCAGTAATTTGTGCAGATCCTGATGGAGATTTGTAGTTTTTCTTTAAGAACAAAGAACATTACAGCACAGGAACAGGCCCTTCAGCCCTCCAAATCTGTGCCGATCCAGATCCTCTATCTAAACCTGTCGCCTACTTTCTAAGGATCTGTCCATTCATGTATCTGTCTAGATACACATTAAATGACAACATCGTGCCCACCTCCTCCACCTCCCCTGGGAGTGCATTCCAGGCACCCACCACCCTCTGCATGAAGAAATTTCCACATATCTCCCTTAAACCTTTCCTGTCATCCTGAACTCGTGACCCTAGTTATTGACTTCCCCACACTGGGAAAAAGCTTCTTGCTATCCACCCTGTCTATATCTCTCATGATTTTGCAGACCTCAATCAGGTCCCCCCTCAACCTACATCTTTCTAATGAAAATAGTCCTAATCTACACGATCTCTCTTCATAGCTAACCCTCCATACCAGGCAATATCCTGGTGAACCTCCTCTGCACCCTCTCCAAAGCATCCACATCCTTTTGGTAATGTGGCAACCAGAACTGTATGCTGAAAGGTCAACATAGGACAGTTAAGACAGTGAATCACATCAACATATTTGTTCAATGACATAAACCACACAGCAAACCACAGTTCCTTAAAGACAAGTTAAAGTGAGGAATAAGGTTCTATACCCCTTATAACCTTAGCTTCACCATGTCCCTTCCTGGCCATGTCATTCATGTGTGTCAGGGTAAGATGCCCAGAGCATAGGAATGCAATTCTTAATCTGCCAAGCTAGAGTCACATCAGAACCTCTAAAGAGAAGTGCACATCAGATTTCTTCCTCTCCGTTCTAAAGAAGCGTTACTGGACTCAAAACATGAATGAATTAGAATTAGAATCCCTACAGTGTGGAAACAGACCTTTCAGCTCAACAAGTCCACACTGACCCTCCGAAGAGTAACCCACCTAGACCTATTCCCCTACTTATTATTTTCCTTTTTCCCCTGACTAATGCACGTAACCTACGCATCCCTGAACACTATGGGCAAGTTAGCTTGGCCAATTCACTCTAACCTGCACACCATTGGACTGTGGACAATTCGGCTTTCTCACCACAGATACTGTCAGATCTGCCGAGTTTCTTCAGCAATTTTTATTTTCATTTCAGATCTCCAGCCTCAACAGTTCTTTTTGCTTTATTTTCTTCCTCTAGCTTCATCCAAGTGTCCTTCCTGCAATCTGTCCTGATGCCATTTAATAATGAACTGGAAGAATGACAGGCCATGCCTCTTACTTTGGCACATCTATAAGTAGAAAAAGACTTATAATAAAAAGTGTCAGAGGAATGATACATAAACTCATATTCTAATTTCTTTCTCAAATTGAATGTCAAAAAATTTCAATCTTTACAAATTTACTAAGTTTTGCAACAATAAACAAGAACAATAATCTCGGGTTTAGATCAGAGTGGTGCTGGAAAAACACAGCAGGTCGGGCAGCATCTGAGGAGCAGGAAAATCGATGTTTCGGGCAAAAGCCCTTCATCAGGAATCTGGCCAAGCATCACTTCCCAGGATGGTGAAAACCTTGCTGCAAAACATCCATCACTATCACTATCCCCGAACTTGGATGTACAGAACATAATTTCAAAATTTGATGACAACACAAAACTTGAAAGTATGGTTTGTGGAAATGATCTTGATGGTTTCCAGAAGAACAGGCAGACCAATGGAATGGCCAAACACGTGACAGATGAAATTTAATGCAGAGAATTGTGAAATTATTTATTTTAATAGGAAGAATAAGGGGGAGCGATACAAAGTAAAGTACACAATTCTGAATAGAGAGTGGGAATAGAAAGGACCAGGAGTACATGTGCATATTTTGTTGAAGGTGGCAGAGCAGTAATAAAGATGGGATCCTGGGTTCTATAAACAGAGGTACACAGTACAAAAGCAAGGAACTATGATGCAGCTTTCTAGAATTGTTCCAAACTCAGCTGAATTATTGGGTACCCAAAGTCCTAATCAGGGCACAGCACTCTGAAAGATGTGGAGAGTTTAAAGATAGTGCATGAAAGATATGAGAATTATTCCAGGTATATTGTTCATGATATATGTAAATGATTAGAGATGAGAATATGGGGGGAGATGACAAGTAAGTTTGCAAATGACACAAGGATTAATCAGGTTGTAATACTGCAGAAGAAGGTCTTTGGCTACAGGAAAATACAGATGGGTTAATCAGGTGGGCAGATCAGTGAGAGATGAAACTTAGCACTGATAAGTGTGAGGTAAAGTAGTAACAAAATGAGAGAATTCTTAATGAATGGTGAGACACTGGGGAGCTCAGAGAAACAGAGGGATGTTGTGTTCTTGCCCAAAGTTGACCAGACAGGTTAATAGGATGGTTAAGGTATTTGTTACATAGGTTGTAAGAACAGGGATGTTATGTTGGATAAATCAAAGAACTGAGGATGCTGGTAATCGGAAACAAACACAGAGACCATTGGAGAAACTCAGCAAGTCTGACAGCATCGGTTGAGAGAAAGCTGAGTTAATGTTTTGAATCTAATGAGATTTTATCCAAACTGATAACAATTAGGAAAAGGTGTTTATGCTGAATATAGGGGTGGGGGTGTTGGGGGTGATGTAGATATGATTGGATGGATACAGACAGAGCTGAGAGAGAGATGATGAAAGAGATAGGCAGACAAAGGGATTATTGATAGTAAACAGGATAGAAGTAAAGCTGAACTAGTGATGATGAGATCTGAGAGTCGCAGAGAATGGATAGGCAGTGATGAAAACAACCCATGTCAAGGCAGGACCAGGGTGCGGAGGGATGGGTAATAAACATGGAAAGACAATATCAAATTCAATAACTTTAGAGCTTGATTATGAGTCCTAACAACTGCTGTATCTCAAATGAAAATGAGATGCTGTTCTTTGAGTTGTTGAGGCTCACAGGAACACTGCAGTCGACCTGGTGATAGAACATTGAGGTGGGGAAGCGATGATGTGATGAAGTAGCAGGCAACTGGGAGTTCAGGATCATTTTTACAGACAGAGTGTAGAAGTTCTATATAGTGATCACCTGGTCTGCATCTCCCCGCTGCAATGCAGAGAAGATCACATTGTGTCAGTCAGATCTTTATCAACTTTAACAGAAATTAAAGAAAAATTCAGATTAAGAGAAAACAAAAGTTAAAATTCCTTAAGGATAAGGCCTTATAAAATTTTATACTTTATTATCCTGCAATAAAAGAAATAATTACAATCTACAGAAAACTTGTTGAAGAAGATTCAATATTTAATATGATTGGACTGAATGAACCAGTTAAACCATAGGATGGTTAAATCAGCAAGATGTACATCCACAGAATAAAATCAGAAAATAATTGAAACAGCTTTCAAGTAAATAATTTAAATAAGAGAAACAACAATAGTCAGAAATAATGTCAATGATAAAAGGTATCAAATTTTCAAGCAGAGTTCAAATTCCAAATTCTTCATATAGGGACCTAAGCTATACAGAAATTCATGTGATATTGCCTTATTGTTAGACAAGAAATTAACACATTTCTTTAGAATTACAAAATGTAAGAGAAGCCTGAAGAGACCTCACAAACTTGGACATGGACGAGCAGTTGAAATGTTGTAACATTCAAGGCTATGGGCCAAGTGCTGGCAAGTGTGATAGTATAGATAGGTCAGCATAGACTCGATGGTATGAAGAGCTCTCTCTGTGCTATACGACTCTATGATGAAGGGGACCTTCAGTTTTGTGGATAGACTGAAAACATTGGACCACTGGAAAATGAGGTTGGAAAAGTAGAAATGGGGAACAAAGAATTGACAGAGGAACTGAACAGGAATTCTACATCAGATTTTACAGTGGCAAACACGAGCAGCATACCAGAACTTCAAGAGAATCTGGGGCAGTGGCTAACAGAAGGGGAAGGTGCTGGGGAGGATGAAAGGTTTGAAAGTGGATAAATCATCTAGACCTGATAGACTACACAAGAGTTCTGAAAGAGGTAACTGAGGAGATTATGGAGGCATTTGTGATGATCTTTCAGATATCACTAGAGTCATGGAGGGTGCCAGAGGACAGGAACGTAGCTAATGTAACAGTCCTGTTTAAGAAGAGAGAGAGGCAGAAGACAGGAAACTATTGGCTGGTTAGCCTGAGCTTGGTCACTGGTAAGATTTGAGAGCCTACTATTAAGGATGAGATTGTAGAATGCTTGGACGTTGCTGCAATATAGAGCTGAGCCAGTCTGGTTTCATCATGAAGTGGTCATGCCTGACAAATCTGTTAGACTTTTTTGAGGAGGTAATGAGCAAGTCAGGCAAATGAGAGCCAGTGGGCGTGATCCATTTGGATTCCAGAAGCTTTTGACAAAGTGGTTGCTAAATAAGATAACAGTCCATGATACTGGGGCAAGATACTGCCTGGATAGAGGATTGGCTGACTGGCAGAAGGCAGAGCTTGAGGATAAGGGGGGCTTTTTCAAGATGACAGCCAATGACTAATGGAGATCCACAAGGGTCTATGTTGGGACCACAACTATTCACATTGTACATTAACAATCTTGACAAAGGAACTGAGAGCATTGTTGCTGAGTTTGTAGATGACTCAAAGATAGGTGGAGGATCAGGTAGTGTTGAGGAAGTGGGGATGCTGAGAAAGACTTCAGCAGGCAGGAGAGTGGGCAATGAAGTAGTAGATGGAATACAATGTCAGAAAGTGTGAGGTAATGCATTTTGGTTAGAAGAATAAAGTGTAGGCTACTTTCTAAATAGGGAAAGGCTTTGGAAATCTGAAGCACAAAGGGGCTTGGGAGTCCTAGTTCAGGACTTTCTTAAAGTTAACATGCAGGTTCAGTTAATGATTAGGAAGATAAATGCAATGTTAGCATTCATTTCAAGAAGACTAATACAAGAGCAGAGATGTACTGCTGAGGCTGTATAAGGCTCTGCATCAGACCACATTTGGAATAATCTGAGCAGTTTTGGCACCATATTTAAGGAAGGATGTGTTGTTTTGGAGACGGTCTAGAGGAGGTTTACAAAAATGATCCCAGGGACAGTATGGTAGCTCCGTAGTCAGCATTGCTGCCTCACAGCACCAGGGCTCCAAGTTTAATCCCACCCTCTGATGACTGTCTGTGTGGAGTTTGCATATTTTCCGTGTCTGCGCAGGTTTCTTCCGGGTGCTCCCTTTTCCTCCCACAGTCCCAAGATGTGCAGGTTAGGTGGATTGGCCAAGCTAAATTGCCCTGTATTGTCTCAGGATGCACAAGCTAGGTGGATGAGATGCAGGGTGGGTCTGGGAGGGATGCTGTTGGGAGGGCTAGTGTGGTCTCAATAGGGCAAATGGCTTGCTTCCACACTGTAGGGAATTCTACGATTCTGTGAAGAGCCTGACATGAGGGGCAGTTGAGGACTCTGGGTTTGTACTTGATAAAGTTTAGAAGGATGAGGGGAATCTGAATGAAACTTTCAGTACACTGAGAGGCCTGAATAGAGTGAACATTGTGAAGGTGTTTCCACTAGTAGGACCTGAGGTCATAGCCTCAGAGTGAAGGGACAACCAGAAGGTGGTTAACCTATGGACTCATTGCTGCAGAGAGCTGTCGAAGCCAAGTCATTGAGTGTAGTTAAGACAGAGATAGATAAATTTTTCATTGGTAAGGGAATCAAGGGAAACAGGGAGAAGGTAGGAGAATGGGATTGGCAATATCAGCCACGATTGAATGATAGCACTGACTCGATGGGCCCTATGGCCTAATTCTGTCCTACGTCTTATGGTTTTGTGGCACAGAGCATATGCACCTTGTCTCATTATGTGTCGGCACTCGTATCCTACTCAAAATTGAATCTTTGTTGGAGCCTGAAACAAGCGCAGCAGGTCAGGCAGCAGCCAAGGAGCAGGAGAATCGACATTTCGGGCATGAGCCCTTCGTGCCCGAAACGTCGATTCTCCTGCTCCTTGGATGCTGCCTGACCTGCTGCGCTTTTCCAGCAACACATTTTCAGCTCTGATCTCCAGCATCTGCAGTCCTCACTTTCTCCTGGAGCCTGAAACAAGGTAAGTTCACGTTTTGTATCAAGGCAAACCAATAAACATATGTGATATACATCATTTGATCTTCTGTATAACTTTTGGTGTGTGTGTATGCTAGATATACATTCTCAGGTTCAAAAGGATCAGTCACACTAGTGTGCTTTCTGCAATTGACTCACATTTCCCTTTACCTCTTTGCACCACAAGGTAAGAGATAATGCTCTTAATGCGTTTGTGTTTGATTTGAATTGGATATTTGTACCGTTTAGAATTCAATCTGTTGGAAAGCAGACTGAGAAACAATTTGGTGAAATGAGGTTTGATAGAAATCAACTAATTAATCAAAAATCAAATCAGTATTTCACAGCAAGGTAAGCCAACAGAATAGCCACAATGATCCACCTTATTTGTTTCAAAGTTACAACTAATTTACACAGTATAAAATAAGCAGCATGCTTTGATACACAATGTGACTAATGGATTCTAACAATCTCCAGCATTTATAAACTCTTCACCACAGCCATCTCCTCATAACCTTTAACAAGCTGCAGTCATTTTGCCAGGTTTGAAATCCTGCTTCCTCTGGTTTCTGTACACACAAGACTGATAGGCCAAAGTGGAGAAAGCAACTTGTTTATAATATTAACCATTTCTCATTAAGGCATCTTTTTACAAAATTTGTGGACATGCATTTTGTTCAAACAATAGGAAAAATCATTTATTTTCAAATACCTTGTGGAAAAATGGTATTAAAAATACTTATAAATTAATATCTTTACCTGAGAATATCCTTATCATCTTCATTTCATTCTCACCCAGTGTAAAATTCTGTTCTACATATAAACAATACAACGTTTCTGCTATCCCCTCGATCATCTTTGTGCTTTGATAAAATGACAATGCTTGCTGTGGGATGATTTGGAGATGCCGGTGTTGGACTGGGGTATACATAGTTAAAAAATCACACAACACCAGGTTATAGTCCAACAGGTTTAAATTGGAAGCACTAGCTTTCGGAGCATCGCTCCTTCATCATGACTGACTGAGAGAATGCAGTGATCCCTCCCTTGGTCAGAGGCAACCAGTACTGACCTATCCTGACATGAGTCAAGCTGAATTTACAACTCATGAACTCCCAAGTCACATACAGATTCTCTCAGTGGAAAGTGTCTCTCCATTTATTATGAAGAACTGATAAACTATGAGCAGGAGTAGGCATTTCCGCCTTTGAGCCCTCAAAGGTATGGTGTACTTTCAATTTGTTTTGTAGCTTCATAGTTGGCCATGATTTGGAAATAGAGAGCTGACCAGCATCTTTTCTTCCTTGGGGTTTTATGTGTGGAATCAAGAGGAAGAGCAGAAACTGCTATATCTGGAGCCTGCTGGGTTACAGATTTAGATGGAAGGTGCTTACTTAAAGGGATCATCATCTAAGTGGAAAGGTCTAGTCCAGCCATCTAAATCAGATTTGCAGGCAGGAACTTGCAAACTCCACACTAAATCAGATTTGCAGGCTGTAACCCAGCAGGCTCCAGATATAGCAGTTTCTGCTCTTCCTCTTGATTCCACACATAAAACCCCAAGGAAGAAAAGATGCTGGTCAGCTCTCTATTTCCAAATCATGGCCAACTATGAAGCTACAAAACAAATTGAAAGTAATAGGGCGTCACGGTGGCACAGTGGTTAGCACTGCTGCCTCACAGCGCCAGAGACCCGGGTTCAATTCCCGCCTCAGGCGACTAACTGTGTGGAGTTTGCACGTTCTCCCCGTGTCTGCGTGGGTTTCCTCCGGGTGCTCCGGTTTCCTCTCACAGTCCAAAGATGTGCAGGTCAGGTGAATTGGCCATGCTAAATTGCCTGTAGTGTTAGGTAAGGGGTAAATGTAGGGGTATGGATGGGTTGCGCTTCGGCGGGGCGGTGTGGACTTGTTGTGGGCGGCACGGTGGCACAGTGGTTAGCACTGCTGCCTCACAGCGCCAGAGACCCGGGTTCAATTCCCGCCTCAGGCGACTAACTGTGTGGAGTTTGCACGTTCTCCCCGTGTCTGCGTGGGTTTCCTCCGGGTGCTCCGGTTTCCTCCCACAGTCCAAAGATGTGCAGGGTCAGGTGAATTGGCCATACTAAATTGCCTGTAGTGTTAGGTAAGGGGCAAAATGTAGGGGTAGGGGTGGGTTTCGCTTCGGCGGGTCGGTGTGGACTTGTTGGGCCGAAGGGCCTGTTTCCACACTGTAATCTAATCTAATCTAATCTAAACTCATAGCTGGGACCTACTGGGTGGACTTCAGGGCATGTTACACGTTACATATGACACCTCTGGTGATCCCTCCTAATTGCTATGTGTCACTATGAGAGAGACTGGTGGTGCAGGGACTCCGAACTGGCAGGAGAAACCTACCTACTTTTCTCTCACCTCATTGGAAACTAGCCAACAGCAGTAGATCTCGAAGCTGTTTTTCCTGCATAATACCATTGTGAGGTAGCCACTGACACACCCTTTAACCACTTGAAAAAACAGAATTTGCTTTGCAATACATTCAGAAATTGCGATAAACCTTTACTGAATTGGATGAACTTTCTCCTTTTGCAGAACGTTATTATTTTGATTTTACCTTTGCTGTTTGCAGAGTTGATGCATTTTTTTAAAAAAATCAATTCAATAAGCACTTTCAACTGGAAATCTGAATGGATTAAACTTGCCTTTGACCCACTTATCAGTACTTATTTTGAAGCTGTGTATGTAAAGGATGTGGAAAAACAAATTTACGCCTCTTTTTCCCGACTCTCTTATCATCAGTTAACTAGTAAGTTTTTGGAGCCGAGAGCAATTAGCCATTTGGAACTCTGCCCTATGCATTAAGTGCACAGGATCGTGGGAGCCTTTGAATGAGCTACAGGTTCCAACTGTCAAAGGATCAAACTCCAGTTGAGGCAAATAAAATCCAAACCCGTGTAATGCATATCAACCGAATGTATTTTTAGATACAAATGAAGTTTAAATCCTATTCAGGTCATAAGTGTCACTTCAGTCCAATCTTATGTGCAAAAGTACATAGAGGCATAACTGCTTGGAAGTACCCAGAAGTACTGATGACACTGCCATCATGTGGAACCCATAGCAAATAGCGTGTTAGAATGTATGGGAATCAAGCACATGGCGACAGTCTCTCAATATTGCATTCTACAAGGCCAGTTCTTTTGACAAATGAGTGATTATAGATTAATAAACCCTTACAGAGTTTCAGCTGAGAGAGTTAGTTTAGGAATAAGGTCTCCTGGACAAAAAGGGATTTCCTCTGCATTTCTCACAATTTATTGCGCCAAATAAAAAATAAGAATAATTTTCTAAGGTTTGACATGCTTATTTAAATCTGTCTATAAATCCCCTTTATGGATACCTGTAAAATCTTTGGCGTAGATGTTGTTGGACTATAGGAAAGTGTTTGACAATGTTCCACACAGTAGACTGATTAATAAAGTTAGATCGCTTGGAACTTGTCAGTTGGACACAAAAATGGCTTAACAGTAAGAGACAGAGGGGGAAGGTGGAAATTAGTGTCGTTTTAGATTGGAGGCCTGCGACCAGTGGTGTTCCACATGGATTGGTGCTGGGTCCACTGTAGTTTGTCATTTACCTCAACAATTTGGATGAGAATTTAAGAGGTATGGTTAGTAAGTTTGCTGATAACACCCTCCAGAGAATGTTCATGACTGATCTCAGGATTGGAGGGTATAGTTTGACACTGAGGAAGGTTATCTAAGATTAAAAAGGGCTTTTGATCAATTGGGTCAATGGACAGAGGAGTGACAGAGGAGTATAATTTGGATAAATGTAAGGTATTGCATTTTGGTAAGGCAAAGCAGGGCAGGACTTATACAGTTAATGGCAGGGTCCTGGGTTGTGCTGTCAAACAGAGACACCAAGGAGTGCAGGTACACAGTTCTTTGAAAGTTGCGTTATAGGTAGACAAGATGGTTAAGAAGTCATTTAGCATGCCTGCCTTCAATTCTCAGACCATTGAGTGTAGGAATTGGGAGGCCATGATGCAGTTGTTCAGAACCTTAGTGAGGCCACTTTTGGAGTACTGCATACAGTTCTGGTTGCCTTGCTATAGGAAGCTTATTATTAAATTGGAGAGGGTTCTGCTGGACAGTTTGAATTATAGAAAGAGACTGGATAGGCTGGGACCTTTTTCATTGGAATGTAGAGATTGAGGGATGACTTAATAGAGGTTTATAAAATCATGAGGGACACTGACAATGTGATTAGCGACAGTCTTTTCCCTTGAGTGAGGGAGTTCAAATCAAGGGTCATATTTTTAAGGTGACAGGAGAAAGATTTAGAAGGGACCTGAGGGCAACTTTTTCTCACAGAGGGTGGTTCGTGTGTGGAATGAATTTCCAGAGGAAGTGGTAGATGCACATACAGTTACAACATTTAAAAGACATTTGGACAGCTATTCGAATAGGAAAGGTTTAGACGGATATGGGCCAAACATAGGTGAGTAGAAGTAATTGAGTTTGGGAAACTTGGTCAACATTGATAAGTTGGACCAAAGAGTCTGTTTCTATGCTGTATGACTGTATTAATTTTACTCTGAATTGGAATAATTTCTTTACCATTTTAGGTATACCACTGACTTGACACAATGTCTCAATATCAAGGGAAAACAAAGGAGCAGCTTCTAGATCGTTCATGTTCCTTTTCTGCAGTATCAGGGGGCATGTGCAAATGTAGTCAGAGGTGTCTCTGATGGATTTCTATCGTGAAACTTCTCTTTTGTAACCTAGCATTCCTGATAACTCAATCTAATCTAAAAACAGGAGCACACACACATGTATGAATGTCTGTTTAGGTCTGTATATTGTGAGTTCAAGTAAATACCTCAAGTGGGAGTGGGGGATTACCAAGTGTACATGATGTGAGGAGAGAGAGAGAGAGAGAGAGTTTTAGGTAATGCTGTGGCATTGGACCTCAGCTATCAAGAATGTGCCAAGTCCAAATTTTGTTCAACCATTCATGTCATTTTAGTAAATTTTGCTTCTTTAATTCAAATCTTGTGGAAAAACATTCATTGGCCACAATTTGGCTGGCATCTTAACTTTGGGGAAGTTGACTTATCATGTGCTTCTATGATAATGTAACTGAAGATGAAACAATAATATGTGACCTGAACTTTTTTGAACATTTTAAATGTCTTGATCTGGCCAAGAGTAAAGCTAACAATATATGAGGCATGCTACACATCAATTAATTGTTTATTTCATTGTAAAATGTGCAGAGCAATAATTATGATCAGATTCACAATTGGTGCAATATATTTCCTTGTAAGTATATAAAATAAAGAATACACTTTCCTACATCATTAGGTAGTCCTATCAGTATTGAACAAATAATTTTATTATCTTCCAGTTTTTAAAAGATTTTTGTGGTTGAGCTTCCTAGGTAAGAAGTAAGCCTTCAGTCCCTCTTTACTATTTTTACAATAAGCTGGAATTTGGTTTCTGACCAGTCCAATTTTCTGGATGGCAGGAACCTGTAACAACACTCAAAATTGGTTTCATGCAAAAATCAAAGGTGAGACCATAGATTTACTGAGGTATCGCCAGGAACAGAGGGTTTGAGTTATAAGGTGAGGCCAGATAGTCTAGTTTTTTTTTCATTAGAGTATAGGGGTTTGAGGGGGACCTTATAATAGAAGTCCATTAAATCATGAAAGGCATAGATAAGATGCATGGCAGGTGTCTTTCCCTTAAGGAGACAGTGAGGTCTACAGATGCTGAAGATCAGAGCTGAGAGAGTGTTGCTAGGAAAGCGCAGGAGGTCAGGCCCCAATGAAGGGCTCTGGCCTGAAACATCAATTTTCCCACTCCTCGGATGCTGTCTGACCTGCTGTGCTTTTCCAGCAACACACTCTCAATGTCTTTCCCCTAAGGTTGAGAATTTCAATACTGGGGGGGGGGGGGGGGGGGGGGATATTTTTGAAAAAGATGTAAAAAAGACAAGAGGGGCAACTTTTTTTTTTAAAACAGAGTGGTTTGTCTGTGGAATGAACTTTCAGAGAAAGTGGTGGATATAGGTACAGTTACATTTAGAAGATATTTAGAAAAATACATGAATAAGAAGTGTTTGGCAGGATAAGGGCCAAACATAGGCAGTTGAGACTTGTTTAGTTTGGGTTTATGGTCAGCCTGGGCTGGTTGGGCTGAAGGGTCTGTTTCCGTGCTGTATGATTCTATAACGTCCCCTTCATTGCTGATCATATTAAGGTTAGGCTTTTAAATACATTTTACTTATATCTCCCATCCTCCTTTTTCAAATATGGGCCACTAAATTTCATTTTAAAACTCATGTTTAAAGATAAACCGTTACCATTAAAAAGCTATCTGTGGAAAAATGGTCAAAAGATTCCTGCAAGGTAATAATTAATTTAAATAATATTTGTCATATATGAATAATTTTATAACAAAGCAGAGGAAAACAAAGGCTGAGAAATGAATGGATGATACACTAGTTTGGAAGATATTGCCATGTGGAAATGACCATGACTTTAATTTACATTAAAATGGTCCCCTGGTTTCAAAATGGCTAATTCAATAAGAAGAGGCAATTTCTGAAAGATATGATAAGGCATTATTTACTCTATATCTTTGTTTATCTTTACTCAATTGGCATCACTCTTCTTGTATTAGGGAGAATAAAAATTTCCATGATTTTTCTGCTGACTGCTACTTGAAATACAACTCCCTTTCCAGGAAGTTTACATAACTTCTGATCAAACAGTTGCTACTTCACTCTAAACAGTGAAATAAAAAAAAATCTGATTCAGAGAAAAAAAAGATGGAAGTGACAACATATTCAGATGAAGTAGGTTAAAGTTTTCTCAAAATTATTTACATATATGCTGCATTTGTCCTGTTTTTCTATCAGTAGCAGTAGCCCTAAAATCAGTTATGGTGTCAATGAGCATCTCAAAATCCAGTTTGGCCTCACTTGACACATGAGCAGATTCAGGGCACCACTTAGAAAGCTGTTAGTCATTTTTTTTCTAGCATGGAGTGGCGTTTATACTGTAACAACAGTTGGAGAAACAGGATTTTAAAAACGAAACTCATTGTTTTTGCGTTATTGGTAACTGCAACATAAACGATGCACAATTTAAGGCCTGGCAGCTGATCAAAATCGAATTGCCGCTATTTGAATTGTTTCTTACATTATAAAAGATCTCTAAAGTTTTCAACATCCCACCCGCTTTTCGATACAACAAAGGTTTACAACCAGAATTCATTGTAGGCCATAAGAAGCTATAAATCTCCCTAGAAATGCACTGCATCTAAGTGTAATAATTTCATAGACATGACCAGTCACATTGCAGGTTGCAACACGTATAACCCAGAGTCTATTCACCTTTTCAGTTGTAGACATTAGGCACATTTTTTAAAAAGTCCTGGAAGGAATCTGCTTTTGCCTTCACAATAAGATTAAAAGGGAAAGTAGCAAATGCTGAAAATGTGGTGAAACCTACTTCTGCTTGTATGGCTCATGGTTTTATGTATGGAAAGCACAGCTTTCTTACATCTCAAATGTAAGTCCAATTTGGATAGTTATGATTGTTACATACATTTGAGAAATAAAACAAATCTTCACCTCAAGGCTCGGAAACATTATTATGTTTAACAAGCATGGGGAATGTGGGGAGGGGTGCTCTTATTGCTAATGCGTTATATATTATATATGGTTTGGTGAAATAAATATAGCTTTTATTGTATCATTTGGCATAATCGTTTAATACTAGCAGACTGTGCAAAATACATTTTGAAGTGCATGATATAAAATCAACATTTTTCTTTTTATATCTTTGTGATCCTTTTAAATTTACTTACTGCACTATTTCACCAGTACACCACCCACCCCTTTCCCAGTTTCTGATGTTTTGAAATATTTGTACCAGTGAGAGTTGGTAGCAGTTCATCCGTCTTGGACAGAATGAGTGGGTTGAATACATAGTTAAGCATTCCACTTAACAAAAGTATCTCTACTGACATAGCCTCAGTAGCTTCTCAAGATCAAAATGACCCCAGTATCATCATTACTCAATGCATAAACAAATATATTCTAAAGTTAAAACTAACAGGAAAAAAAATTCAGGCCCATTCTTATGGATTGTTATTACTGAGACTGATTTATGAAGCTGAATTTGCTTTATTGTTACTTATACTGTAAATAGACAAAACCAAGAAGAAATCAAGCCAGCTTGCCTGACAGAAAAATAATCTTTTCACATCTCTCAATTTTTGGGATATATACACAGTAGGATATTACACATCCCCCCAAGTATATAATTCTTCTAATGCAGCAGTCGGTGTTCAAATCTGAAATCAGCATATTTCTGAAACCTAACTTTAGTGGCAAGTACAATGTTACTTACTTTTCTTGGCAGTTTCAAAAACCATGATCTCCCCAAACTAAATGCTTGCAATTTTGTTATATGACTAAAATGTAAAGATATTTGCATACTCTGAGTCTGTTTTTCCAGGTGCAATATAGGCAAAAGGCAGAGGTGACGCTAACCAATTTAATAGAAACCAAATCAGAATTAGACCCTTCCTGCTTTCCCTCACTTTTGATGGTTTGCATTGCACATGATGGGCCTTACATATAAATTTCTAATTGGCTACCAGAATGATTTACTGGTTGGGGGTTAATGGCAAAACAAAGTCAAGATGATTTGATGGTGGGAAAGGTGTGATAAAATTGAAGGATAATTTAAAATAAATCAGATCCAGGTTGTAGATGATGAAAATATTTAAAGACTGATTATGAAGACAGTAAAAAGAATAAAGCAGACCTAAGTGGCAGTTAATAGCTAAAAACAAAATAAATGTCATGGTGATTTGGTGATGGAAAAATACATTCAGTTGTGTGTAAAAGCACTTCTGAATATAACAAAGAAAAAACAGCTTTAGAAGGGGAGAAAAGAGGCAGACCCAGGAGTATTGGCTCGGTTTTGGTGTTCAACTAGAAATTATCCTTTCCAGTCGGACGTACTGAGTTATTACAGGGACTAAGGTCTGTTGAAAGATCCCTCTGCAACATTTCTTTTCAATAAGTAAGCTAACACTTCAATAGCCCTCCACTAACAATGTAATTACAGATTGGCCTACCCCCACTGTCCTGTCCTTTGATACATTGGTGGCCCAGAAAGCAGATGGACTTACTTCAGTCACAAATAAAATACCCGTTTAAGAAGGGAGGGAGGCAGAAGACAGGAAACA
Organism: Chiloscyllium plagiosum; assembly: GCF_037043375.1. Classification (NCBI taxonomy): domain Eukaryota; kingdom Metazoa; phylum Chordata; class Chondrichthyes; order Orectolobiformes; family Hemiscylliidae; genus Chiloscyllium; species Chiloscyllium plagiosum. Next base: position 20,459,148 of record NW_028270142.1, on the reverse strand, counting down.
ATAGGCCAGTTAGCCTGACTTTGATCATTGGTAAGATTTTAGTATCCATAATTAAGGGTAAGATTGCACAGCACTCGGAACTGCATCATAAAATAGGGCTGAGTCAGCACAACTTCATGAAGGGGAAGCCTTGCCTGACAAATCTTTGAAGTTAGAATTTTTTGCAGAAGTAGCAATCAAGTTAGACAAAGAAGAGCCAATGGACATATTTGGATTTCCAAAAGGCCTTTGCCAAGGTACAGTATGGCTAGAGGATTGGCTGACTGGCAGAAAGCAGAGAGTGAGGATGAAAGGGTCTTTTTCAGGATGGCAGCCAGTGACAGGTGGAGTTCAGCAGGGATTAGTGTTGGGACCACAGCTGTTCACAACTATTAACCATATGAACAAAGGAACTGAGAGCATTGTTGCTGAGTTTGCAGATGATTTAAAATAGGTAGAGGGACAGGTAGTGTTGAGGAAGCTGGGAGGCTGCAGAGGACTTGAACAGGCTCGGCTAGTGGCCAAAGAAGTGGCAGATAAAATACAATGTCAGAAAATGTGGAATCGGCACTTTGGTAGGGTGATTAGAGAAGACTTTCTCAATGGAAGCAACTTCAGAAATCTGAAGCGCAAAGGCATTTGGAGAGTTCTAGTTTAGGAATTTCTTAAGGTTAACATGCAGGTTCAATCGGCAAGAAAGGTAGAGACAGGAAATAACGTAATCTTCAGTTGCCCACTCACCAGTCAACCAAATTGACTGGTTGACCATAATATTCACCATCAGGAAGCTGTACCCAGGTAACGATGGGGGTGGTCTCCAACAATCACAATTATGAGGTTGGTTATAAGTGGTGCAGGGAGAGATGGGTAAAGTCATTGATCATTGTGTGGGAGGATGAAAAAAGTAGAATTCCTGTTGTAGATCTGCTCAAGGGACTTAAGGAAGCACAGCCATTTCTCTTCATCCATAAGGAGTGCTCCAAATAGACTCATTACGCTTCTTTCATCAGCAGCTTCCATCTGTTTTGTTGTCTGGTTTCACAGCTATTGAATTTAAAATCAAGGTTCTAATTGCGTTGTTGGGCCCTGATGTAGATATGAATACATTTCCAACCTCTCCATGTTGAGAAATGCTTGCCATACATTTAAGCTAATGAAGATACTGCACAAACCCTAGCAGATGTTTGTATAACCTCCAGCCACAGGTGAGGTGTTGGAAGACTGGAAGGTGGCTAATATTATGCCTTTATTGAAGAAAGGCTGTAAGGAAAAGCCTGGCAACTACAGACTGGTAAGTCTAACATCAGTGGTATGAAAGTTGCTGGAGAGGTTTTAGAGAGACAGGATTTACAGACATTTGGAGAGACAAAGACTGATTAGGGACTGTCAGCATGGATTTCTCGGTGGGAAATTTTGTCTGTCTCTCAAACTTGATTAAGTTTCTTGATAGACGAAGGCAGAACAGTATACATTGTCCATATGGATTTTAGTAAAGCCTTTGATAAGGTTCTACATTGCCAACTAGTTACTAAAGTTAGATTGCATGGTATTCAGAGAGAGCTTGCCAGATGGATACAAAATTGGCTTAATGGTAGGAGATAGTGGTTATTTTTCCAACCAGAGGCCTTTGACCAGCAGTGCTCCATAGGGGTCAGTGTTGGGTGCTCTAGTGTTTGCCACTTATGTAGCAATTTGAATTAGAATGTAAGCAGCATAGTAAATTTGCAGATGACACCAAAATCTGTGGTAGAGTGGACAGTGAAGGTTATCTAAGGTTACACAAGCACCTTCATCAATTGGGTCAATTTGCACAGGAGTGGCAGATGAAGTTCAATTTGGATAAATGTGAAGTGTTGCATTTTGGCAAAATAAACAGAGGACTTAATTAGTTAAAGGTAGAGCCTTGTGCAGTGTTGTCAAACAGAGCCCGAGGGGTTCAGGTACATCGTTCTTTGAAAGCTGCAACAGGTAGACTGGATGGTAAACAAGGTTGAGGGAGTTTAAAAATAGGGGGCATAATTTTAAGGTGAGAGGAGAAAGATTTAAAAACAATGCTGAGGGACAATTTTTTTTCAGAGGATGGCTCACATATAGACTGAACTGCTGGAGGAAATGGTAGATGTAGGTATAGTTACATTAAAAACAATTGGACAGGCATATGTATAAGCAACTACAGTAATCAGGTGTAATCATGCATCTTCAATGTCAAATGGTTGGTTTTATATCAGTTGAAATTGATTGAATTCAGCTGTAAACAATACAATTTGCTATTGTGTCCATGAGTAGTCCCTATATGCCATTTACACCAGACCGTAAAGGGTGAAGGTTCCAGGAATTATTTGTACAGTTTTAAACTTTGGAATCATGTGGTTTGCTTTTCTCAGAAATCATGCCAGTAATTAATTTTAACAAATAATGCCTCAGTTGCAAGCAAATAATTTGTGAGTAATGCCTTACTAAGAAATGAAAAATTCTGACAGATTCATGCAAAATTAGTCCTTTCACACTTGTGCTTTATGCAATTGAAAATGATCAGTAGTTCGATTTTGAGTTCATTAAAGAAGAAGTTGGATATTGCATAGTAATGCACAAGGACTGAGAGATCAGTATTTAAATGAGATGGGGAAATGATCACAGTTTAGACCAGAAACATTGATAATTGCTTCCGTTTCTTTCGAAATGCTGTCAATTTTTTCTGAGAAATGCATGTTCATAAATTCACCATTAAAGCAAACCCACAGGACATCAACTGAATATTATGATTCCCAATCCTGGAATTTAAATTTGCAATGCTACTCGTTACAGTCTCTGGCCAGAACAGCAGAATGCGGAGATGTTCTGGCCTTTTCTGGTGTGCATGTTTTTGTTTGGTTGAGGGGAATAAAATTTGGAGGTTGCAATTGTGTGGCAAAATCCAAAGTCAATTACAATTCAGAACCTGCAATCTAAACTTATCTTTACAAACTAACTTCTGACAACCAAGCTTTGCATCCTAAGCTCTGTAGCATTTCCAGTCCCCTCCCAAGTAATGTGATCTTACCTCTAAGGAAAGGGACAAGAAAGAAATGTAAATTGAAGATCTTTGGGATGGATGTTAGACATGAAGCAAGAGCAAAACCCAACAGATCGTGTGATAATAATGGATGACTTCAATCTTCGTATAGACTGTGACAATCAAATTGGCAAAGTATTCTTGAAGATTATTTTATAGAAAGTTTTCCTGACATTTCATTGCAATAATGTTGGAATTAATTGGAAGACACCAGAGATAAAGAAACTTTTATTTTTATCTTATATTCATTCCAGGAATGTGGTTGGCACTGGCTAGGCCAGCAGTTATTTCACAAAATTGCTCAAAAAAGTGGCGAGCTGCCTTGTTGAACTACTGCAGTTCCATCCACAATGCTGTCAGGAAGGCAAGTGACTCATAGTGGTACTTGCACTGGTGATGCTCCCATGTATCTGTTCACCTAGTCTCTCTAGGTGGCAGAACTTGCAGGTTTGGTTAAAAGTGTGTTACTGCGGTGCACCTTGTAAATGTACTGACTGTTGCCTCCGTCCTTCACTGATTAAGGGAATGAAGGGTGAAGCTGAATAGAAAAAGCAAGTTGGCAACTTTGTTCTGGATGCTATCTAACTTCAAGTGTTTTTTACAGGCACATTGTTTGAACCCTGGCTGCTATTATTGAAATGAAGAATTAAAAAGGTATAGCAGGAACTTAGCCAAGTAATGCTAAATGCACCATGCCTCAGATCTCTATCAGAATGGTGGCATCGCAAATTATGAGAACACTTCTATGGAGCAACTGAGTTATTTTGAAATAAAAGCAAAAAGCAAAACGTTGTTGGCAATTGTTTCATGTGGGGTTCATTCAGCAAATTTGATTGTTTTGGTTACATTTATCCTCATGGCAACAAGTTCACCTATTATGCAAATAATTTAACACTATGGAGACAAAGCAAATTATAAAATATGAAAACAGAAGGTTAAATATGGATCATTTCAGAAAATACACACTTTAGTCAGTAATCAAAAGGCATTAACTGAATAATGATTTCACTTCATTCTGGGACATGTTGTAATCTCCTAATAAAATATGCCATGATTACAGGCTGAATTAAAACAAGTACTTCACATTTGTTCCATGGTTTTAAAAAAAATTAATTAAGCTTATACGTTCATACATACAAACAGATTGAAGTGCAGGCACATTCGCCATCGAAAATAATTGCAATCATACAAAACTAAAGCATGGTGCTTTACATAAAGTTTTTAAAATCCTATTTTAAAACAAACATCCTACTTTTAAATGTTGTCAACAAACATTTTCCTGTGTATCTAGTGGAACCTCAAGATGGCTCACAGAATCCGCACTTGTGATGTGAGAGCAGTGTTGGTCATGTAGCATTTAATTTTTGAAACATTTGTTTTATTTTCTCAGATTTTAAATCACTTCAGGTGGTTAACAAATGAATATAAATGAGCTTTTATTTCTAAAGTTTTAACTTGGTTGTGCAATTTTTAAGTGACAAAGCACAATACAGCTGCATTCAGACATTATACAGTTAACAAAATGAAGAAAGAATTTGGTCAGCAACCATCCCCTGTAATGGGCATGTTCTCAGATTTTGTCCCAGAAACCTAAGTTGCACTGATGTCTAAAGCAGGACAATTTTCCATTAAAAATAAAAGACAAAGGCAATAAAATATTCAACTCAACATTTAAGGGCAACTAAAGTTAAAATGTCCACTTATCCATTAGTAACAAGCATTTGACTTACAAAATGTGAAGTGATTTGATAAATCAAAATAGCTTTAAATGCAATTCGCATAAACATTACAAAAACTTCATCATACAATCAGCAGCAAACCTACTTACTAATACAAAGCTGTGTTGAACAGAACAGTCAGTAAGGCAAGAATGACTTTCAAACGTTACACTGGCTTATTCTATTGTAAAATTAAAGCAAGTCCATATTAGTGCAAGAGCCTTATTGTTGGAGAATAAGGACCCAACAGAAAAGGTATTATGCCACTGGCAATTAAAGCAAAGTATTAAATAAATAAAATAAATACAATGCAGCTAATCTTGTTCTATAGCCAGTTGCATTGTTGATGAACCAATTACAAACAGAGGCAAATCAAACTCAAAATGTGTTTATTTTGCAAAATGCAATTCATCCCAATTTGCATCAGTCTTTTGATAGAATCCTATTGTAAGACATAGTAAAAACTAGGATTTCCTTCTTTACTTTGTCCCAGTCCATTTCCTTCTTATGCTTAATACAGACAGACTCTCAGGCTCAACAGAGGCATGGTTGATCAGCTATTTTCTCATTCCTGAATTAAACGGAATACAAGCAGATAGTGTGGAGAAAAGTTGGAATGGTGCCAATCTTCAAATAATGATAAATGCAAACTTTTAGTACAAGTTAGCAAGACATGTTCATGACTATCCGAGACCACCCCAAAGTTGTGTGGCCTCCTTGACTTCAGGGTTTCCAGATTACCACACAAAGCCAAGAGCTTAACACTAATGATCTGAAATCATTAATTTTAAATATGAAATGCAATTTGACAAGAAATATTGCTGTACAAGTCCTCTTGTTATCACTGAATTAATTTGTAAATTATGTTAATAAAAAATTAGTACAATATTCAAACATTTTATTGTACTATGGCAAAACAATTGAGGTTGTACCAAAGTACAATCTGAAACAAATGAAACAAACCTTAAACATTAGTAAGACAAGACAGGCTCAAGTAAAATGGACAAATATTCTGCTTGGATTTTAAATTTAAACGTTGATAAGCTGTGCAATCTGGTCCTAAGCATTCCGTAGATGTTTAGAATTATTGTGGTGTGGAGAAGTAGCTCTTGGTTTCAAAATAAATTCAAGAAATTAAACCTAGCAATTCTATCAATGTGACCCTGTGTCGTGATTTGCCAGAATCAAACTACAGACATTTGCACACCGCAGAGACTTCAAAGTAAAGAAAATGGCTAAACTGTTTATGTAAATGCTATCTTACTTAATTGCAAATACCTTCTAATTTCATTTCAGAATTTTTATTGGATCTTTTTTTTAATGTGCATTGCTTTCCCTGCCAATTGCCATTTTGATTCAAAATTGCTTCATTCCAAATAAATGAATCCTTGAAACCTACCATGTTAGATTTCCAAGATATCCTATCTGATTTTAGCATGCAGAACAGTTTTAACAGTTGCTTGAGGAATTTAACGGTTTGTTTTTGTCACAGAAATCACATATATCAATGCATACAAGATAACCAGGGCCACAATGCATTGTAGAAAGATATTTAAAAATCTGATTTGGACTCAATGTATCAATGTCAATAGGAAACCACATTAAAAAAGCATGAAAATGAGGACACTGTTATCCAAACTCAACAAAATTTTATTAATGCATTCCTGCATATTTAAAAATTTAGTTCTTGCTTAAAAAGTCACAGCTACTGGCAACAGAGAAGATGACTTGAGATCAAAATTCATTGCTGTTTCAGCAATCCACTGGTGCAAGTATATGAACAGCATTCACTGCTGGGATTTGGACTGCCAACTATAATTTTACACTGACCTCCTGATTTTAGCCAGGTTATGTAATGTTGCTAATGAAATGGCTTGCGCACTTTACCAGAAAGGAGAAGGGAATATCTGCCTTTGCACACCTACATTATCTGAAGTTTGCAAATAAATTAAACTTCAAAATAACTCCATGATGATCAATATATGCATGATTAGAATTCAAAGTATGTAAAAACACCTGAACATGCAAACATACATGCAATTAAACACCGTCAGAAACTGACAGCATAATTTAGTATTTCCATATACTTCAAACTACTGCCTGTCAGCTCAGACTCTCCCACACATCTTGAACTCTAACTAGCAAAGCTTTCAACTCCTTTCAGTTTTCAATTGCAATAAACCTCAAATCACTTTGCTGGCTTTTGCAGCACACATTGCTCATGCTTCTTCCTACAATTGTTCATTTTGTCTGTTAATATTTGTACCAAACTCTGATAACTGCCAAACTACCATGCCAACCCAAGGGCTACTTAAGCTTGTGCACACGATCATGTTTCTTTGGAGGACAGTCTACAAAATGCTTTGGAAACACAATATAAAGTCATTTTTAAATCTATGTCAGTTTGATATAGTAGCATTGACGAGAATACTGCAATATTAAAATTCCACACCACGCACAGAGTCCAGTCTATTTAAACTTCTCCATGTAGTACAAAATAGCACTGATTTAATCGGCAAACAATTCAGGTTCAGACAACACACTTTGAATACATGCATGCAAGATAAGGTACTGCAAAAATTAATTGATTTGTTGAATTGTGAATTTATACAGCCAATTTAATTTTGTAGGCTTTTTACCCAAGATGCGGGACTTTAGAAAGGAAGTACTGTTACCTATGCGTTATAAATGATTGCCCACAGAAAATGTCTCAACCAATGCAATCTAAGTTCAAAACCTGCAAAAAAAAGTCAGAAACGTAAAACAGAAATGTGTTTGAAAATAAACAAATTATTATTGAACAAAGTTTAAAGAGTCAGCTTCTATTTTCTGCACCGAGGAGACAACGACCTTATTTACTGCTTTCCTATTTTGACCGAAGAACTCTTCTAACTGTGCTAGGAATGCAATCAGGTACATTAGGAGCTAAGCGTGAAGCTGGGAGAATCTTTCCAAACAGGTTTGATCAGTAAAGTCTTTTGATGATGATGCATATAAATTTAAGATTTTTCATATGATAATATTATGCCATGGAAAAGACTCTAGAGGTTAGGATCCAAATGTTATAGCCCAAAACAGGAAAAAAGCTACCCAAAATAATTTATTTGCAAATATTATACAGGTGTGGTTGTAGTGCTTCACTTTGTACTCAGACAATGTTTATGTTTAGTACAAGAGAATCCTGCGTTCTATGGCTTTACGGCAAATAGGGCATTCACTCATTCGGTCACCACAAAGCTGACATGTCCCATGCCCGCAGAGGAAGATCATGTTCTTTAAGCGATCCAAACATACTGGGCACATGGTCTGAAACAGAAAATATCAGAATTACGAAAACAAAAGCAAAATACTGCAGATGCTGGAAATCTGAAAATAAAACCAATGTGCTGGAAAAACTCAGCAGGTCGAGCAGCACCTGTGGAGAGAGGAACAAGAAGTTAAGTCCGATATGACTTTTCCCTGGAACATGAAGCTCTATTACGCTGCTCAGATTAGATTAGATTAGATTACTTACAGTGTAGAAACAAATCGTTCGGCGCAACAAGTCCACACCGACCCTCTGAAGAGCAACCCACCCAGACCCATTCCCCTACATTTACCCCTTCACCTAACACTACAGGCAATTTAGCATGGCCAATTCACCTGACCTGCACATCTTTGGACTGTGGGAGGCAACCAGAGCACCTGGAGGAAACCCACGCAGACACGGGGAGAATGTGCAAACTCCACACAGACAGTTGCCCGAGGCGGGAATTGAACCTGCGTCTCTGGCACTGTGAGGCAGCAGTGCTAACCACTGTGCCACCATGCTGCCATAGGGTCCATATTTTCCTCAGAAATTGATATCTCAAAGCTTGGGATGGATGGTGATATTTACTTCTAATTTAGTAGGAGTTTACAAAATATTTGTTCTCTGTCATGTTTGGGAATGGGTGTTGCCTGTTAATCAAAATGGGGAAAACGAGTTGGAGAGTTACATTACTCTAAATACAAGGCAAGCTTCAGCTCTTTAAGGGGTTGGGTGGGGGAAGGGCAATCAGCTGGGGAGTAAAGAGTCCCAGTAAGCAGGACAACACCAAAAACCACCCACTATAATTGAAAATGAAAGTGACACTAAAACCTTGAGATCAGATTTTAAGAAAACATACTGAGTGGCCAATTTCACGGACAGTTGCTCCAAGTAGTATGTATTTGCTCAGACACATAGCTAAAGCTGAATTTAATAATTTCAAGGTAAGCATAGGAGCAACTTCAGATTCAGGAGCAACTTCTGCAGTTTTACAACATATCGTTAACAGTAATTTTGTTTAGAGGATACCCTAGGAGGTACAAAACCTTTGTCAGGTGAATTCAGTTGGCTGGATGGCTGGTTTGCGATGTAACATGGGTTCAATTCCCACCCCTGCTGAAGTCATCATGAGGACTCTCCTTCTCAACCTTTCCCTTCACCTGAGGCTCAGGTGAAACTCACCACCAGTCACCTCACTCTAATAAGTGAGCAGCTACTGGACAATGAACTTTACTATATAAAAATCCCATTTCAACAGGTTCTCTGGAATTAAATTCAGGGTTAGACTGCAGATCAAAGTCAGCAATATAAAGATTTTCTAATATTCTATTTGGTTTCTCCAGCAATGTGTTTCTATCTTAATGCATTATTTAGTCAAAGTGTTACATATTCAACCTGCTTTTGGATCATTAACTCAGGTAACAAGCGATTGGTGGCATAGAGTTCACTTTTCCCACTTCAGAAAAAAGCACATATATTGATCTTGCCTTTCCTATCTCCAGCAAAACACCGAGCAAAATATTTGTTATATACCATATGTATTATTAACATACGCCATCAACTTGCAATTCTGCAAATCAGTACATTGCAACAAAACTTAAGTATTATAGCAAGATAGGTGAAATAGTTTACTTCTGTGCTCTAAATTCTATTAAAAGAAATAAGATATGGCTTAATTCCTTCCAAAACTATTAAAATACACGAAAGGTAAACCTGTAAACAATGAGGACTGAATTGCAGAATTAACAGATGGCAGTCTGAAAGGAACCTCCAGCAACTTTCTAATCAACCTAGAACATGTACTGCATGATAAAAGTACATCTGCAGTTTATTTGCTACTTGGTTCTCATCCATTTAAACCATTTCCTTTATGTTCACCGAGCAGAACTTGCACCTCAGATCAGTGTCTTATCCTTGTCAGCATTGTACCTGCTCTTTGATATCTTGTAACTGTTGCTGAAGCTTCTGAACATCTGCATTGACGTTGGTATTGTCTTTGTCTCGCTGAAGAGCAGTAATGTTTCCACTACCTGTAATACAAGCAAGCTCCTGAGAAATCCATTACAGTGTAAAATTTTCAATGGACACATACTTGATTTGGTCATTGCCAGTCATGCATCACTGACATAAAACAATTTGGTAACAGCTTAAATATTGATTTCTTTACCTTGCTATCTAATATTATCCAGTATCAATACTGGACGTTATTCAAAAAATCTTAAAAGAAACATCCCTGCTAATCATTTTCACTGGATATGGCTCTGGTCATGGGTTTTAAGATCCTTATTACTTCTACTCAATACCAAGTAATTAAATGAAAATCCTTTCAACTCAAACATCAACATGGTTAAGGTCTTGTCAGTCCAGTACAAATCTGGAAAAGCTTTTGCCCATTGCTCTGAAAATACTTTCTTGCCTACTTATTCCCTAGTCACCAAACTAAGTTTCCATTTCTCCAATACAGGGTTAGAAAAAGTCCTGCTTTAACTCTACCTGCATCTATTGTTCGATATGTTCCTCTGTTATGTAATGATGTTTGAACTAATTTGGCCATTTAACTTGACAGCTTTTGAGAAGTGGGAATATATAAGGCAAAGGCACTGTAAGATTGGGTTGGAAAATAGTTCTACTATTCTTGATGGCCTGCCTCACAGATGCCCAATTTTGAGCTGTTCGCACAGAAAATAATGGTTGTGTCAAATGATGCGATAGACAGTGTCCTACATGTGAAGGCAGAACATGGAATTCCACAACGGTACAGAATTCAGACCTACCAATCATGTCATAGGCAGACATGTCTGCAATAGGGAGACTGGTGAAAGCAACTTCAAGTAGGTTATATCCTAATGTCGTTTCCCCCACCATCTTATACATCCATCAGACCTCCGCCAGTATGGTGATGGACATTGAAATGAACCATACAGAGTGTAGTGTGTGCCTTGCTTTTGTTAGTGCTTGCTCAATGGAAGAAAACTGGTTCATCAGCTGAAATATTACAATATTTAATCATCAGCACAAGTTTTCCTTTCTTATGTGTAATGTGAAACAATGAGATGTCATGACACGCAATTTTAAGTCAACAAAGATACTAAACACATACTGCTGTGCACCCATTTTTATTGGGTTTGTCCTGTTAGATGAACAGGACGTCTCCAGGGATGAAGCAGCAGCAGCCTTGGAGACGCGATGATAAACATGATTTTAGGAGAATAATTGAATAGGCAATCACACAACAGTTTACATAAATTTGGAACTAACCCAGTTATTAACGAGTTGTCTGAAGGGCCAACTGGTGTGGATGTTCCTTTGATTTGCACTGATGCAGAAACTAGGCTGCAGCTCATTTTAGTTTGTTTAACTTTTAATTGAACGCAGAATGGTACACCAGACTGAATTCTACTGTTCTCACACTTTCCATTTTTATACCCAGCAAATGAGGTTTTAATCTGTTCTTCAATTGTGGACAATTTGTGCAATGTGCTTACAACGGAACCAAAATAAACTACTTACATTTTCAGAAAATATTTATCGTTAAGCAGAAACTGGTCACCAAAGTCAGATTCCAGGGGTGAGTACGTCTAATAACCAGACTAATGTTTTAGAATAAATCAAGATTTTTGAAAGGCAAAAACATATAAATCTAGCAAACTACCCAAGAAAGTTGCCCAAAAGCCAACTTAATGGAATATGGTATTGAGTGTTTTAAAAATGTGACCTTCTAACATTATTTCCAACTAAAGGACCTGTAAAATGAACAGTCTGCAAGGTTTTTCTGTCTATCAGAAGGCTGACTGAAAAAAACAAGTCAAATTATGAGCACATCATGTAAAACTAGAGTTTTTCAGCGTTAAACAGTGTTACAGCAAACATTATTGGCTAATTTTCAAGTACTTAATTACACAAGAGTGGGTGATTATTTTTTACTGGATAGACTTTAAAAAGATTCTATAACTATAGATGAACCATCACTTAACAAGGTGTCAACTCAATATCTCAACCTCAGAAATCTCAGTTCCTCAGCAACTTTCAAACCTTCAACCTCTACCACAGAGAAGGGCGAGGTCACATCACCTGCAAATTACCATTCAAGCTATATACCATCCTGACTGAAACAATATCACCATTCCTGCACTAACCCGGAATTTCCTTTCTAACAGGACTGTGGGCATACCAAGCCCACCTGAAATGAAATGATTCAAGGCGGGTGACTAACATTTCCTTAAGGGCAGTGAGAGATGGCCAATAAATAGACCTAGCCTCCAATGCCAGCGAACAAACAAAGAAATTATCCAGTGATGCATTTTGCTACATCATGGTGTCAAAATGTAGTCTGTTGTCAAATCAGAGGTGGCACTCAAGTGAACAAATGCCAATGATGTGTTCATATATTACATAATTATTAATATTTAGAAAGACTTCATGAATGCACTTTAGAGAAGCATAACGGCAATTTCTGGCCAATAAATAATTGAATAAAATGAATGGAAAATTAATTTACCCAGCAATGAAAACACTGGAGAGATATGGAAAACTAAACCAATGACAAACAATTTAGTATATCATGAAATTCTTGTCAGAAGTAGTAGCAGCAGCTTGTAATTTGTGACAATAACAGCAGTTTGACCACACTGGGTGATGTAATCCAGGATATCTGCTGTAGGGGATGGAGTCAATTCATGTAGGCCTTATGATAGCACAAGTATAATTCTCACAAGGTTTGGCACATAGAGGTACAGTGAAGCCTATGATGTTAAGCAGCGATTATTATTAAACTCACAGTAAGATTACTTAATAGCTACTTAGGCAGTAGAAAATTATTTGAAACTATAAATTTACTGGGGCATGTAGTTAATCAACCTGAATACATAGGCATGTATATGTAAATGCTGTGTAACATGTATCAGGTGTACACATCACATCACCTTGGTATAAAGGATTGTGCGCATTATAAAGCCTGCCTGATTTCTGTCCATTCAAAATTCCATTGTTCTCTTATTCTCACATTTTGATGGGCATACCTGAAATGCACTGTTTAACATTGAACATGAAAGCAGAAAATTGACCGTCATCTTTAATGCTTCCAACAAGATTGGTCCAGATTTTGTTCACTGTGACAGATTTATGCTTTCTTGCGTAGCTACGAAATTACAACATCAAATATCATAGCTATGGGAAGAGGGGGAAAAAGAATCATCCCAGGTTCCCTTCATTGCTAACTTGACTTCTATTTGTTGCATATTTATGGATGCTTAATAAGAACTAATATTACTAAGCTCAGTTCTGAAGCCCACTGGAAATGAATATTCTGATGACACTGTCTAGGCTCAATCAGGAACATCAAATGACAACCTTCAGAACAGGAGGGTAAACAATTACATTATTTTTGAATATTGCATACCCATTTGATACACTGTTACTGAGGTATTAACATAAATATAGTGTAATTTATGCCTCGTAAATTCCGTGGTAGATTCTGTGATTAAAATAATTATTCTGTCAGAGCCACATGGTAGCTTTATCAGGCATAACTTAACAAAAAACACTCCACGTTTAAGAAGATTTGCTAAACCTTTATATTTGAATTTATGATGTATGCAATAGGCTAATTCCAGTCTTCTCTTCATGCTGTTGAAAAAAAGTATTAATTCTGCTTGTCCAAATTGGAATTTTTTTTAACCGTTTATTAAAAAAGTAACCCAATTTTGTTTGTGATTCATTCATGAATGTGAGCATCATTGGCTCAGCCAGCATTTATAGCCTATCTTTTATTGCCCTTGAGATTATGATGGTGAGATGACTTCTCAAATTGCTGCAGTCCGCTAGGTGTAGAACAGCCACAATGCTGTCAGGAAGGAAGCTCCAGGATTTTGACTCAGTAATAGTAAAGGAATGGCAATATAGCTCCAAGTCAGTACTGACAATATAGTTCTAAGATGATCTTACATATACATTTTTACAGGTAAGCAAGCTGTCACACAAGTGGAAATGGGATTAAGTGCACAAACCAAATCTATATTGAGGAAAAAAAAATCTAGATTTAAATGCAATGAAAATCATAAGAAAAAAAAAAAAATGGATTGTGGTAAGAAGTCACTCACTAAGATCATCATTGGAATCTTCCGTACCTTTCCCACCACAACACATAATAAAAGGCACTCTTCGCTCGACGACAGCCCGGCATTGTACACACTTTTTCATCAGGCTTGCACAATCTGTGGATATTTTTTAAAAAATCAAAAAATCAAGCATATATACAGTGCTTTTCATGATCACTGGACGGCACACAATGAAAGACCTTTGCAGTTACTGTTGTAATGTAGCGGTCCATTTGGGCAAAGCAAACTGCCACAAAGTGCAATTTTTTCATGATCCGATCATGCGACTTTGATTCAAGGATAAATATCAACGGAGACATTGCAGGGAACTTACCAGCTCTTCTTCAAATGTTTACCACAGTAACTAAGAGAACAGACAGGGTCTCAGTTGAACATCTTATCCTAAAGATGGCAGCTCTAATAGTGCAGCTGTCTTTCAATATTACAATGGAGTGATAGCCAAGATTGTTGTGCTCAAGTTCTGGAGCAAAATTCAAATCCACAAACTTTTGAGGCAAAGATGCTTTCAGTCGAGTCATAGCTGACAATACACATTCATCTGTTTTTGTTTGACATGTGGACATTGCAACAATCATAGAATCCTTATAGTACCCAGCCCATCAAGTGCACACTGACCCTCCAAAGATCATCCTACCCAGTCCCACAACCCTACCCTATACCTGCAACCCTGCATATCCCATGGCTAACCGGCCTAACCTACACACCCTTGGACATTATGGGCAATTTAGCATGGCCAATCCACATCTTTGGACTGTGGGAGGAAACACGATCACCCAGAGGAAACCCATTCAGACACTAGGAAAACAACTAAACTCCATATAGCCAACAGAGGGCGGAATCGAACCCAGGTCCCTGAATATCACAATTTTTTTTTAGTGATTTAAAATTTCAATGAAAAAGCAGAACATTCTAGATATTGTCTAGTTTACATCCACAGTAGCATATAAATAGTAGAAGATGTCAATCCAAAAGATTATCAATTAATAAAAGCAAAATATTACAGTTGCTGGAATCTGAAATATGAATGAATATTTATGTCACTTACTCTCACAGGCGCACATATGACCGCAGGGTTGAAAAAGGACTGCTGCCTTCTTGTCAGAACATACCACGCACTCCTCAATCTGTGGGTAATTCAATACACTTGACGTTATTTTGAAAATTAAGATCTAACTGGAATTTCTCTCATCATGAATTAGCTCAAAACATTGTAGCTTTTAATCATTTAATCGTCAATCAGATTAAAATATTGCCACTGTTTGCATGAAAAAACGAATGCAGGTCAGAAAAATATATACTTAGATGATGGGAGCGAAGGCACAGTAACTAAAGAACAGATAACATCAAGATAGGTAGGAAAGTATGCTTTGAAGACAAAAGGAGGCTGCAGATGGATATAGATAGGCTGAGTGGGCAAATGTCTGGCAAATAGAGTATAACATGGGAAAATGTGAAGTTGTTCACTTTGGCAATAGCAGAAGAATGCAATAGCAGAGTATTATATAAAAGCAAATCCATTGCAGAACTCTGAGGTGCAGAACTACTTAGGTGTTCTACTGCATGAATCACCAAGTTAGTATGTAGGTACAACACACAATCAAGAATGGGATACTATTATTCATTACGAGAGGAACTGAACATGAAAGGATGCTGTCCTGTCAGTTATAAAGTGCACTGGTGAGACCAGATCTTGAATACTGAGTGTACTTTTGTCCCGTTATGCAAGGAAGACTATAAATGCGCTGGAGATGATGCAGAGTAGGTTTACTCAACTGATACCTGTACTGAGTCAGTTATCTTAGGAGGATAGGTTGGACAGGTGGGTTTGTTTTTACTGGAGTTTCAAAGCGGGTGATTTGATTAACGTTTATAAAATTCAGAATGGTCTTGACAAGGTTGACCTGGAAAGGATGTTTCCTCTTGTGGGCCAGTCCACAATCGGGGGAACTATTCTAAAGTTAGAATTCGATCTTTTAAGGCAGAGATGAAAAGAAATTCTTGTCCGACTTTGGGACTCTCTATGTTCGAAGGTAGTGGAGGTGGGGTAATTAAACATTTTTAAGATTTATATTAGGCAAGACAATCAAAGATTGCCAGGTAGTTGAGG
The DNA here is from genome assembly GCF_037043375.1 of Chiloscyllium plagiosum. NCBI lineage: Eukaryota > Metazoa > Chordata > Chondrichthyes > Orectolobiformes > Hemiscylliidae > Chiloscyllium > Chiloscyllium plagiosum. Next base: position 20,442,887 of record NW_028270142.1, on the reverse strand, counting down.
ATGTGGAATGCGAAACACAAACAGATCAACCACAATCACATTGAATAGTGGATCAGGTTTGAGAATCCAACTGGTGTACTTCTGCTCCTACTTCATGTTTGTATGACAATTCCTAACAATCTCACCTATTTCTGCGATAAAAAAAAGTTTAGAAGTACAATTAGGTGCAAAAGTATATGCATCAATTTAATGCAGTTTAGGTTGATAAAAAGAACAATTTAAGTTGTGCAGTTTGGTGAACCAAAATTGCTAAGTCATTAATACAGCCAAATTTGAACTTGATTCACATTCAGGATAATAAAATACAAAGTGGAGAGATGGAGGCAGAAGACAGAAAATATCAAAAGTGAGTACTTGCTCAGGAAAGACTGGGCAATGCTCAATTTATTCCAATTATACAAGCCCACCCCAGCAATCAGAAAGACTTAATTCAGAGTATCAATGTTGGGAGTTAATTAGGTTTATGAAAGGACAGAAATTGAAGGTCCAAGGAAATTTATTTGAGAGGAAAAAATGGCAATAAAGATTGCAACTGTAAAGAAAAAGGGAGAGATATTTTTCTTTTACCTTTGTTCGCGATTGAACCTGGTCCTTACAGATGAGGCACTTTTTAACACGCGGTGAACAGAGAGAACAAGTCGCAATGTGTCCACAAGGTCCAAACAAAGTGTCACGCTTCATATCTGAACAAACCATGCACTCTTCCAAAGTCTCTGTGTCATTGTTAATCATGGAAGGGCTACGTGATCCAACCTGTCCACTAAAATACAGAAGATGCTTATTTACTATGCCTACTGGAAGTGTATCAGCTCCCTGTTGAGACTGAATTTTAAAATCAAATCCTCAAATTCAAGACACATCAAGCACATTGAAGGATTGCTGAAAAACACTTGCCTATTCTCTATCTCCTCAACCCATCCCTTTTGAAGGTAGTTGCAGGTACTTGGCTAAATGGCTTTCAGTTATTTGGGAACCTTGACATGCACACTTCCAACATAGTCATCAGCAATGCTCCCTCTTTGCTGCACATGTACATGGGCATGCAGCAATCAGGATTGTTCTTTGTACAGTACAAATGACTGTAATCCATATAAACACCACCTGTAGATGGTGCAAAGAGCACACTGATGCCACTGGCAAGCAAAACAAAGCAGCAGTCAGTTTTAAAGATGGAACTGCAGGATGTGCATGTTTAGAAACATTTGAAAACTTTTAAAATTGTTCTTAAAAATAAAATCTAATTGATGAAATTTCAACCGGTTCACCCCATTTTCAATCCCACTGATCCCAGTTCCAGTTCCAGCACCAGCCCTTGCCCAACATCATGCTGAGCCCCAGCCTCCAACTTGACTTCTTGGCCCCTTGCCAGCCGTGCTTGCACTGATAATGACATCACCCTGCATGGAATGGTCTGATGTCATTGATGCATTTTGCAGAAGCCTCCTGCAGTCACAGTCAAGAGCTCAAGGCTCAAGAGCTGCAACTATGTACGTATGGCAGTGGTTTTAGCATTATGGATAATCTCACTGAGTGGACAGGCCGGGAACATGCACCATTTCTGATAAAATACACACAGACAATTAAACTGCTGCATCACAACCTTGAAAGGACCACACACCAGACAGAAGGTGAAGGTATCATTTTCAACCACAGAGATTAATTAACCATTCCCAATTTTAGGCATATGACTCTCAATTGCAGAACATCTGTCAGCACAGATTAGAGGCCAAACCTGAGACCATTCCAGGTTTGCCTACTTCAGCTCTTCACTGCATTAATCCATTGGGCATAATCCTTTCAAAAATATTCTATACACAAAAAACCTTATTTTCTTCCCTTAGTTTCTCTAAGGCATGTACTAATTGTTATCGAGACATCATAAAATGGAACCAGTGTGCGGCATCTAAAAGGTAACGCAAAAGGCTATTGGCAGTTACGCTGCTTATGGCAGTCAGTAGACAAGAATATATACACTATGTATAAAATTCTGCATTCCTATGGCTAGCCTTTCCCCACTTGCTGCTAAACGACCTGTGCAAAACTGGAAATTTCCTACACAATAAATCTTCTGAGCCATGAGGTAGCTTCATCTTTACTACTGAGTGCTTAACTCACTATCACCAGATGTATTTAGTGCTCACTAAACAGTGCACATTTGCTAAAAATTGCTAAAAGAATGATTTAAAACAAATTACCATTAACCCTTACAAGTTAAGCTTCACTAATATTAAAAATTAATATGCAATGAGTTGACAAAATGAACGTAGCCTGCAACACCAACAGTGATGAACTAATATTGACATACAGACCTGACTTTCTCCTTATGACATTTTGCAAGGACTTTACAGAGGTTTGGATCAGGGCAAAGATCGAGTGGTGACTGTCCTTTCTTGTTGCGAATAGCAAGATCTGCTCCATTTGCGGCTAGGAAACAAGCAATAGAAGCAGCACTCTTCTTATCTGCTCCTTGCGTTCCAAGACCCATAAGTAACTGAAAAAGGAATGTATTACAAATTTGCACAAGACATACCCAAATGATCAAAGTGTTATATTTTTGGAGAGTTACTTCTAAAAAGAAGACAAAAGTCTTCACATGTAAAAGTTCTAAGATTATTAAAGTAAATCAAAGATCAATCCAATTTTGTCATGTAGAACATGTAAATTACAAATAAAAATCTTCTGGCTTCAGGTGTCGACTCAATCTAACAGTCACAGCAGAGTATATCTGAACAATCATATGCCACCGCTTCTGATTTGATAAATATGAGCTAATATTAGAGGAAACATTAATTAAGAAGTGTAATATCAGATTTAACTTTTAAAAAGTCTATTGTGCAGATAAAAATATGATGGAGATTCATTCAGCTTTAAATAAAAACTGAAAGAACTGCGGATGCTGGAAACCAGAAACAAAAACAGTAATTGCTGGAAAAGTTCATTAGTTCTGACAGCATCTGTGGAGAGAGTCTGAGGAAGGGTGACTGGACCCAAAACTTTAACTTTGATTTCTCTCCACAGACGCTGCCAGGCCTGCTGAGCTTTTCCAGCAATTTGTTCACCTTGAATCAAAGTTTTTGCCTTTTTATATTCAATATGACCAAACCCAGGTAACTGTGGACACAGAGTCTTCCTTCCCAAAACCTGTTACAACTGTATCTCAGAACAACCTGTATGGTCAGTTCAAAATAGCAATTCTCAACGTCAAACATTACTATTCCTATTTCTGAAAGGAAAACATAGTGTTAGAATTTTAAAAACACTGCATTAAACCTTACCAATATCTCATTCACTTGAAAGAAAGAACAAAGGTAGTTTGTCCACTGACTACTGGGTAGAATATAAATGATCAGTGTGATGTCAGTAAATATAAACATTAGCCTCAAATGAACAGAACACTTCAAAAGAACTCCTAAACTGCGATACAATTGTTAACGGGGATGTGTTTGAAGAAATTCCTGACTCTCATTAAAGATGAACTTGGACTCCCAACTAGCGTAGAAGTTGACACGGTCACTAGATACATGATCGATGCAAAAGCTGTAGGTGTAGACTGGGGTCCAATGCAGATTTTCAAACTTGGAGGAGCAGAGCATACACATCATCTCCATCAACTGTTCCTGAAGATCTGGGGCAAAAAAGAAATCCCTGCTGCTCCCAGGGATTCTGCTGTTGTCGTCTTCAAGAAAGGAGAAAAAGTGAGCTACGGGAACTACTGAGGAATCTCCCTACACTTCAACACCAGGAAGGTAGTTACCGAATCTTTGTTAGGCACCTTCTGCCAGTCTCTGACGAAATCCTTCCTGAAAGCCAGTGTGGTTTCTGACCAAACCTGATCTTCACTGCTTGGCAACTCCAAGAGATATGCCAGGGAAACATCAACCACTCTATATTACCTTCATCCATCTAACCAAGGCTTTTTGACTAAGTCAATCTTCGAGCGCTATGGAAAAACTGTCAAATGCCTGCTGTCAGAGAAATTCATCAACATCCTGTCTCCTCCTTGACAAGATTTTGGCGACAGTTCTCACCGATGGTAATATGACAGAATTCTTTGAGATCAAGACAGCAGTCAAGCAGGGATGTAACACTGCCTCCATTCTTTTCTCCATTTTCATCATCATCACCCTTCACCTTGTCAAGAACAAGCTCCTTAGTGGTGTGGACAGGATCTATGGAAAATCTTTCAACATCAACCGGTTGAAATCCAAGAAGAAAACAACGACCTCACTTGGGGAATTTCAGTACATGGATGGCACCTCTGCTCTCTTGGAAGAGAATCTTGAAGCCTCGCTTAATGCATTCGCAAAAGCATAATGAAAAACTGGTCTCAGCCTCAACCTCAAGACGACTCAATTCCTCACTAACCTCTCAGGTCACAGTCTGGTCCACCCCTCCATTAAGAGCAATGGAAAAAGCCTCCCAAACATTTCTATCATCTGGAAAGCTACATCTAAATTAAGACTGACATCGATATGGGGTTTCAACATTATCTCCAATCTTCAAAAGCTGTCTTTGGATGCCTAAGGATGAGCATCTTCAATGACCAATTCATACGGCTCCAAAACTTGGATTACATATTAACACCACTTCAAGTCTTCGAGAAACATCATCAACATTATTTGAGTCTGACTGCCTCCACCAGCTGGGAGAACAGGCATCCTAACATTAGTTACCTTGACACAACACCAGCACTGAGACCATGATCATCTGAAACTAGCTCCGCTGGGTGGCCACCTGCTTAGGGTGCCTGAGTTTTGACTTCAACAGCAAATCTCCTTCGTCCAGCTTAAGAAAGGCAAGAGGATGACAAAGGAAGCATTTCAATGACTTCCTGAAGGATTCCCTCAAGAAATGCAACACAGACATCAATATGTGGGAGACTCTCAGAAGAAACCAACTTGAATGAAGCTGTAAGGACACAATTCTTTAACCAGTTGGCAAAAGGAAATACGGCAAAGTATCTGGAGAAAGGAATGCCACTGATTTCAACGTCAAGGTTCAATTCCATCTCCTGAAAACATTTGCCAAATGTGTGGTCAGAGATGAAGCTCTAGAATCAAGCTCATCAATCATGTAAGAACCCACAGAACTGATGATCAGTAATGCAGATTTCCTTGATGGACATTCATCCTTGTTAGCGAGTGATTTCTGATGATGTATAAATGATCAGTGTGAATAGGAGAAAAATGGTCACCTTTGCTGAGAGAAAAGCCAGCAATACACTTGTTTTTGGGTGGTGGTGATAGGGATTTACAAGCAGGGCTCCCAATAAGATCATTTTTCCCACTGCATGGACCTCCAAATATTATGTGCAGTAGTGACTTACAGTATCAGAAGTCAATAAAGGAACTGCCCTGGCATGTTGATTACAGAACTCAGGCTATTGGACAGGCTGTGGCAGAACAGTGCAGCTTAGGTATAATGGTTGCTGTCAATATTAGATTCCCTACAGTGTGGAAACAGACCCTTCAGCCCAACAAGTCCATACTGACCCTCCGAACAGTAACCCAGACCCATTTCCCTCTGACTAATGCACCTAACACTATGGGCAATTTAGCATGGCCAATTCACCTGACCTGCACATCTTTCGACTGTGGGAGGCAACCGGAGCACCCGGAGGAAACCCACGCAGACATGAGGAGAATGTGCAAACTTCACACAGTCACCCAAGGTTCGAATCTAACCTGTGAGGCAGCAGTGCTAACCACTGAGCCACTGTGCTGTCCCAGAGAACAGAAGTTATGCACTGAACCTGTTGAACTCAATATTGTTGCTAGAGGAATGTAAAGTTTGTAAGAAAATGAAGTACTATTCCTGCAGCCTGTGCTAAGCATTTTGAAACATTGCAGACGCCCAGGATGGAAATGTTGGAATGGCAAGCAACAGGAAGTTCAGGGCATGCTTATGCAATTCCTGCACTGGTTGAGGTTACCATGAAGACACTCCTCAACCTCTCCCTTGCCTCATGTAGATAAGCTACCATCAATTGTCTCTATAACAAGACAGCAGCCCAATAGTCCCAATATGACTGCGACGACATCACTTTCAAGTCCTGTAAATGCAAAACAGCCATTTATATAAATATTATGCAAAAATGTTGAGATGTACATAGTACGCCACAAAACTAACAATTAAGGAGTAAAATATTCTTACTGTGTTCTTGGAGGGCTCCCAGCCACTATCAACTTTTCCCACATCCTGCATATCCTGCAGTTGACGGAGCTGACATAAGGTATGATGTCTCAGGGCTTCGTGGAGAGGTGTATCACCATCTTTATCCTGGATGTCCAATTTTGCACCAGCACGAACTAGTAGCTTTTTAACAAAAAATGAAATTCTAGTGGTTATTATCTTCCCTCACAGAGCAATTGGTTTTACAATGCCATTTTGTCTAAACTCTAAATTGGACGATTATTAGCCCTCTTAATCAAGAGTTGAGTGGAAACTTTGTATGTGTTCAGTCATATTCTAACTGAACAAATAAATTGTCACAATATATTAAACAGTTATCCAAATAAAAATTTGTATAAATTTTATTGTTGCAGAATGGGGCACTGAGCATTCAAAGATATATTTTTTCTACAAAAAAACTACAAAAAATCATTTTCCTCAACAATCAACTAATTATCCGCACATCACATTTTACACAGATTATTTTGCATTTGAACAGATTTTCTTACCCGAACAATTTGAGTGTGTTGACGCTCAACAGCGAGATGCAATGCAGTTTGCTGGTTTACATTTTGGATATCCAGGTTAGCATTGCCCTAAAACAAAAGTGCATCAAATACTTAAACATTGTGTCCTGACTGATGGATCATACCAATTATCTAACAGCAGTGAAGAGTTCATTATTGGAAGAGCAGCCTTAGGAATAAGGAGACTCGGGTGAAATTACTGCATGACCAGAAGACAAAGCAACTTCTTGGGCCTTCTTGTACCCTTACTCCTGGACTGGTATGCCCAGGTTCAGTTCCCGCCTGTTCCTGAGGTGCACAATAACATCTCTGAAAAGGGTCATTAGAAAAATAAAACAGGTTACATTTCAAAAAAATCCATTTGGTGACAAATAGACGTAAAAAACATTCAGCTTCTCGTAGACCAGAATTTCGAGCAAAAAATCTACAATAAAACCTTCACATCACTCCTGCAAGTCCTTCATTATCAACCCACCTTCAGCCTCCACATTTCAAGTACCTCTCCCAGACTCTAACTACCAATGGTACAACCACCTACAACTGACAAAATAGCAGCAGTCACAATAATTTGAAATATCTCAACAGATTAGCATTTCCTTCTTTTGTGAGGCCATGCTGCTCTCATCTGTTTTCGAACCCACTTGTTCCAAAATTTAGAGCTCTAAGCTATACAAGGTTAAAGTAAGTAATTTAGGATTAACACATCATGAGATTAGTGAATCTGCAGGTATAAATTGTCCTCATTGAATTGCAGCAGCTTTTTTGCATTGTGAAACAAACATTTCCGAATATAAACTCCAAGGCAAGGTCTTACCTGATGTACCAGTAATTCTGCCACTTCAACATGATTGTTAAGTGCTGCTAAATGCAGAGCAGTATATCCATCATCCTTTTTCTCATCCACAATCCATGGCCTTGGGAGCTTGGAAAGTAACACACGCATGGCACTAAAATAAAAGAAAATCAGTTAAAAGTATTCATTCAGTCATCATTTTCTTCTTTACATTCCATTTCAGAGAAAATTCTAACATGCAATTTCAACTACTCAACCTTTTCCAATTTATGAAAAAGTATAACTCAGTAAGCCTAAGTAGAAGAAGAAAAAAGTCTCTTCAACTTCACTCACTACATAATTCATTAAGTTTATCCACCGAACAGCTCATTAACTAAGAAATCTCTGGTTAGCGCTGAATTAGTTACCTATGCAGTTAGAAAGTTCTAATCAGTATCAGAATTAAGGTATTTGAGTAAAAAAAATCATAGATTCCTATTTTTGACTAATATCCAACAAACTGTACAAAATTAAAAACAGACAATAGTACAATGTACATAATGTGCATTGTATTATAAAATGTATTATAGTTGCATTTACAAAGAGAACACCGAGGATGATAAACTATCACGAGGATGATGAGAGATGCACAGCCTATTTTCATTGAAGGAGAGAATACAAAACAGTTAATTAATAACCATTTTCTTCAAACTAAAAGAGTTTTTTGTGTGAAACATCCCCCTACAACAAGCGAGCAGGTAGTGTTTGAAGTGGACGGGTGACCAGTTTGCAACTGGCCTTCACTTGAGCCTGTTGAGAGGCTTGAAACAGAGTCATAGCGTCATACAGCACAGAAACAGCCTCTTTGGCCCAATCTGACCTAATCCCATTTGCCAGCATTTGGCCCATAGCCATCTAAGCTCTTCCCATTCATATATCCATCCTGATGCCTTTGTAAATGTTGTAATTGTACCAACCTCCACCACTTCCTCTGTTATCTCTCCATACACACACCACACTCTGCGTGAAATGGTTGCTCCCCAGGTCCCTTTTAAATCTCTCCCCTCTCACATTAAACCTATGCCCTCTCGTTTACACTATGGTTATCCAAATTAATGTTAGAATAGTTAAAATCCCATAATATAATTATCCTTTTATTCTTTTTAATGCCTCATTGAATTGACTGCAGATCTGCTCAATTGCCTGCTAACTGTTTGGGAGCCTACATTACACTCCTAAGAGTGCCCCTTTCTTTATTCCCAAATCCCTCTGTGCTGTAGTTTTCTGCATTCTTTCCCCATTTAAATATTCAACTCTTCTATTCTTCTTGCCAAAGTGCATAACCTCACATTTTCCCATATTATATTCCATCTGCCAAATTGTTGCCCACTTGCTTAATCTATCTATGTACCTCTGGAGATATCCTTACCATCTGCCTCACCATCTATCTTTCCTACTTTTCTGTCATTGTATCATCATGATTTACACATATTCTTCCTGAAAATGACAAATTTCCAAATAATGGCTTCCCATCTGTACTACTCTATCATAGGTCCAACTTTGAAACATTATTCCATCTGTTGTAAAAATGACTTACCAAAAATTAAATACCTAAGTTAATTTAGCCTTTTCATAAAGCCATCTCTAATGTGCAAAATATGCTCAGAAAGGGATAAGAAAACATACATATTATCAATTTAAGCAAAATATAATGAAACTAGTGTCTCAATACCATTGCGTTGATTGAAGAGGATTGTGGGTTACTACATTAAACTTTATAAAATCCCAGCATTAACACAAGGATATTTTTGTTTAAATTGGCTTAGATTCTGTAAACATAAAAAATGTTTTATCTGCAAACTTTCATATTGAGTTTGTTTGATTTACTCAATACCTTAATGCAATACAGCTTATACTAATTATTAATAGAAAACTTAATATGTGTATATTTCTAAAATGTCTTTAATTGTTAGCTTCCGATATTTTGTCGAATTTATTAATCATAAATAAATCGAATAGCAGCCAGCTGATTTTTCAGTATTTTATCATATACACCTTTGGACCAGTTAGACTAGTAATAACAGAAATTAAAAATTACGCAGCACACACTGCAAAAAAATTCATTCCTGCAGACACACTTTTGCTTTACTCTGACTGCGCTCATTTTCCAAAGGTAATTCAACAACACGGCACGGTGGCTTAGTGGTTTGCACTGCTGCCTCACAGCACCAGGGTCCCAGGTTTGATTCCAGTCTTGGGTGACTGTGTTGAGTTTGCACATTCTCCCAATGTCTGTGTGGGTTTCCTCCAGGTTCTCCGGCTTCCTCCCACAGTCCAAAGATGTGCAGGTCAGGTGAACTGGCCATGCTAAATTGCCCATAGTGTTAGGGGCATTAGTCAGAGGGAAATGGGTCTGGGTGGGTTACTCTTCAGAGGGTCAGTGTGACTGGTTGGGCCGAAGGGCCTGTTCCACACTGTAGGGAATCTAAAAAACATGATACTAGTTTTCATTATTTTGAATTCCACCTAGCTTAATAGTCTAATATTCAGTACTCGGTTGAAAAAATTGCTTTTACTCCCAAAACAAGAGAGGAGATCTGGAAACAGCAGGTTTAAATCTAGTCTAGTCTACTCCCACCTGCCAGCACCCGACCCATATCCCTCCAAACACTTCCTATTCATATACCCATCCTGATGCCTTTTAAATGTTGCAATTGTACCAGCCTCCACTACTTCCTCTGGTAGCTCATTCCATACAAGCACCACCCTCTGAGTGAAAAAGTTGCCCCTTAGGTCTCTTTTATATCTTTCCCCTCTCACCCTAAACCTATGCCCTCTAGTTCTAGACTCCACCACCCCAGAGAGAAGACATTGTCTATTTATCCTATCCATGCCCCTCATGATGTTATAAACCTCTACAAGGTTGCCCCTCAGTCTCCGACGCTCTAGGGAAAACAGCCCCAGCCTATTCAACCTATCCTTATAGCTCAAATCCCCCAACCCTGGAAACATCCTTGTAAATCTTTTCTGAACCCTTTCAAGTTTCACAACATCCTTCTGATAAGAAGGAGACCAGAATTGCACGCAATATTCCAACTGTGGCATAATCAATGTCCTGTACAGCCACAACATGACCTCTCAACTCCTGTACTCAATGCTCTGACCAATAAAGGAAAGCATATCAAACACCTTCTTCATTATCCTATCTACCTACGACTCCACTTTCAAGAAGCTATGAACCTGCACTCCAAGGTCTCTTTGTTCAGCAACACTCCCTAGCAGCTTACCATTAAGTGTATAAGACCTGCTAAGATTTGCTTTCCCAAAATGCAGCACCTCACAATTATCTAAATTAAACTCCATCTGCCTCTCCTCAGCCCACTGCCCATCTTTCACAATTCAATTGTAATCTGAGGTAACCTTCTTGACTGTCCACTACACCTCCAATTTTGGTGCATTTTGTGCAAACTTACTAATTATACCTCTTATGCTCACATCCAAATCATTTATATAAATGACAAAAAGTAGTGGACCCAGCACCGATCCTTGCGGCACTCTGCTGCTCACAGGCCTCCAGTCTGAAAAGCAACCCTCCACCACCACCCTCTCTCTTATACCTGAAGATACAGCTACAATGGTGGGTAAATTGAAATACAAAATACCCAAGAGACCAGAATTAAAGGGATATGAATAACATATGTGTTGTTTGTTTAAGGAAATTAGATAGTTAGGAAGTGGACAGGTCATGGACAGATTTGAAACAAGAATTTAAAACTGGGAGCCCATGTTGATCACTGAACATGAAGATGATGCATGAATGACACTTGCAGACGTTAAGACAGAGGCAGCAGACATTTGGTAGGTCTCCAATTTACACAGAGTAGAATGTCAGAAACCAGCCAGCACTTTTACTGTTGGCAAGTTTGGAAAAGCCACTATCGTACACCCAATTCTGTATCATACTCACCTAAAACTAAGAGTATTATCTCAAATGCAATTCAGATAGACTTAAACTGAGAACTCCTAGCCATCTCATATCGCAAAGAATGAGTGTTGATTTAATAAAGCTTACAAATTGTTCAGAGTCTCTTCCAGAGTATATATACTCTTCTGTTTATATGTTACATACTTTCAGCTTACGAAAATACTTATCCCCACTTTTAGAGTTACAATTAAGAGGTTTGTAAAATTATCACATTTTGGAACTGGACTTTAAATTTGGATTACATGAGGGGATTGTGTGATCTGTTCAGTAACCTGCCTGGCAATGAGCCTTGGAAATGAAAGGCAGAATCGCTGAACTGAAAGTGCAAGGCTTTTTACATTGAGATAATGATCACAGCCTTTGAGTAATTCATGAGTAGATCCTAAATCTCCCAGTGTCCCAGAAGGATTTCATAGGTAGCGAGTTGTAAACAGTGTATCATAATCCACCTCTTCATTTCTAAGACTGAAGGAAATGGGATCAAGGATAAATAACTAACATTTCTATTTTTATACAAAGCTACTGTATTTACATGGAAAGAGGAGAGAGAAACCATTTTCAGATTAAGTTACATTCTTCCCTATGAAAAATTAAAGTTGCCATCCTCCCGGACCATGAAGCAGCTCTCGCATTAATGAGAGATTGGTGAGTGGTTTAACCCGAGGTTCACCACACCTCAGGAGAGGGAAGAGAATGAGGAGAGTCCTTCCTTATATCCTCAGTCATTGCAGGAATTTAACGCACACTGTTGGCATCACTATGCACTAAAAACCAGCCGTGCAGTCAACTGAAGTATTTCAGATTTGTTAGCTTTAAAGAGAAATTTGAAATTTTCATGTGTCTTATCTTAACAAAGATTGCAACATATATGCGAGCGTTAGTGACAGCCCATGACATCAGTGAGACTGCAGTGAGTAACTCATCTCCTGACGAAATAAGAAGGGAGTAAGGCAAAGACAGGAAGTTATAAGCCAATTATCCTGACCTCAGTTGCTCGTAATATTTTGGAGTCCATTGTGAAGGATGAAATTTCTGAATATGTGCAAGTACATGGTAAAATAGGGCAAAGTCATGGTTTCATCAAGGGGAGGTCATGCCTGACAAATCTGTTGGAATTCTTTGAGGTAATGAGCAGGTTAGACCAAGGAGAGCCAATGGATGTTATCTATCTGGACTTCCAGAAGGCCTTTTATAAGATGCCATGCAGGAAGCTGCTGAGTAAGAGAAGGGCCCATGATATCAGAGTCAAGGTACTATCACAAATAGAAGATTGGTTGTCTGGCAGAAGGCAGAGAGCTGGGATAAAAGGGTCATTCTTAAGAAGGAAGCCGATTACTAGTGGTGCTCTACAAAGGTCATATTGGGTCCACAACTTTTTGCTTTATACATTAACGATCTAGATGAAGGAACTCAGCATTTTAACCATGTTTGCAGATGATACAAAGATAGGTGGAGACGCAGGTAGTATTGAGCAGGCAGAAAGATTTAGACAGGTCAGGAGAGTGGGAAAATGTTACAAAGTTGAGGGCGTATACTGTATCTTTAAGAGAGAGTGAACATTGCTTTGCACAGAGAACTTACAAACACCTGTCATATGACTAGCTTGCACTTTGAGTGTACTGGAAAATTGAAAATATGTAACATTTGGTTGTGAAATGGATACCTGAGTTAATTGCTGTTTTGACAACAACCAGTTTAAATTATGGCCCAGGATACTAAAACCCAATTGAGTTTGAATTTAATATTTTGCCAATATCGAACCAATGAGATGATCCGATGTTGACCGCATAGAAAAGGCAGGCAGTTTGAAAGTCAGACAGAGCAACTGCCATTTGAAACACTCTATCAAAGGTACCTTTTCATATGAGACATATTTGCAATCAAAGAAAGACAACAACCCAGGGAGATCTTCAGCCAGAAGAAGAAAGACACCAGTGATGACAGCCACTATATGGTTTTGACAGCAAGTTGACGTAATTTTTCTAAGTGTTTTATTGGAACAGTATATTATTGTAGAGTTCAAGGCAGATAATAAGCAGCTAAGAGAAAGGGAGACTTAGAGTTCTGAACAGCTGTTGTTTAATTTTCACTTTTAGAGTTGAAGAATAAATTAATATTCTTTTCTTTAAGTGGTGGAACTTGGGAATTTTCTGTCACTCATATTTTACAGATTATGAGGTGAGGTGGGCTTTTCTGGGTGTTTGGTTTAATTAATCGAAGGGTTCACCATCGTGTCATAACACAAAGAAGTGGCAGATGAAATACAAAGTGGAAAAGTGTGAGGTCATGCACTCTGGTACGAAGAACAGAGGCACGGACTTTGAAGTGCAAAGGCACTTGGGAGTCCTAGACCAAGTTTCTCTCAAGGTAAACTTGTAGGTTGAGTCAGTAGTTAGGAAGGTAAATACAATACTGTCACTCATCTCAAGAGGACTAGAATGTAAAAGCAGGGATGTACTTCTGAGGCTTTATTAAGTTCTGGTCATACCACATTTGGAGTAATGGGAGTAATGTGAGCCCCATACCTCAGAAAGGATGCACCGGCCCTGGACCCGATCCAGAGGAGGTTCACAAGAATGATCCCACGAATGAAAAACTTAAAAGAATGAAAAGACTCGGACTATACATGCTGGGGTTTAGAAGGATGAGGGGAATCTTACAGAACACTGAGTGGCCTGGACAGATTGGTCGTTGAGGAGATGTTTCCATTGGCAGAAGAGAAGAGGACCTGAGGGGACAGACTTAGAGTAAAGGGAAGACACTTTAGAATGGAGATAAGGAAAATCTTCTTTAACCAGAGAGTGGTGAATCTGTGGAATTCATTGCTTTTACTCCAAGTCTGTCCCCTCAGGTCCATAAAAGGCTGTGAAGGCCAGCGCATTGAATATATTTAAAACAGAGATAGATAAATTCCCGATTGCCAAGGGGATCAAAGGTTACAGGGAGAAAGCAGGAAAATGGGGTTGAAAAATCAGCCATGATCGAATGTTAGAGTAGACTTGATGAATTAAATGGCCAAATTTCTGTTTGTATGTCTTATGTCTTACTCCCTGCAGTTTCAACAACACTCAAGAGGCTCGAAATCATCCAGGACAAAGCAGCACATTTGACTGGTACCAAATGCACAAGAATCCCTCTACTACTGATACTCAGTAGCGGCAGTGTGTACTATCTACAAGATACAGAGCAGAAATTCAAAGATCCTTAGACAGCACCTTCCAAACCCACAATCGCTTCCATCTAGAAGGCCAAGGTTGGAGATACATGAAAACACCAACACTTGCGAGTACCCCTCCAAGTCGCTCACTATTCTGTCTTGGGAATATATCACCATTCCTTCACTGTCGCAGGGTCAAATTCCTGGAATTCACTTCTTAGGGGCATTGTGGGTCAACCTACAGCACATGGGCTACAGCAGTTCAAGGCAGCACTTTGAAGGGCAAATTGGAATGGGCAATAAATGTTAGCCAGCCAGTGACGCCCATGTCCCATGTGTCAATAATAAAAAAAACTGAATTACTTAAAACTTTTAAGATGTATTGTTACACCCAGCAAATAATTTTAAGACCGTTTTTAAATAGCAATGAGATTAGTGCTGCTTTCTTGCTAAAATATACATTTGTAGCACAAACCAAAAGTGTACAATTTGGATGCTTTAACTCATAATGTTAACACAAGTATCTACATTGTGAAGACATTTCAGAACAGCAGGAAATAATCTGTTGTAGATTAGAACACAAATCTTCAGCACACATCTCATGTGAGGCATATGGGTTAAGTGCAGGCATCACTGTCACACATTAAAATAGGAATCAGCTGTCTGCTGAGTCAGCTAGGGATCTTGGTACATTAAACAGAAGCCAACTCATGAAAACAAAGGTCACTTCAATGTCAGAGAAATAAAGGCACTTTAACAACCATTGCTAAATAATCTGAAGTGTCAGCACAACTATCAAAAAATATTATCTTTATTTTGAAGCAGACATCTCAACTCATTTATATTCAACAGCCAATATCATAGCTGGAATAATAATGTTTTCTCAAGCGAACTGGAAACTTTGATTCCGTTAAATCAAAAATCTCAGTCATGGTCAGTCAGACTAAGAATGGTGAGAAACTGGAAGACAGCTGACAACAAGGAGATACGGAAGAAAAGTGGAAGATGAAAAAAATGCAAGATGAGAAACTTGAGCCTCCAATGCTTGATGTTCTGCAGCACTCTTGATGACTTAAAAACCTGCAGACTAACTTTTAGTGATGACGTCTACATGAAACAAAAGTTATTTTGTTCTTCTGTAGTCTCTCAACATGAAGAAACTAGATAAAGTTGTCTTCTCAGATTTAAAATGTGTGATCTGAAACTTTGTAATTTTCTTCTCCTATCCAACCAACTTATCCCTTCTCATTTGGTATCAAATGTGGATATATAACTTTCAGTTCTTGAATTAAGCTATGAATGAATATAGTATAAAGTTCAAACCCCAATATGGATTAAGTGGTAAAGATCATTTGCCAATTGTTGTGGTTCTGTTCACCGAGCTGGGAATTTGTGTTGCAGACGTTTCGTCCCCTGTTAGGTGACATCCTCAGTGCTTGGGAGCCTCCTGTGAAGCGCTTCTATGATGTTTCCTCCGGAGGAAAATCACAGAAGTGCTTCACAGGAGGCTCCCAAGCACTGAGGATGTCACCTAACAGGGGACGAAATGTCTGCAACACAAATTCCCAGCTCGGCGAACAGAACCACAACAACAAGCACCCGAGCTACAAATCTTCTCACAAACTTTGATCATTTGCCAGTATTCATATTATTTTGAACCTACATGTTGTCTAAAACCTGTACAAACAAAACAAGCAACACAAGACAATCAAAAAACATTTCCACTATTGAAAAGCAGTTTGCACATTTAACTCAATGCAAATCACATCACATCATAACATTGCCAGCTTATTGTCTCACAAGTGAACCGGTTATGCAATACTGTGACTGCATTTTACGTAACTGATTTGAATGAAAGACTTGTTTGGCACCCCACCACTTCAGGAATAAATATTCAAATCACCAACTTGGATTCCCACTTGATATTGAAATTCAAGTAATTCCTAAATAACCCAAGAGATGGGGCTTTTCATTTAAGTGGCAAAAATGGTCAGGAACAGTCTGACCTTGGGATTGTGTACTGAACATTTGAATAATGTGTATGATTGCCACAATTGCTTTAGTGAAATACATACCGGTGTACCACTTGTGGTGGCAGATGGCACTTAGAAAGTGCCCTTGCACAACTGAAAACACTTAAGGTGCTCATTCTGGTTAAGGCTTTGTTTCACAGCTGGAAAGGATCCTCAAAACAGTTATCATGCACTCCTGACAAAACTTACCAAAGGCAATTTGAGCCAATTGATCCTCAATCTCTCCTAATCAGTAGTGACTAACTAATAAATAAGTCATAATAAAGCCTAATTAATAACAGGGAAACTCAGCAAAAAAAAACTGCACACCAAAACACAACATCTTGGCTCCAGAGAAAGAAATACAATTTCATCTAATCTTTCAAATATTCACATTCTCGGTTAGAATCAACATATCTGGATGACGAGGGCAATACAACTTGGTCAGAAAATTTGCACAAGGGGTTTGGGATAGAGTAGACAGGGTAAAACTGTTTCTGTTCACAGAAGAGTAAAAAATCAGAGAACATGGACTAAAATAATTGTCCAAAGAAGCAAGGACATCATGAGACAAAATAATTTCAAGCATTGAGTGCATAGGGTCTGGAATGGACTTAAGAGTTTGACAGAGGCAGATTCAACTGTGCCTTTCAAAAGTGAGTTGGATAATTATCTGAAGAAAAAAAAAGCTGTCTTACAAGGACAACTGTGTCCAGCTCTGGTCGCCAAGTTATAGGAAGGATATTATTAACTGGAGAAGGTACAGAAGAGATTTACCAGGATGTTGCAGGGTATGGAGGGTTTAAATTATGAAGAAAGGCTGGGACTTTTTTCATTGGAGTGTAGGAGGTCGAGAGGCAACCCGATAATAGTTTATAAAATTATGAGGGGTATAGATAGAGATAATCATAGTTGTCTTTTCCCTAAGATGGGGGTTCTCAAGACTTGGGGGTATATATTTTTAAGCTTAGAGGAAAGAGATTTAAAAAAAGATGAGGCAGATTTGTTTTTACACATGGGGGTGTGAGGGTTTGTGTGTGCAATGAACTCCCTGAGGAAGTGGACTTGGGTACAATTACAACATTTAAAAGACATTTGGATAGATACATGAATAGGAAAGGTTTGGAGGGATATGGCTCAGAGCAGGCAGATGGGACTAGTTTAGTTTGAGTCTATGTTCAGCACGGACTGGTTGCACTGAAGGCCTGTTTCCATGCTGTATGACTATATGACAAAGTCAGGAAGTAGAAGAAACAAAGCTGCTCTGGCAGACAGGCAGCACAAACAAAAGGTGAAATGACCTCATTTTGTACTATAACCATTCCACAGCTTTAATAAACGTTTAAAATCAAATTACTAAAGATTGATGAGCTGTGTGATGGATATCAACTTCTACACTTATATCAACAAGTAATTCTGCTTGGATTGTAAATTTCTTTGGCCTTCACATGGTCTCAGCACAAACAGCTTACATTTGGTACTCATGATCAAAGTCCAGTAATGGAAGGAAACTGGACAGTTTTGGTATTGGACTATTTCAATGCTATCCTGATTGGCCTCCTATTTAGCACCAACTGTAAATGTCAGCACACTTAACTCTACTGTATCTTGCATCATGTTCTGCTCAACCAGTATCCCAGTGTTCACTGACATATTTTTGTTCCTGTCTCAGTTTAATCTGCATCTAAAATTCTCAGCTAAGTTTTCAAATAGCTGCATAGCTATTTCCTTCTTTAACCACCTTCTTTAATCATCTCAACCAAACTCACCTGAAACCAAACTTTTCATTACTGTCACATCGTGACCCCATTATTGAGAGTTATGGCTTAAAGTGCCTGGGTTAAGCAGCCTGGAATGCCATACATAAACCACTTCATCTCCCTCTCCTTATTTCAGGGCCCTGTTAAAATCCATCTCTGAATCAATATCCAATTCTGTTCACATAGCACTCAAAAACCTTGGAGTGCTTACATGGGAAATGCAATTCAAGCAATGCCACACATCTCTATCTGATAAAAGTACCTTTAAACAGTAGATAGGAGAGAGGTAGCATAGTGATACCATCACTGGACAAGTAATTCAGAAATCCAAACCAATGCTCTGGAGACATCAGCTTGAAGTCCACCATGGCAGATAGTGAAATTGGAATCGGAAAAAAAAAGTTAGCCCGATGGTGACCATATAACCATGGTCAATTGTCATAAAACCTAACAAAAATCAAAAGAACTGTGGATGCTGTAAATCAGAAACAAAATGCTGGAAAAGGTCTGGCAACATTTTGGGTCCGGTATTCTGAGGAAGGATCACTGGATCAAAAACGTTAACTCTGATTTCCCTCCATAGATGCTGCCAGAACTGCTGAGCGTTTCTAGCAATTTCTGTTTTTGTGACATAAGACCAATATGACTAAGTAATGTACTTTAGGGAAAGCATTTAGCAATCCTTATCTGTTTTGACCGACATGTGACCCCAGACCCACAGCAGTGTGGTTGACTTGTAAGTGCTGTCTTGGCAGTTAGGGTCAGTCAACAAACACTGGCCTCACCACATCCCATGAATGAATAAAAAAAAAGTTAAATATTTCAATCAAGCCATCGGGCATCCCTTGCAAACCCACTAGGCTTGATTTAAACACTTTACAGAAGGGCAGAGGTACAACAACTCAAGAACAAGTACATCACAATCACCATTCTGGACTTAATGCTGTGTTCAACACCTTCAGATTGTGAACCCACTCCCATTCCTTTCCTTTCTTTTAGCTTTACTTGTTAAATGCTGTTACCGTGTCCTCTGTCTCTCCTCCCCCACCCCAGTGAGACTGTCTGTTCTTTCCAGTATGGCAATTAGACACGCTGTTCTGCCAATCTCACATTCCAATCAGTTAATCTGCTCTATCAACACCCTTTCTCCCCCAGCATGCCACCACCTCCCCCACAACAAGTATTGCATAAATGTTGGCCCTTCCACACTTCACACCAGCTCTGACAAGAGTCATATACTCAAATGTTAGCTTGCTCTTTCTCCACGGATACTGCCTGACTAAGTGATCTCCAGCATTTCTTGTTTTCAGTATGTCACAACCAAGGCTACCTGAACTGCTCCTGAAGCCACAAAAAGCAGTGGCAAATTACAGGGTTATCAAGATTTTGCTCAAGCATAACGATAAGTGTTGTCTGAGGGTGGCCATCATAGTCTAGGACTGAAGTCCTAAGTACCAATTACGTTCACAGAAGCAGGAGTAGCTCTGCCATTCATTAAGATCATGGCTGATCTATCCATCGTCTCCTCTTTACCTGCATTATCCCAATAACCCTCAATTTCTATACCATGCAAACACCCATCCAACTGCATCTTGAATAGAGTCATAGAGATGTACAGCATGGAAACAGATCCTTTGGTCCAAAGCGTCCATGTCGACCAGATATCCCAACCCAATCTAGTCCCACCTGCCAGCACCCGGCCCATATCCCTCCAAATCCTTCCTATTCATATACCCATCCAAATGCCTCTTAAACGTTGCAATTGTACCAGCCTCCACTAGTTCCTCTGGCAGCTCATTCCATATACGTACCACCCTCTGCATGAAAAAGTCGCCCCTTAGGTCTCTTTTATATCTTTCCCCTCTCACCCTAAACCTATGCCCTCTAGTTCTGGATTCCCCGACCACAGGGAAAAGACTTTGTCTATTTATCCTTTTCATGTCCCTCATAATTTTGTAAACCTCTATAATATATTTAATGAAGCTGCCTCTAATGCTTCCTTGGGCGGAGAATTCCTCAGAACAATACTTTCTGGAAAAACCAGTTGCTCCTCATCTGTCCTAAATTTACTTTCTCTAATCTTGAGGCCACGCCCCGCAATCCTGGTTTCACCCACCAGTGGAAACAACTTGCCTGCCTCTATCTTATCTGTCCCTTTCATAATTTTACATGTTTCTATAAGATCCCCTCTCATTCTTCTAATTTTAGTGAGTATAGTACCAGACAGTTCAACCTTGCCTCATTGGGTAACTCCCTCATCTCCAGAATCAACCTGGTGAACTTCCTCTGCACTGCCTCCAAAGCCAATATATCCCTCCTCACATAAGGAGACCACAACTGCACACAATACTCCAGGCGTGACCTCATCAACACCTTGTACAATTGCAGCAGAACCTTCCTGCTCTTAAATTCAATCCCTCTACAATGAAAGCCAATATTCCGTTTGCATTCCTGATTACCTGTTGCACCTGTAAATCAACTTTTAGCAATTCATGTCTGAGCACTCCTAAGTCCCTCTGCACAACAGCATGCTGCAACCTTTCACTATTTAAATAATACTCTGACCTACTACTTTTAATTGCAAAGTAGATAATCCCACATTTACCAACATTGTACTCCATCTGCCAGACTCTTGCCCACTGACTTAACCTATCTAAATCTCTCTGCAGACACTCCACATCCCCTGCCCAGTTTACCTTTCCACTCAAATTAGTGTCATCAGCAAACTTGGATATGTCCCCTCTTCCAAATCACTTATATATATCATGAACAGTTGCAGGCCCAACACAGACTCCTGCGACACCCCACTCACCACTGATCTCCAACTACAGAAACACATATTTATCCCAACTCTCTGCTTTCTATTGGTTAACCAGTCCTCTATCCATGCTGGTACATTCCCTGCAACTCTAAGCATTCTTATCTTAGGGATAAGTCTTTTATGCAGCACTTTATCGAACACTTTCTGGAAATCTACGTATACAACATGCACCTGTTTTCCACCACCCATTGCACTTGTTACATCCTTAAGGAACCCCAGTAAGTTTGTCAAACACAACCTTCCCTTCCTGAATCCGTGCTGCGATTGCCTGACGGAACCCTTTCCATCCAGTTGTCTCACTATTTCTTCTTTAATGATGGCTTCCAGCATTTTCCCACCTACAGATGTTAAGCTAACTGGCCTATAGTTACCTACCTTTTGCCTACACCCTTTTTTAAACAGCGACATAATATTCACTGTCTTCCAGTCCGCCGAGACCTGTCCAGAGTCCAGCAAATTTTGGTAAATTATCACTGACACATCTACTATAACTTCCGCCATGTTTTTCAGCACCCTGAGATGTATTCCATAGGACCAGGGGACTTATCTACCTTTAGACCATCAAGTTTGCTCAACAGTACCCCTTTAGTGATAACAATTGAATTGAGGTCCTCACCTCCCATCGTATCCTTAGCGTCATTCTTTGGCATGTTAGACACATCTTCCACTGTGAAAACTGACACAAAATAGTTATTCAATGCCTCAACCATTTCAGCATTAACCTTTATTAAATCCCCTTTCTCATCCTGCAAGGGACCTACATCCACTTTATTCACTCTTCTCCATTTTATACATTTACAAAAACTTTTCCAACCTATTTTTACATTCTTTGCTAGTTTGCATTCATAATCTATCTTTCCTTTCTTTCTTGCTTGCTTTGCTGTTCTTTATGGCTTTTTAAAGTTTTCTCAATCTTCCTGTTTCCCACTACTCTTGGCTACTTTCCAAACTTGAGCTTTTAATTTGATGCCTTCCTTTATTTCCCTGGTTATCCAAGGCTGGCTCGTCCTACCCTTTCTATTATTGTTTTTGATTGGAATATACTTTCCTTGAGCACTGTAAAATATCTCTTTGAAAGTCCTCCACTGTTCCTTAACTCTTCCATCATACAACTTGTGCACCCAATCTAATTTAGCCAACTCCTTCCTCATGCTATTATAGTCTCCCTTGTTTAAGCATAACATCCTGGCTTTAGATAATACTATTTCACCCACCATTTGTATTTGAAATTTGATCATATGGTGATCACTCTGAGAGGATCCTTAACTACAAGATCATTAATTTTACCTGTCTCATAACAGAGGACCAAATCAAAGCTTGCACACGCTTCCTTGTAGGTTCAGTAACATGTTGTTCAAGAAAGTTATCATGGATGAGTTCTATGAATTCCTCTTCAAGACTGCCTCTATCAACCTGATTTGGCCAATCAATATGCATGTTGAAGTCCTCCTTGACTATTGCCATTCCAGTCTTACATGCGTCATCTATTTCTTAATCAATCATCCCTCATTCTAGTCCCTCTGCGATTTTCAGACCAATCGTTGTGACTGCAGTACTATCTCCCAGAATGCCTCTCAGTGATGTCTTCGCTGCACTGTGATTGGATGAGGGAGGGTGCGCTGCGGAGGTCTCCTATTTAGTGATGACTGCGGTGATGTCTCCCAGAATTCCGCTCTCAGCTGCCCTACTTCGCTGTCTCACAAACAGCAGCTTACTTGTTGCCTTTTAGCTACATTAAATCCCGATTTAATGTTGCTTTGCTTTTATGTCAGCAAGTTCGAGCACCTGTATTCTTTGGTTATGAGATGTATTTTGAAATTGATTCCTATGTAAAGCAATCTCCAAGTTTCAGGCTTCTCCCTCCCCAGTCTGAGAGTTGCTGCCTCTCTCCAATCCTTGGCCTCCAGGTTGTAGCCACTTACTCCTTTTCACCCAGTCATGGCCTCTTCCCCCATCCTGGACTTAGGCTCCCATTCAATGTGCAGTTTGTACCTGAAGCAGAAGTTCTGACATTGTAGAAGTGAGAGACCCAATGGTTTAGAAATGCTTGGGCTTTTACAGTCCTTTTTCTTTGAAATAGACTTTCAAAACTGCTCCTGCTGCACTGCACTTCTCCCAAGACCTCACACAGGGGAGAAAAACAGCAAGTGGGAGCATTTAAAAATAACACAATCATGCACAGTACCAAAGCTGGTTGCACTTGGATAGAACGAGGGCAGCCAGCTGGAAGGGAGATAATTTCAAAAGCTCGACTTGAAAATAAATAGTATCTTTTTGCCCACTGTCCACCCCGTCCCCAAAATCCCACAGCTTTTATATAAATGGGCTCGTTCTTCAATTCCAAATGGTGTTGCATATCAATAATTTCAATTGCAATAATTCCGAATATAATTCGTTTGTTTTTACATAGAATAAAGGCTAATACAGACAGCCATTTTGTGTTGCACTTTCCATGCAATGGCTTGCTTTTCAAGAATTGTGTGTCAAATCATGCATTTGTGAGAAGTCTGAACACCATGTACTCACAATTTGTTATTTAATTCATGTGGATTTACGAACATATGAAGACAGGATAAACTGTTGCCCTCATCTCAATTCAGATTCTGAACATCAGAGTGCAAAGAAAGCATAACACAAGCAAGTTTTGTTTTGCTTTACAAGACAACAATTTTGCATTTATGCTTTGAGGGAAACTGAATGCTGCATTATGGCAGAATGAAAAATGTGCTTTAAGATTAACGCAAATCGGTCACTGTGCTTTAACAATCTAATTTTCTCCTCCAACAGCCAAAACTCCAGTAACTGCAGAGTTTAAAAAGAAGATAGTTAACATTAGATAGTATTATTGGCACCTAAGATGTTAATACTGAATAAGTCAAGTCCCAGAGTAAAACCTGGCTTGTCAGTTCAGAACTTCATTATTTTCTAATTCTATTATCTTCTAAGGAGATCAGTTACTAAACCAATTCACAATAGGCTGCCAGTTTACTCTTAACACAAACAAATTTATTAAACAAGGGAAAAACAAACAATATTCCACGAGACAAAGTGAAAGCTTGGAAATATTTCACTGTGGACATCAGAAAAAGATACAACAGTACCCCTTTTATTCACAAAAAAAATCCTGACAAATACTAAAACTGAAGTGAAGAGTCCCCACTGTCTCCACATGATAGCTCCTTGCTCAAACTCAGGCTGAGACAGCTGCAATGTTTCCTTCTCTACAGTCACCAGATTTTTTTCTCTTTACTTCTCTGTCCGTCCCTCTGGCACCAAAAATAAAGTGCAAACTAAACTCACTATCAACTTATGCTTCAGAGCAAACACATCAGCTGCCATGCCTTCACCCTTCGACAGCACGGAGACTCAGTTGTTGGCAGTGCTGCCTCACAACTTCAGGGATCCAGGCTTGATTTCACCTTCAGGCGACTGCATGGAGTTTTCACATTCTCCCTGCGCCTGCAGGGGTTTTCCTCCGGGTGTTCCAGTTTTCTCTCACACTCCAAAGAGGTGCAGGTTAAGTGGACTGGCCATGTTAAATTGCCCAGAGTGTCCAAGGATGTGCAGGGTAGGTGGGTTAGCCATGAGCAATGCAGGATTACAGGGACAGGGTAAGGGGATGGGTCTGAGTGGGATGCAGTTCATAGGGTCAGTGTGGACCAAATGGCCTGTTTCCACACTGTAGGAATTCTATGATACTCTATGATATCTGCACACAGGCTGACTGACTTTCAGGATTGCTTTATGTCACCAAATATTTGATGAGTCAGTGGGCAGCAGTACAACTTATTTTTTCGATGTACTGAATTGGTAACCTCCCCAGTTCTCAAGTCAAGGTTAAAAGACCTTACTAATATGCAAGCAAATAAAAAAGAACTTCAGACGCCTCGGCACCAAACCCTAAAGTTTAAAAAATGCTTTCCCCTTCTTTCCACATGAAAAGCAAAGCATTATTTCAACTTAAAGCTATATATTGCTCTGAACAGTTAATCGTTCAGGTTCTCACAGCCATTCTGTATCTTTCTGCCTGTAATAACTTAAGTTTAAAAAAATCAGGTGTTAAGTTTAACTTGTATTAAATTGACCTTGAAGAAAGAATTTGCATTGATTTGTCACCTTTCAAGACCTCACAATATTTACATTTAACTATTAGTCAGTAGACGAATGCTTGCATTTTCAGTCAGCTTTTGAGAAATTTCCTCATGAGCATTGGTAACAAAATAAAAGGGCAAGATAAATATGCTGGCATAGGTTAAAGATTGTCTAACAGGCAGAAAGCAGAGTGGGTCATTCTGCATTGGAGGGCTGTGACTAGTGGGTACTGAGAGGAACAGCTCTTGGACCCCAGCTGCTCAGACGTATCAATAATTGGATGTGGGGATCCAACACAGTGCGAAGGTATGCTATAAGATGCAAAGAAGATTGGACAGACTTCATGAATAGGCAGACAGAAGTCCAATGTGGAGATCAGAGTGGTGCTGGAAAAGCACAGCAGGTCAGGCAGCATCCGAGGAGCAGGAAAATCGACATTTCGGGCATAAGCCCTTCATCAGCCCTTCCTGAAGGGCTTTTGCCCGAAACGTCGGTTTTCCTGCTCCTTGGATGCTGCCTGACCTGCTGTGCTTTTCCAGCACCACTTGGATCCCTACTCTGGTTTCCAGCATCTGCAGTCCTCACTTTTGCCCAGAAGTACAATGTGGTCAAATGCAAGGTTATCCACTTTCTTGAAATAAACAGTTGTGCACAGTATTTTTGGAAATGGTGAGAAATTACAAAGTTTAGATCTACAAAGGAATCTCATCATTGAGCCAGCCCAGGCTAGTATATAGGTGCTGCAAGCTATAGGAAAACCGAATGACATGTTAAACATTTGAATGCAGGAAGAGCAAAGTCTTCCTACAACGTAAAAGGCCTTGGTGAGACCACTCCTGGAATACAACGCACTGCTTTGGGCATCTTTGGCAAAGTACTATTGTCATGGAGGGAGTGCAGCAAACTTTAATTAGAATTGGTCCCAGCATGGTGGGATGGAGACTGGGAAAACTAAGCCTGCATTCTCCAGATTTTTGTACGACATAGGACAGAAGTTGCCCATTTAGTCCATTGAGGCTGCTCAGTATGCAATGAGATCATGACTACTTTATGATTTGCTGATGCTGGTGTTGGGGTGGGGTGTACAAAGTTAAAAATCACACACCACCAGGTTATAGTCCAACAGGTTTAACTGGAAGCACACTAGCTTTCGGAGCGATGTTCCTTCATCAGGTGGTAATGAAGGGCTCGATCCTAGATTACTCCTTCATCAGGTGGAAATGGAGGGCTCATCGCTAGCGTGCTTCCAATTAAACCTGTTGGACTATAATCTGGTGTTGTGTGATTTTTAACTAATGACTACTTTAGCAATCCTCATTTCCATTTTCTTGCCTTTTGCCTTATTAATTAAAAATCTCTGTCTTAGCCTTGAATATTCTTACAGACCCAGACTCGACAGACCTATGTGGTAAAGAATTCCACAGATTCACTACCTCAGAGAAGAGGTCCCACCTTATCTCTGTCTTTAACGCACAACCCTTTATTCTGCGAATATGCAACCAGGTCGCAGACTCTCCTACAAAAGGGGAAATAACCATTCCGCATCTATCATAATTGATAAGTGATTCCTTCGATAAGGGGCCCAAAGTGTTCATGTTCTTCCAGCTGTGGTCTGACTAGTCCAGTGTATAGCTTTAGCAAAACCTTCCAACTTTTAAACTCAATTCCCTTTAGAATAAGGCAGTCCACTCACCTAACTCATTTAAACTGTCTATATCCCTCTGCAAATTCTTGGTATAATCCTCACCATTTGCCTGCCCACCTATTTTAGGTCATCTGTAAACTTGGCTGTTATAGTGTAAATTATAAAAAAGGCAGTTTGAACATTTGTGATGATGATGCTCCTTAACAAGGTTATGTTGTCCTTGTTTTTTTTTCCAGAGTGGTCATAAAGACACAAGTTCTGGGTGTCCAGGTTTGAAGGGTTTTAGAGCCAAATTGACTAAAGCTAACAGATACCGCCTCAGGCAGAAGGCTTTCAAGTTTAAAAAACTTGTACGATGAAAAGGGGGTGGCTAGTTCTCCCAGCTCAGCTTTTCTCTGGCTTGGTTTGGTTTTAGCAAGCAGTCAGTTTTAAAGTTGCTGGATCCAAAGAAGCAGGTCCATGCTGATCCTCCCCCTCTCCCTGGCATCTCTCCTGTCAGAACCTGCATTTGATTTTTCCTTTTGTACCAAGGAGTGTTTATGGGGATTGTTGCAAGTATTTGGAACAACATCATTAAGTTGGGATAGGTTGGGTTTTCGGTTATTTTATATTCTGTTCTCTTTTGTTTGGGTTTCATTCGGTAATCTTGAAAATGAATTCTGTTTAGTTTAAAACTAAGTGGCTTGAACAGGTGCATCCTTCCTAGAAATATCCGCTACACACCTGCTTAAAACAACGAGCAAAATTTGGGTCCAGGCTACTTTCTGGAAATGTTTTGAGGGGGACTGGCCTGGTCCATAATACTTTTATTTTAAAAGGAATGAAATATAAAAATAGGGATGTATTTTTAAAATTATACACTAATCAGACCACAGCTGCAATGCTCTGATCAGTGTTGGTTCCCTTACCTAAGGGAAGATTTACAGCCATTGGAGGTTGTGCAGGGAATGTTCACTAAATTGATCCCAGATAAAAAGGGATTGTCTTTTAAGGAGAGGATGTGTAGGTTATGCTTGTACTCAATGGAGTTTAGAAGAATGAGGTGCAACTTTATTGAAGCAATAAGATTCTGAAGAGGCTTGACAGGGTAGATGCGGAGGAGAGAAGGGTGAACAGACAAACGGGAACAACCTCTCTGTATAATAGAGATACAGCAGTTAATTTGAGCACAAGGAGGTACCACAAACAGCAATGAGATGACGATCAGATTATTTATTTTAGTGTTAATGATCAAAGTATAATATGCACAATGACACAAGATAGTGCACTCTATTCTTACACAAGACATGTTATGAGAACTTTTATGTTCACCCAAGAGAGTAGATGTACCTTAGCTGAACATCTAATGCATTTTAAAAAAATTTACAACAGAATATTCCTCAGTAACACGTCATCCTAAATATTGCACATAAGGCTCCGGAATCCATTCAAATCCTACTTGAATCCATTTCTTTCAAAATGGAGTGAGCCAAGGCTTAACAATATCTGATGATCTACAATTCTCCCATGTGGGTGTCAGGTGTTCAACACCAGCTCCTTGTTCCATCTGTTCCATTAATATCAATGCCCTCCTCACGTCAAAAGCGTCCAAAAGCTCTCTTTGTTTTCCTTATGTATCATTAACTTCTGTTTTGTCACTTCTGCACAGATGCCATCTCAAGATGATTTATGCAAAGAACACAGTAGAGTTGTTCATTTTACTTCAAGACGATATCTTTGATATATTTACGGGATTGCATCAGCAAAACTTTGAAGTGCCTCCTTAATTGATGAAATATGGGTGTTGATAGCGCACATTTTGAGCAATAAAATATCTACTTACAAGATGAAATGTAACTCACAATAAATAAAGAATTGACGACACAGCTATGGACATATTAATGCACTGGCTGTGTTTTTCTTTTTACTATATGATCATGTTGATAAGCAAATGAGGAAGCCACTGTACACTGCAATGGCTCACAAAAGCCACTGAGATGAGTTAGTTAAACTGATGGCCTTGATTGAACAAGAACCTTTGGCTCTTTGAATAATATCGCAGGATATTTGTGTCCACTTGAACAAGAGATGAGTTCATGCTTTGACAATCCAGCCCTCACTTGAAGCTGCACTGAATTGTCAATTCATGCTCAATACTGAGGTTTCAAACTTCAACCATGAAGATGAGATTTTGGTATGCTTTCCTTTATTGGTCAGAGTATTGAGTACAGGAGTTGGGAGGTCATGTTGCAGCTGTACAGGACATTGGTTAGGCCACTGCTGGAATATTGCGTGCAATTCTGGTCTCCTTCCTATCGGAAAGATGTTGTGAAACTTGAAAGGATTCAGAAAAGATTTACAAGGATGTTTCCAGGGTTGGAGTATTTGAGCTATAGGGAGAGGTTGAATAGGCTACGGCTATTTTCCCTGGAGGGTGGAAGATTGAGGGGTGACCTTATAGAGGTTTATAAAATCATGAGGGGCATGGATAGGGTAAATGGGCAAAGTCTTTTCCCTGGGGATGGGGGGTCCAGAACTAGCGGCATAGGTTTAGGGTGAGAGGGGAAAGATATAAAAGAGACCCAAGGGGCAACTTTTTCACACAGAGGGTGGTACGGGTATGGAATGAGCTGCCAGAGGAAGTGGTTGAGGCTGGTACAATTGCAACATTTAAGAGGCATCCGGATGAGTATATGAATAGGAAGAGTTTGGAGGGATATTGGCCAGGTGCTGGCAGGTGGGACTAGACTGGGTTGGGATATCCGTTCGGCATGGACGGGTTGGACCGAAGGCTATGTTTCCATGCTGTACATCTCTATGACTCTATTAGAAAGCCAATAACTGAACAAAATTGGCACGAATTTTGCTTTTTGTTTTCACTCCAAATATGATTAATAAGTACTAACAAATTAACAAATTCTGTTGTTAATAAGTGCCATTTTATTAAACTGAACCTGAAAACAAAAGACAGCAGTGTTGGATGTACTACAACATGCTTTACTCATGGCCGAGGAAGACAAACAAAAACTCGTCAGAAAGAATACACGCTCCCAGTAACTGAAAAACCGAAGACTGCAGATGCTAGAAGGTCAGAAACAAAAACAGAGATTCTGGAAAAAACTCAGATCTAGCAGCATCTGTGCAGAGAAGGCAGAGGTGAATGTTTTGGGTCCAGTGACTCTCAAGCATAATTAGGTGATTATTCCATTCTTCGTACTTAAGGTCATGACACATTACCCAACATTGTCTGAACAACAACAGCCAAAATGACGTCACAATGACAGGGACCCAGGTTCAATTCCACCCTAGGGTGACTGTGCCAGTTTGCACATTCTCCCCAGGTCTGTGCGCGTTTCCTCCCACAATCAGAAGATGTGCAAGTTAGGTGGATTGGCCGTGCTAAACTGGCCCATACGAACCAGCAATGTGTAGGGTGGGTGGATTTCATGAGAAATACTAGGTTAGAGGGACAGGATAGGCAGGGTGGCTCTAATTGGGATGCTGTTTAGAGGGTCAGTGTAGACTTGATGGGCTGAATGGCCTGCTTCCATACTTTAGGGATTCTAGGATTTAAATGGGAATGGTCCAGTTGGATTCGTGATTTTGATGACTGCTGTAGCTAAACCTTTTTTCTCCCCCACACACCTTACACTTTACATTGAACCCAGTTTACATATTTGTAAAAATGCTGGGAAACAATGACCATGCCAAGGACTCACCAATTATCTTCAATATGACAATCAAAAGTAAAGCAAGGTCAGGATACTGGATGGTTAAATTTACAGGTTGTGTCACTGAGCCTGCTGCAGCAGGAAACATCGATATTTTAATAAAAATATGCCTAGGTTCTAAGTTCAAAATATGAAAAGCAATTGAATTAAAATGTATAAAATTCTTACAGGAGTTGATACAGTACTGCAGATGCAGAGATTGACTTCCCTGAGCTGAGGACAGTCATAATCTCAGAATATTGGGAGCGGCACGGTGGCTCTGTGGTTTGCACTGCTGCCTCACAGCACCAGGGACCCGGGTTCAATTCCACCCTCAGGTGCGAGGTTTGCACATTCTCCCCGTGTCTGCGTGGGTTTCCTCCCACATTCCAAAGGATGTGCAAGTCAGGGGAATTGGCCATGTTAAATTAGTCAGGAGTAAATGTAGGGAAATGGGTGTGGGCAGGTTACTCTTTGGATGGTAGGTGTGGACTTGTTGGTCCAAAGGGCCTGTTTCCACACTGTCGTGTATCTAATCTCAATAAGCAGACAAATATGAGAAAATTCTTCATTTGGTAGGTTAGGAATTGTTGGATGAATTTGGGAGAGCTATGTATGCTCAGTAAGTAAGGAGATTCAAGGCTGAGATTAACAGATTTTTGTGCTCAATAGGAATCAAGGGATATGGGAACCAAGTGTAAAAGCAGTCACTGTAGCAGTTCATCTACAACGCTACTGAATGGTGGAACAGGCTTTCTTTGAATCACATGACATCCCCCTGCTTTTGTATTATAATCAAAAGTAATTCAGCTTTTTCATCCAAAATGATCAACTCCCTTCCAAAATTGACATAGAAGTAACAGATCGGAATAAATACCCAGTTAGGTTTCCATGAGCTGCTATACAAAATTACTAGAGGGCTGTACAGAGATCTCTACATCTACCTGAAATTCTCCTGTATTTTTCACATAAAGTCCATAAAAGCTGTGGCTCCATAAGTAATATCCTTACTTGAACCACAAGGTTGTGAGAACAAGTCCTAATTCAGAGACTTGATGACAACGTCTACGCTGACAACTCCGTGGGTAGCTGAGAAGGTGCTGCATTGCTTAAGGTGGCATGGTTGGGAAGAAGCAAGTTGATGCCATGTGACTTCAAGCAAATGTAAAAGATCCCTTGGCACCATGTGGTGAACAAGGCATTCTCTTGGTGTCCTGATCAATAGCTATCCTTCAGCCAACACCTAGTACAGATGATTTAGTCATTATAATGATTGCTTCTGAAATATCACTTTGCACAAATTAGTTTCATTCCCATATAATAGTAATTGAATGTCAAAAGTACGTCACTAACTGTAAGCAGCTTTGAGAAGTCTCAATAGCATGAAAGGTGCTAAATAAATGCAACATTTATATTAAAAAAAACTTTTGAAAAATATTTAGGCCTCGAAGTGGCTCTGAACTGGAAAGAGGGAGACAAAGCTCGAAACCTTTGCTAAAAGGGTGAAAAGCACAGTTTGAAAACTATATCCTTCTGTTTTCTTGTAAAATTGGTAAACAGGGCTCTTCGCAAAACCGCTTGTGAAGAGAATCACTACACCTTTACAAATCAAGTAATCTGGCACTCACTGTAAATGCTGTTCACAAAGACATATGTTCAAGCAGTGGGCAACTGAGATGCTGGAGCCAAGGACAATGTAGAAAGGGAGATTCAGCCAGCAGCAAGCGACAAAGACCTTCTGCCTGCCAACTACTTTGCAAGTGGTTCCTAGGTGGCTAATAGTTTGTGTTTGAAGATAACGGTAGAAACACCTGAAACCAGCCAGTTTAATTCCCTCATCAGTTGCAACAAACTATGGATTTTATCTAATTAGTCAGAGACTTTAAGTTGTGAACCAGTTGTTCTGTGCCTCCTGCACCAAGCGCAAGCACGTGGACAAGGAAGATGGAGGAGCATGAGGTCCCGACAATCCAAAAGTATCATCTCAGTGAGCCGTGTGGAATGCGGCCATTGAACTGTTTTTCCAAGCCTTTCCAACTGTCCATAAAACCCATGCCTTTTTTTTGTATATGTCTATTTTTGTAAGGGCATTTATAAGGAGGTTAGAGTTTAACTAGTGGACTTATATAATGCCGGTGAAGTAATAAATAATCATTCTTGTTAAATACAGAAACTTAGTCCATGCTTTCTGTTAATCTGAGTCTAAAGGACAGGTAAATTGCAATTTTGCATATTTTGAAAAAATAGTTTACTTTTGGGATGACTCCAGGAAAAGCAGGGCCTGATTCCCAGCATTTTACCCCAGTGAGATGCAATAATAGTAATGTAAAGGATTCTGGAGACTAAAATGAAGACAGTAGAACAGATAACTGCCAAGGTGGGATGAAGAGGGGATGAACTGAATGAGAAATACAACAAAGAAGATTGAGTTGCCTTATCACTGTCTAATTCTCATCCTTGGGAAAATTTTATGGGTGGTGGAGTCAGCCTTAAAATCAGAGGACAGCTATGTAATCCCAACAGCACATGGCAACAGTGGCCAAAATTGAGACTTTAAGCAGCCCACTGAACTAGATGAGTGAAGGCATGTCAGAGAGGAGGAGGGTGGGTCTTGATGTTTGGGGGAAGGGGTTTCTTGATGGAGAGGCCAGTGGGAGGTAGCAGTGGGTGGAAGGTGGTTTTGGAAAATGGGAAGGTGACCTGCTAAGCTCCGCACCACTCCGAGAACCTTCCGAATAGTACCAAAGACAAGACCAGATAGGAAAGGGCACTTAAATGGAATATCAGTGCCCATTATTGGGGTGACAGTTGACAGCAAGTTCTGGGCCTCCCCTGTCTCTTCTCAAGTATGGATAGGAGAGGGTAATGGGCGCAGGGGTGGCAGCAGGTAGATCACAAAAGGAATTTCAGAGCCACCCACCCTGCTTGCAAACCTGCAGGTCCACTTTATCTACAGACTGAACCTATGTTAGAGGCCACTGTGATTCCCCCAAAGTTGGGCCTACTTCTGAGGTCAATAGTTCCATCCACGCAAAGGGAAAAACGTATCAATTGGGAAGAAAACATCTAGGTCGCCAAAAAAAACAGATCAGGTAATCTGATTTATCATTGCAAAGTAAAAAAGAACTTCAGAAAAATGTTATCAGTGCAGAGGTATTGTTATATTTGTAGGTTGAATTTTATTTTAAAAATCCAAAAACAGAAAATCATTGGTATCAATTTAATTTCTATTTATCAACTAAATTTTGTCAAAACATCATTTTAACATTGTCACTGCAAACATTTCATGCATATAGCCTTGCCTTTCAAGATACACCTTAAAGTTATTACCCAAAAGGAAAGCATAAACAAAAGGTTTAGTTACAATTGTTGACTTCATAAGCAGTATGTTTCCATTTAGTGTTTATTTTAAAGGGAAAAGTCTTTAAACTGTTACATCACAAAAGTTAACAATTTTATTAAAGCGTGCAACTAGGTAGTTTATGCTGTCTTTAGTTCTTTGCTCTCTTATAAATAAACTGGCGGTAATACAAATTGAGAAAACCTTTATCCTGTTCAGTCATATTTATGCTGAGCATTCAAATTCCTTCTGCTAGGATTTTAAAACATTTATAATAAAATTTATTATAGAAGAGCAAATCTTGGGCTGCTGTGGGCAAATCAAAATTAATATTACAGTATTTTCAGAGGTTAAATATAATCTGAAGGACCTTTTTAATATTGGTTTGGACTTGTCCACATAGACAGCAGCTGATGAATTGGCACTCAATGTATTTATGACCTTCAGCACAAATGTCTTCATCTCAACAGTGAAATATTGCAAATATCTTTATGACCATCAAATCTCTGATAACGTCATGATTAAATCCACACCTGAGGGAAAATCATGGGCTAACATCTTTCTATACTTAAAATACAAAAGAACTTTGGACTGGTTGATTTATTAGATACGTTGCTCTTAACAGATTTTCAAAATGTTGAAAAAGCCAGTAGAATCTTTGAAACAGCAATACTAAATATATGCCACATTTCTTTTTCTCAAAAAAAAACTTGTTTTAACAAACAATTGACTTAACACACTCCATAATCTCTGCAACATCTGCAGCAAACATATTTTCCCCTTAGCATTTTATTACTTTATAATGATAAGAAATCAAGTTACATTTTTGCTGATAGATTTTTCCCCACTTTTTCCCCAGTTGACAGAATTCCTTGGTTCTAGAATTCATATCCTCTGCAGTGCTGCTAACAATAGTGCAGATTGCATCAGACTCTACCATGTGCAGCAGAGGAACACTGAAAAGCCAGGAAATTATTAGTAGAAACATGAGAGACTGCTTTATTTGGCTCAACTAAAAATAGAAGTCAAATGGCACAGCCTCGTCAGGGATCTGCAGGAGAAGCAATCGATAGGCTGAGCACATGATAAAACTACTCCAGTTCTTGGATCGACAATCGACAGCTGAAAGGCTATTTTTTGCTATGGTTGACTAAATATGGTCAGGGAGGGAGCGATACTGGAGAGCCTGGTTGCCTGGCAGTGCATGTTTCAAATGCTTAGCTGACTATAAAGCTAGAGCAGTTTCATTTTTTTCTTCCGAGTATAAAATGTGTCCAGCAGCTTCGCGTGTATGGAAGCACTGACCTCAGTAGCAGACCTGACCTCTAAAGGACCACAGTAGTCTCGAACAGATGTTCAATCTATACGTAAAGCCAGAAGTGAGAAGTGACGCAGTGCAGCGTCGAAGCAGGCAGAAGATCCATCTTTCCAACTAAAGTGCCGAACCTTTCTCAGCATCTCTTTCTCTCTCCCTCTCTCTATATCTACTTCTCAGCCTCTGATAATCACCTGAACAACCACCCTGCAGTGTTCAACTTCTGACAGGGCAAGTGAAAGGTATTTGTTTCCCAATAATGCAGGCAGAACTGTATAGTTTTATTTAGAAAGCTGTTAAGGCTTGTACAAATTGCCCATTTAAATTTTTTTAGGTGCATTAATAACGGAATCATTTTGCATTTTTTTACATCAGTGTCTAACTGATTTGTACTTTTACCCAGCAAAAAATGGGCTGATTTAACAGCAGCAAATACTTGTGGATGAATGATTGCGTCCCTCCTTGTTAATTTGTTCAACTGCAAAATACTGCATGTTTCTAACAAATCTATTTTACATTGTAGTGTCATAAAGTCATTATATGGGAAGGAAGTTAATATGGTGCTATCAGCAGCAGATTTTAGCTCCGTGCATGTGTCCTGAAAATGTCCTCCCTGTTCAAGTGCAAATGTAAAGCTGTAAGTTTAATTGCGTAAGATTTGGATTGAGTTTAAAACACTTTTAAAA
Source organism: Chiloscyllium plagiosum (assembly GCF_037043375.1). Lineage (NCBI taxonomy): Eukaryota > Metazoa > Chordata > Chondrichthyes > Orectolobiformes > Hemiscylliidae > Chiloscyllium > Chiloscyllium plagiosum. Next base: position 20,406,915 of record NW_028270142.1, on the reverse strand, counting down.
ATGAGTTTCCAAGTCAACAGTAATAGCAATCTCAAACAAAATCGGAATTTAAACAGAAGACAGAGGGTCTGAACCTGCATTAACGTTGAACAATAATTGGTCTGAATTTCTTTTTTAAATAACTCAGTTTATATGCATGAAACTAACACGTAGGGCTGTGAAAGGAATAACCTATATTAAATATGCAGACTGCCTACTAGATTTTTAAAAATGCTGCAGTGCTTTGGCTTCCCTGCAAATTACAACACAGATTTGTTCAACCACTGAACTTATTTTTAAAAATACGTTGTGCTGCATGAATTTAGTTTCAATGCTTATCCCACCTTTGGTAAAATTTTCTGAATGTGATACCATTATCCAGCCATGTGGAAGGTATTTAGATAAATAATACATCTGAAAGCACTATGCCACTCTTAACAGTTTAATGGCTGATAAATTTCAAGTATGCCTGAACTACACATTGAACATGGGCATCACTTCATAATTTTATGTTTCTCACATGATTACTGCAAAAATAATTACTTCAAGAGAATTGCTACTTGTGTAATTCAAGAAAAACTCATAACAGCATGCCATTTATTTCACATTTTCATGCTATTGTTATGGAAAGCCTGGAATAGATGCATGCTTCTTGCACCTCCCCCTTAATGCACTCCCATAGCAGTGATTGTCCAGAAAAAACTGAAATATTAAAGAAATGTTGAGTTAGCAGCAAATTTCCCTGCAACATCTAATTTGCTTGTAGCTTAAATCCCAAACACAATTAACTTCTGATTCCATGTGACCATTTCAAATAGTACCAGCAATAACATATTGCAAGGTGTTTGAAGCTTGGCATCAGGGATAGGAGAAAACAGAAAAATTGATCAGCAATGGACTGATTCTGTTACTCATATTAACAGCAAAAAAATCAAAGACATATTTCCTAAAGATATAATTCCACAAATTCTGAAAGGACTTTAAAAAAATCTGCATATGAATTGTGCTATATGAACATAGCAACAGTGAATGTTAAGAAGAAAAATAAGTTGATAACGATTAAGTACGTTTTGATGTCTTCAAACAAGGCTGCAGAATCAGTGGAATTTTAAAATGCATTAAAAAGTAACAAGCTAACTTTTGCACCAAGTGGTACTCAATTTTGGAGATACAGACAACAGAAAACAAACTACAATTGCTGGGATTGATTTTGAGTTGGTGAAAGTTTAACTTGTTCACCTTAAACTTTTTCAGGTAATGACAAAATTACTTTGGGGCAAGTTGCATTTTTTTAAAAACTATACCTTCTCTCCTATTTCTGCCATGTAACTTGCAGCTTTTTAATTTCTCAAGATTGGTTGGTAGCATTTCAAAACTGACCTAATTCTGCTTCAGCAAACAGGTGAATCTTACAACAAGATGCATTGTTTTTAAGCAGTTATATTCAAGACCAATGAACTGCAATGATATTTCCTGCCTGGAACACATACTTCTTTATATGCCCATATGCTCCTAAAAAACTATGGAATGTAAAGAAGTATGTATTTCTGGTGGGCCATGAACAACCATGAAGAACAGAAAGGCACATAAGGTGGACCAAAAAATACAATGGGAAATATATAAGGCACTTGCATGGCTGTTGTGTAAACAAGATCTTATATTAAAGTTCATTTATCAAAATTCTAAACACAATTTCTACATAAACAAACTTGGATGAAAAAGATTTTAAAGCAAACACATGACTGGTTTTTAATGTATGAGCTTTGCAAAACTATTAAAGTCACTGTTTCATCAGTTAAAATGCAGAAAACACTACAGCTCTTCACAGATGCTGTGATTAACATTTGAAAGGTTTCCTATTTTAATTCCAAAACGCTCACTAAACTTTTGGAACATTATATGACAGTTTGTGTTTTAAGAATCAAGCCACTAAAAATAGACACAACAGAAATATGTGCATCGAAGCACTACACTTTAAACCAGCTAGAAGACTGTCCTGGGTGCACAGATAGGATATGCAAGTTGTATAAGTAATTGAAGATTGTAGCTAAGATTACCACAAGATATACAAATTGATTCTACTCCTTAAAATCACACAAAATAAAGAATCATAAATGTTAAAAATTAGATGTTTCAGCACAAAATACAGAATTGGAAATTTGCAGTCTCTTCCACAGTTAACTTGACTGCAATATGTGAAATGAAACAACCAATGGACTTAAAATTTTAACAAGTATTGAGTTAAGAAAGAAGAATGCAATTTCAGTACCATCACACTTAAATTCCACTGAAAATGCAACACTGAGAAACCGGTTAAAACAGACTTTATACTTTTAACTAACTGATAAACTATGCACTGGACAATGACATTAACTTGAGCAGTTGTAATATACCTTTACAGCACTCTTTTAGTTCTTGAGCCCTTAAAATTGGTGTCTTTCTTGCTTGTTGAATACTTAGAAGGATTGTGCCCCTTCTTTTACAGCAAACATGGAAAACATGACTTCAAAGAACACAGATCATCACCACAACATGAGGACCAGTAATTCTCAGTGGGTGAAATAAGACAATTTTCAAATTAATTTACATTCAGGGACTACATTGGACTTAGTCACTTCAGTTTACTTTTAATGTACCGTTACACATCAATTATTATTCTAATAGTATAATAAATTTCACAGCTTTAAATTTAAAATTATGGAAAACTGATAGTTCCTAAAACACAAATGGTCATATAATGTTCCAAAAGTGTAGTGAATGTTTTGGAATTAAAATGGGGAAAATATCAAATGTTAATCACAGCACCTACAAAGAGCTGTGGTGCTTTCAGTATTTTAACAGATTAAGCAGTGAATTTAATAGTTTTGCAAAGCTCATTAAAAAAATTCCAAAATGTAAACAGCACTGCATTTCATGGGAAGCCATAGTGTGAACATACCATGATTACTGATATTGTATCATATCTCAGTTTTTAAACTGCATAAAAGATTCATGATATCTGCAATTCGAATTCTGAAAGTTGAACAAACTTTGCAAAAGATAAGCGTATTTGCAATATATATTTTAAATTAAAATATCCCTGTACATAGAAATTACAATTTCTGAAAATGTAAAAACTTCCCATCAAGTTAACTTATTGAGTTAATTACTTGAGGGATTCAAACACCATGCAGGGTAGATTTCCACATGCATTCATCCAGTTTCTAAAATTATTCTTTCCATAAGGTTAAAACACTACTTTACATTTTCACAGAAATGTTTGAAATTGTTTAAAGGTAATGCCAAATCCTATCAAATAATAACGGCTCTACAGTCTTAAAACTAAAAGGTTTTAAAAGCAATTTGGTTCAGTTGCAGCAGGATAAGATTCTTTAAGTGGTTTAAAACATTACATTGCTCCTATTTATCGTTTTCAAAGCTCATTCAGCAATTTCCATTAAACCTTGCTTAATATTTCAATGACTAAGCCCGATTAACAAAAAAAGGTGCAGATACACCTTTTTGTCCTCCCTCACCCCTCCTATTTTATCTCACTGACAATGTAGATTTTTCCTGGCCATGTTTGCCAGCCAACTAATCTGACTGTTCATAGCTCACAGATCAACAAAAATGTAGGATACCAACTGCTGCCACTGACTCAATCAAATCATCCAGTACAACCAACAGATAACAGAAACACAACACTGTTAATTTGATAAAAACTGCATAGCCCACTTGCATACCCAGTAAAGTATGCTCCTGAATAAGATATCCACACTAAGTATTGCTCCAAATTTGTCATATCAACCTTCAGAGAAGAATACTGCAAGAATGCGCCATTAAATGGTTATGTCACAAGCTAAATTCTCTTAGTACTTCATCCACTGATGGCAAGTCCTTAAGCACACTGGGTAAGTAGTAGTAAACAAGTGCATAATGATATCTGACCTGTCTATCTAAGCACTGTAGCAAAAATACAGTAAAGTTTCAAGATCCTAATAAGCAAATCCTAAAAACATCTAAACAAATCTTTCCCCACCTACTTTCCTGTTAATTGGTGTTTGTTTATGCAAGACTATGTGCACTCTAGATAAATATACTAAAATACCAAATAGAAAGCAAAATTATATTGTTATAAGCTAGCTCCAAAATATTAAACAACAAAGAATTGTGTGCAGAAGTATTTATCAGCTTTCTACATTTAGTTACATCCATTTACTTGAGTGGAACTTTGATATTCTCTAAAGCTTCGTAATAAATAAGATATTATTTGTAAGAATTTACTTCATTTAGCAATGCAACACTGAACACTGCTAGTGTGAATTTAACAAAAAAAAAACTGTTTATATTGGAGGATTCTTCTGCATCAGAAAAACATCACAACATTGACTGACTTTAATTGCACAGGTAACAATTGCATTCTAATTGACCACATTAGTTGAAAAGTAGATTCAGAACCTCAAACACAGACAGAAATTGCTGGTAAAACCAGAAACATTAACTCTGCTTTCTCTCCACAGATGCTGCCTGACCTGCAGAGTTCTGCCAGAAATTTCTGTTTGTGTTTCCGATTTCCAGCATCTGTAGTTCTTTGGGGATTTTTTTGTTCAAAGTCCTTCTATAACTCTGGCTGTATTCAAGTCAAAATAATGTAAAAATTACTTTCTTATTGGTACGTAATACAAAACAGTTACAGAAAACGATTACAAAATGTAATTTGAAAGATCATGAAATTACAGGAGTTAGATTTATGAATGTGCTTGAAAGACGAGGGCATTCTTATTTTGGACAAAGTGAGGACTGAAGATGGTGGAGATTAGAGTCGAGAGTGCGGTGCTGGAAAAGCACAGCAGGTCAGGCAGCATCCGAAGAGCAGGAGAATTGATGCTTCGAGCATAAGCCCTTCATCAGGAATTGGGATATTCTTATTTTGGGATAATTTACTTCGTTATTGCTGAAATCAAGTATCCAAAGCTAAACATCTCTTAGCCTGACCAGCTTGACTCAGTCAACAGTTAAAGTTATTTTCACATTTGATGAATCTTGGTAATTCAAAAAGTTATCAGCCATCCAACATGGTGGGCACATGTCGACATTCAAGTATTACACTGCATATTCCAATGTTTCTTCATGCCCAGATACGGATATTCCATTCAAGCATACAGCTCTTCATACAGACACTCAACGGTCTAAACTACCCAAGAACAGTACCACAGTGAATATTAATAGCACCAATGTACAGCTGATTTTGTCATTACTGTTCCAACTCCAATTCACTTGTATCAACTGGCAGCAATATCATGCCAAAAGATTGAATTTAAGAACATGTACATTTTACCAGAGCAGAAAACAACTCCAAAAGACTTGGACATCAGATATCAAGATTTACAAAGGACATAGTTAAAAATCACACAACATCAGGTTATAGTCCAACAGGTTTAATTGGAAGCACACTAGCTTTCGGAGCGACGCTCCTTAATCACCTGATGAAGGAGCGTCGCTCTGAAAGCTAGTGTGCTTCCAATTAAACCTGTTGGACTATAACCTGGTGTTGTGTGATTTTTAACTTTGTACAACCCAGTCCAACACCAACATCTCCAAATCATGACTACAAAAGACATGACATCTTTATTTATCTTGTCAAAAAAAAATGAAGTGAGCCAAGAACCACTAATGATAAGTCTGTTTGAATAAAATTAAATTCAAGGCCAAGAATATAAACACAGCTTCACCAAAAGGTGGTTGAGAGAGTGGAGAGGGAGTGTGGAGAACAGGATAAACCATTACGTTTATATATGAAAGTGAAATGAAAGCCAAAGATTATTATCGTAACGAATGATGGAGCAGATTCAATAAGCTTCTCCTGATCCTATGTGTATTTTTAAATTCTTGAAATGAAACATAACATTACTGTATTACAGAAGTGTAATTATAAAATAAGCTGGGATTTTGTGATTGTTAGTAACACCCATCAATTATATTAAAACATTTGTGTAATAAGATTATATGGACACTGGTTTGAGGTAGCCACTGGAAATGGAACCTTGAGCATAAGTGTCATCTTTGAAGCAAATATTTAAGGCATTTTGTCACTTCTCCAAAATGTTACTTTCTTCCCTCTGAATACTTCTTGACATTTCTTTTGCTGCTGGTTGTGCACTTTTCAAACTAGCATTACAAGACACAAATCAAGAAACCCAATATAAATGCAAATTGTCAAAACTGTGTCACTAAGTCTTGGTTCTTGCATCATACCAGATTTTCTAATTTACTTTGTCTCCTCACCTTATATTTTTAAAAATTCAATCTTAATTTTGCATATTGGATTGAAATAATTCTTCAAATGTTTCTTATATATTCTTCAAACATGAATGTTGCAATTTCTTTGATTAAAATCAATATTTTCTTCCACAGTATAACCTTCATCTTTTATCAAAGCACCTTTTGGAAATTAACGTGATAAATGTACAAGTGACACTTGAGTACTTTTCCTTGCTAAATCATCCGAGGTAGATTGAGGGAGCAACAAATTTTTAAAAAATCTTTCACAAGCAAACAATTTTGTAGAAAAACTAAGTGACAAACTAATATTCAAAAGTAAGCCAATATTAGTATACTGTGTCCATAATTAACGAGTGACTGATACTACTTCAATACTTTTGATTAAAACACCAAGAATTTCAGGGTGGAAATAAAGGGAAAAGCAAACTGAAAGAAAGAGTACATGGAAATGCTGCTACTTGAGAGAGATTTTCACTGGCCAATGCTTTGCTAAAGCTGGTAAAATGGAACCAAATCAACTTTTCAATGGATTTGGTCCCCTTCAACCAGCTGTAGCTATGCATTGATCACAACTAGGAAGAAGAGTGAAAACAATACTCACTCACTGCCATTACCACTGGTATGTCACCAATTCATCAACCCAGACACCTTGGTTAGGAAATGAATTATGCAATGTACAATATTCTGAAAAAATTGACTTTGATATAAAGATAACCAGTCAAACCACTTAAATTGGACATAACTTTAAACTCAAAATGTTGTCCTTTAATTTCACTGCAATTAGTACGTGTCTGTATATCTACTTGTACTGAAAGTACTGTTGCATTGTATTTTAACTGATATGAACTGTGAAGGTAAAATTTATGGCATGAAATGGTTTTCATCAAATGCCATCGTGAACAATTCAATACTTTTGCTGTATTCCATTAAATAAAAAGGAACTTAAAATAAAATCTCAACTTGAAGTTTTTACAAGGTATTGAAATATTTGTCAATTAGTAAACATCATGTAAATCATGCTATTGTTTCAAAAGGATTAAAACTAACAGAAAAAGCTACATTGATGGTTCAACACATGGGGGGAAATATATAACCTGAAAACTGTACACTATTATAATGACTTAATAGCTCCATAACTTGACTAATTTATAAAAATGTTCATATAATTTGTTTAAAAAATTTGATTCAGGAAAAAAATTTGCTTCTAACATGCTTTTGATTCCAAGTATAGTCAACTGTCAGCGTTAACATATTCATAAATATAATAGTTACAGACTGATTCAGAAAATCTCTTTTTGATTTGGAAAATTATATGTATTACTCACTAAAATGTTAGATTGCATTGAGATCAATTAGAAACTGTTAAATTAAATCTTGCAATAATGTCTCAGCCAAAAACATACACTACATGAAATTTAAAATTCTGCTCTCTTCACTGAAAAAATGTATTTGGATACAGTATAACAAAGATAAAATATATTGCTTGTGTATCTGTAATCAGACATGACAGCTTAAACATACTCTGGTGAATTTGTGTTTGACTCTACAGCAGTACCCTTGAACATCCTTTAGTCACCTTCATAGAGGTACTCTCATATCTGCAATGCAGTTACAGTTACTGACTGACACAAGTTGAACAGTGCATTCATTACTCAGAATAGGAACTAAACACAGCACATCAGGGAATTAGGTGATAGCAATCGCAGTTCGGTAGCAATGAAAACAGTGCACTTGAAATTTAATGTTAAACAAAAATGTTCATCATTCTAGATTTCAACTACAAAGAGAAATACCTGAGTTCACAATGAATGCCATCATTAAAGTGCACATTTATCAGCAAGTTCAGGCAAAGAGGAAATACACTCGGTTATGAATTGCTTAAATTTGCTTGTCAATTATGCTGCATCTCACAAGCAGCCACTATTACTCATAAGAACTTGCTGGACTTGTACAGCAAACTCAAACTCACGGTACAAAGTTTGGGCTTGCATGCATTAGCGTAAGTATCCCGTCACTGAAAATTATTCATGAAATATTGAAAAGGCAATAGCTTAAAGAGCTGTATCTCATTCCTGTTTGCAATCATTCTTTTAAAGAGTTATTTTTAAAATCATGATTCTTTTGTCTTTATACATCTTTCTGCTCTTGCTTTGCTTCCTCAATTTACCATTCTCTGACTGTTCTCACTTTGTTTTAAAACATAAAATCTCATTAGCAAAGGTAAGTCATTTGCCCCAAGTATCCCAAAGCCCTCATCATGCCATTACCAGTTTAAACCCTCAGAAATTTAAAGGGCAAAAAACGCTAGAGCTACTCAGTGCTGGAAACAGTCGAAATAATGTGCACATTGTGTGCTGCCTCCCTCCAGTAAAATGTGAACCATTAAGACAGCTTCATTAATTACATGGTATGGCTTATCTTGTTTTGACAGTTCACCAATAAAGCATTTATGAAGTCTGTACAACCTATTCCAGTCAGAACTAAATTAAACAACTGGTTCAAATGATACATTCTGTGTGTAGATAAAATATATATGATGGATGAAATGGTATAGCTTTACAATTAAAAAGGAAATGTTTAATAATAAAGAAGATTCCCCAAATTCAACTGCACAATCAAAATGACCAGAAGAATGATGATAGTGTCATGGATATGGTAAAGGACAGGAGAATAAGTACCAACCAGGGACTTTTGTTCAGTGCTATAGAGACAATGGAATTACTTATCAGATGCAGATTTGAAGATCACCAGAAAAAATATTCTTAATTAACAGCAACCAATATAGTTGCTTATCAGAAGGGAAGGATCCTATCTCGCCAACCTACTGAACAGGGTTACATCCAAAGCTGACTGTGGCAAATTTGAGGATATGATATATTTAGACTTCCTGAAAGTAAGTGACACAAATCCAGAAAAAGTTCATTCGCAAACTGAGTTAGGGTTAGGGTAACCCTAATCTTATCACTGGTGTTCAGATTAGTAATAAATTAGCATAAAATAGAAAACAACAAATATTTAAAGAAACACACATTTCTTTGTTGATGAGAGTGCTGGTCCCCAGGCATTAGTGTTGAACTATTGCTGTTTCTAATTTGTACAAGAGGTTTGGACTTAAAGTCAATGTAAATCTGTTGTTTTGCAAACAGTGTCAAACTAAGCAAGCCAGTGTATTGGCAAAACAATTCTAACATTCATACAATGAGTCTGTTCAAGTCAATGTGCAGAGCGAGGGCTGATTGCCTTTACTGCTACCATATAAAGTCAACAAAAAGGCAAGAGAAACGAAAATTATGTAGCATAATGTAGATGCGCAGGGGAACTGCTCAGGCTAGCAAAAGGGTTGCAAATGGAGTTTCACGGGTACCACTGCCATTCATCTTTCTAACCCAAATTTGGTCCTGCGAACTGCCATTCTGTTGCTTAAAGTGACGTGGCACTACAAACTTGAGTTTCGTGCATGTGCAGTCACTATGCTGTCTAGTAATGGTATTGACAATAAACACAGCTATGAATAACAGACTTAATTTGAAAAAATCCAGCTTATGTCTTCTGTGTATACTAAGTTATCATTGACAGCTGAAGTAGTATGGCTGAGTTAGATACAAAACTAACCCAAAACTAAAAGGAAGTTTTCCAATACTCCCTTCCAAATACGAACATGGTACCTACCATTTTTCCCAATACCTTCTTCCAAAAATATGTTCAATACTTTTATAACTCAGTTACAGTCTTTACTTTCTTGTTTATGATAAACAGCACTGAAATAAGAGACTGCTCCATGTCTGAAACTCTCCAAGATGTTGATGTCTATCTTCCTTGTCCCATCCTCAAAGACCAATGCTGACTTAGTTAATTGTATTATGACTACCTAATGTCATGTTACAATCCCTGAGGAAATCATAACTCAAAACAAAATGAAATGACCCCCAATTGACAAAATTACCAACAAGATTTATCTCCAGTTTTTCCAACTTTAACACTAATCAAAACCAACATAAACTAAACATGAAAGTTCAGGCAAATGATACCTGAAATAGAACAGTAAATTTCACTTTAAATACTTGATTGCTAGATGCGGCTGGTTTTCACTGCAATCTTGCGTTGCATCTCCATTAGAGACGTACTGCTGATTGTTATTATTCTTTTCTCATCTATAGAAGCCTTATAACTCCTTGCAAACTCTTCCCATTTTGGTCTGTTGAAGTCTGGACTTACACCCATCAATTTAGGTGCTTTTACCACAAAGACTTACTGGAAAAATTTCACATTGTTGCAATTTTAACTGAGGGTCCATCCCAAATGAATCATCTCTATGGGTAGCATGCATCAGTTGAGACATGAGAATAATCCTTCGATGAACTTACCTTTGGCTTCAAAGTCAAACCTTAGATTTTCGATCCATCTGAATAATTTAAATTTCTAATGAAGTCAGGGCAATTCTCCTCAGGCACATTGCCAGCTAAATGAACACTACATGCCATTCCTATGGTTTTCACCTTCCTTTCTCTGACCTCTCACCACATGTGGGATTCTTTGAACTGCCTTAATTTGAGGCATTCTGGCAATTTCTGAAGTCTAGCATTTTACTTAACGGTGAACCTTCAAACTTCCCCAAACCAAAATTTACCTCCGAAGTATTCATATCAACCATAAAATAGATGGTAATAGTAATACTCAGATATTTCCAAAACAAATTCAGAAACATGCCTTTGATAAATATTTGACTATTTTAACTACCATTATATTCTAAATACCTACCAAGGCCACTCTATACCAAACTTAAGGTTTCCTCCCAGTTAAGCAAGAATAAATTTTTATGTCCTGCCTTTTCCTTCACCCACTTAAAAACAAAATCTAATTTTACCACCCTTCAGTTCTGTCCAGGGAATAACTTTTCATTTCTTGAATTTGTTATATGCTCACGATTAAAACCAAATTCCTTCATTATTCCCATCTAGGCTTGTAATGTTTCTATTTTTAGTCCTATTACATGTTAATGGACTGCTTGAAATTTTTTCAAAAAAAACTCTTCATAGCCTGTATTAGCTGAGGCATAGAGTTGAACAGAGAGCGATTATGCTGGCACTGCATAAGACATTGGTTGGTAACATTGTGTGCAGGAGTAAAATCCACATTAGGAAGGCTTTCACTACGTTGAAGGGGGTGCAGAGAAAATTTAAGAAATTGTTGCCTCAGCTGGAAAGTTTTAGCTATGAAAAGAAAGTGAGCAAATTGGGATTCTTTTCCTTCCAGCAGAGGAGATTGAGAGGAGGCACAATTGAGATGTATAAAATTATGAGGGGTATAGATAAGGAGAGACTTCACCCCTTGATGGAGGGATCGATGACCAGGAGATAGATTTACAGTTCAGGGTAGGAGGTTCAGAGAGGTGAGGAAAACTTTCTTCACCCAAAAGGTTGGTCAGAAACTGAAACTGTCTTTAAAGATGGGAGAGACAGAAATCCTCATAACATTGAAGTATTTAGATGTGCGTTTGCGATAACAAGGAATAGAAGGCCATGGGTGTAGGGCTGGAAGATGGGATTAAACTAGTTAGATGGGTGCTTTTGCCTGGTGCAAACGTGATGGGCTGAAGGACCTTTTTCTGTGCTTATACCTATTTATGATTCTATAAGTTTATGCTTCCTTCTCTTGGTCTCAATCAGAGAATTCTTTTCAGTAATCTTCCACTAACATTGCTGAAGTATTATTTGTTCAATAAATTTATTCTCTTTTACGAACCAATAATCTGTACTATTTTTATTGTAAACTCTAGCTTATAAATGTATCCCTGCCACTGCTGTTTGTGATGAATTTAAATTTTCATTTGGTATATCTCTCATTACTAATTGTTGAGGTTTGCCATTGTTTTCTCCTAATCAATTTACAAGTCCCTGAAACAGGCTAATTTTCAGTCATTTTGAATTCCTCCTTCACTGTATTTTCAGTGGATGATCAGTATTTCACAATTTTTTTTTCTCTTCACATCTTAGGTCATTTACTCAATGCTAAACCCAAACCGAACATTATATCCCATTTTATGGACATAGATTATCATCAGAATTCGGGTTCAGATTCAGGAATTGCATCAATGGATTTCTAACATGGTAATTTTTAAAAATATTATTTCATGCGATGTGGGTGTCACAGCTAAGGCCATAATTTTCTGTCCATTCCTAACTGTCCTTGAATTCAGTGGCTTGCTAGGCCATTTCAGACAGCAGTTACAAGTCAACCACATTGCTGTGGGTCTGAAGGCACACAAAGGTAAGGTGCTAAAAGATGTTGGTGAAATAGATGGGCTTTTGCAACAAACAACAACAGTTTTATGGTCACTATACTGAGAACAGGTGTCCATTGCTGATTTATCCATTGAATTAAAATTCTACCACCTTGCTGTCTCACCAGAGGCTTACCTTTGGGTTTTGGAATACTAGTCTGGTGATGTGGTCGCTACACTCTCAACATCTCACTTCATTACTTAAGAAAGGAGGAAAAACTTAAACCAGGTTAACTACAGACTACTGAATATTGGTTGTGGAGAAGTATTTCAGACACTTTGAGGTGATCAAATATTCACTGAATAATTAAAATAACATCTGGATAAAGAAAATGTATAGTGGCAAAACAAAGTATCAAGTACAAAAACAATTGAAGTGTTAATAACCTACTGCTGTTAGCTAGAGAGAAATTTCAGAACAAACAACTGTACAGCGAGAGAGCATGCAGACTCACATTCCTTAGTATTCTTGTCAGTAAACAGCAGCTACTATAAGGCATCATTCAAGGCAGGTGTCATTTAGATAATTTTGAATCAAACTCTAGAGAGACGTTATCACATACCAATGGAGCAGGTGGGACTTGAACTCAGGCCTGCTGGCTCAAAGGTAGGGATGCTATCTGCACACCACAAGACACTACCAGGTGTCATAGATTAAGTGACAGCTAAGTTATGACATTTGGAACCTAGAAAGCTACTTTCACAGTACTAGCTACATGCACATCACTATCTACTGGCACATCACCTAAAGCTAATCATTTTCTCAATGAAATTCTCACAAGACAGATATGAAAGTTTTCAAATTAAGTGCACTAAACAGGTTTTAAAAAATGCAGCATACCGTCAGTACTACAATGAACTGGCATCCTTACATTTTGATAAGAGTGGTGTTTGAACCCATGGGGAATGCTGCTAGGTTAACCAGTTGGTACAGTAACAATGTAACCCTTATGTAGAATCCTGGCAAATTCACAGCACGATGCAAATCCATGCAATTTGTTCTTTTTTAAAATTTATTCCTGGGATGCAGCAATTTGTGGCTGAGACTGCATTTATCGCCCATTCCCAATTGCCCTAGCGCTGCCTTCTTGAACCACCGCAGTCTTTCTGGTATAGGTATCCTACAGTTATTGTCAAAGCCTACTTCACCTGATAAAGGAGCAGTGCTCCAAAAGCTTGTAATTTCAAATATACCTGTTGGACTATAATCTGGTGTCATGGGACTTCTGACTTTGTCCACCCCCAATCCAACACCAGCACCTCCACATCACAGTTATTTAGGAAGGAAGCTCAGGGCTTTGACCAAGTAACAGTGAAGCAATGTCAATAATGAGCAGCTTGGAGAGGGATTTGCAGGTTATGATGACAGGATTGAAAAATGCTTGTTGAAAAGCCTTTTGAATTACAGCAGTGCATCTTGCAGAAGGTGCATATTGCTGTCACTATGCATTGATGGTGAAGGGTGTAAATGTGGAATGCACTGGATAGGGCGTCAATCAAGCTGGCTGCCTTGTCCCGGATGGTGTCAAAGTTGAGTGTTGATGGGGCTGTACTCATCCAAGCAAGTGGAGAGATTCTATCACCCTCCTGATTTGTGCCTTTTGAATAAAGGATGCCATTAGGTAGTCAGGGAGTCAGTTGCTCACTACAGAATTCCTAGCTATTGATCTGCTTTTGTACCTATATATTTGTAATGCTATGAAGACTCTTTTCTTTTGAGAATTAATACTTAATAATTGTGGATAGTGATTCACTTGAGTTACTTTGATTGTTTAAGAAAATGCAATTACAAAAAGGACATTGGGACATTTAAATATAAATTTTTTGGAAGTCACATGGCTTAAGCTAATTGCTTGGACTTGCTCAAAATTGCACTCAGTTTATGGCTGTCAGGAGTTAGTCTTTGTGTTGATATTCTTTGGAGTTCAGGCGGACTACAGCCTGTAGAGAGAGAAAAGCTACTCAGAACATCCTCTTTGGAGTGAACACTTTAAGGGCTAAGTGTGATGGATATAATACCGACCCTCCTGTTGTCCTAGAAAGCCCTTAAAATATTTTTTCTTGGTGATTCCTGAAGGAATTGCATTTGTAAAAGTCCCAGTGAAAATTGCCCACGTTTCATGGCACCCTTCTGAATGTGCCAGGAAGCTGATTGACAATTATTTTGAACATTTCGTGTCCTTTAATCTACCCTTTTATTCCTTCAATAACTAACCATTATTCTGCTAAAATTGTTTTCTTAAAATTATTCTCTGCCAGGAAGGTTCTTCATTTTTTCTTAACTGGTTTGCACAATTTATACATGCCTGTGTGGTTATTTAGAAGAGTAAATATTTATACTTTTATATTTAAAACTATATTAATGAGCTTTACAATTTGGTTGAATACATACTATTTTCAGAATAAATTAATAATTTTGCCATTTTTTAAAGCAACCTGTTTTGTTTTCATAGAATCCCTATAGCATGAGAGGAGGCCATTTGGCCCGAGTCCATACAAGCTCTCTGACGAGCATCTGACCCAGACCCAGTTCTGCCAAATCCCATCACCACACATTTTCTATGGCTAATCTATCTAGTCTACACAATGGATACAATAGACAATTGCAGTACCATCAGTCCATATAACCTGCAGATCGTAGACTGTGGGAAGAAACCACAGCACCTGGAGGAAGCCCACACAGACAGGGGAAAATGTGCAGATGCCACACAGTCACCCAAGGCTGGAATTGTACCCACCTCCTGGGCACTGTGAGGCAGCAGTGCTAATTACTGAGCCTCTGTGCTGCCGTCATTTTATTCTAAACATAATATAAATGAAGCACACTTTGGCTACATCACTGATGGGCGAAAGAACTTAAACATATATTGTGACCAGTGCAGTAAATGCAATATGCATTTCTCCAATTTCAGTTGTAACAATCTGGCTGGTTCAGCTCAGTTTCAGGTTAATGAAAACCACAAGGATGTTGAAGGTGGGAAATTCAGGAATGGTAATGCCAGTGAAAGTTAAGGAATGATGGTTAGATTTTTCAGTTTTGAGATGGTCATTCACTCCACACAAGTGCGAGGCAATGTTAAGGAAAAGTTGAAAGATATAGCTGAAGAGATATATGTGGTTTGAGGTTCTCTCAATGAGTTTGTTGGGACCAGATATTTAAACTAGCTTCACTGGACATTCCACTGAGTGGAGTTCAAGAAAAGTATGTGTAATCTTTACAGAGTAAAAACTGAATAAACAACACAAAATCCATGACACAGTTAAAATAATCAAATCATTACAACTGATTTTTTCAAAATTCCCACATGAACTGATATCTAAGAATACCTGGGATTGCCTCGCAGTGCAGCATGATGAAGAGCATTGAAACCATTGTTGTTAGTAATTGTCACATCTGCACCAGATTCTAGCAGCACAGAAAGCATATCATCACGTTTTTTGCTTATTGCATCGTGAAGGGGTGTGTCACCTTCAGAGTCCTGCAGAGATACACAACATAAATTTAAAATAAGTTTAAAAGCAATAAGTTTCCCTCCCTCTAAGATCATTCAAAGAAGATCATGTCAAAATAAACTAATAATCTCGACATTTTATAAGCAGATGAAGATAGAACAAAAATACAACTTACAAAAACTACCTAAATGCAACTTAACATAAAATTGGAATCATATTTATTAATTTGGATGGCTCTAGCATTTTGGAGAATGCACCGAACACAAATTCTCTATGACTGCTCATGCTAAATTATATTATTCTTAACTGAATAACAGAATTCAGAATGAGCAAATCATAAATCAATTCTTTCCAAACATTATGAGTGTCATTCAGTTCTCAAAGACAGATTCATTAATCACAAATATTTCTTTTTCATAAAGGAAAGCTTTAAAAACTGGCTGACATTTTCTAACATAATGTAATTTATGTGGAGATCACCACAGTGAAAAATGGAGTAAAGGTTTAGGGGGAAAAAAATAGCCTCAATTATGGTTGGTATAGTCATGACTTAAAAATTATGGAAATACACCTGCAATTATTCCAGCATAAATTAGGATTAATCAAAGTGTCTGTATGAGGTTTAAAAAATGTTTGTATGCTATTGCCTTTATTCTTACTTGTATTTCTCTCTTCAAACAGGCATTATCTCTGCCTTGCACCATTAAACCTTGCTTTTGGTTGTTTTTTAAATCAGTTGCAGTTAAGTGTAAAATATTCAGCAATATTCAAAACTGCCTGAAATGAATTTCATTTACAGTTTTATTTTGTAAAACTATGAATATTTAGAATGATTAAAGACTGAATTTGGTAGAAAAAATCATAAATGCTAAGTGTAAGCCAAAGTGGAAAATTAGTAAACTTCAATATTTAAAGTTTTAACTTTAACATTGTGATCATATATTCTATTCCTTACCTGGAGACTGGGATGGCATCCAAGGTCAAGCAAAGTTTTAACAACTTGCAAATGACCTTTATTTACAGCAATGTGCAATGGAGTCTGCCTTCGCTTATTCCGAGCATTTAGATCAGCTCCTCCTCGATGTAAAACATCAATTACAGCACCTTCATCCCCAAACGAAGCATGGTGAACGGCTCGGTCTCCATCTTTATCCTTTGAAGAAAGACACCCAAGCATATAAGAAGGGCAAAGAAGCCATGCCCTAGAGTGCAAAATATACTCTAGCTTCTGGGACTTCACCTGTTTCAATCAGTGGTCATTTATCCTAAATTGCTTCAATCCCATCAGAGACATTTTAGTGCTTGAAACAGCAGCCAACTTGATATTTCTAACATAATCAAAAAGAAAATTGACTCAAAATTTCCCAAAACAAACACAAGTCCTGCTCTTGCTTATGTTCTTAAAGTGAATACAAGTTATGTAAAACACTAAAGCTGATTCCCAGGCGTGAAGGGGACTGAATGCAAAAACATTTGAAAATTTGTAGACAAAGAAAAAAGGTCCGAAAGTTTTTTTTGGACAAGCAATCAAGTAATTAAAGCACTTGTTATGATGTTGTGAAATGCAAATACTTCTCGGCCTTTTCAAATGGGTGAAACTATTAGACTTCAAACAGCCAGAAACATTAGTATTCATTCATTTACCTTCATTATCTTCAAGATTGTGGACCAACATGTCCAGTTACCAGAGTGATCTTAAGCATGACAGTGCAGTTAAAATAAACAATGATGGACATGCAGTCATTCCTCTGTACCCATGAGGGTCCCGTTCCTGAGAACCCCGCAAATCATGAAATTTACGAGTGTGGAGTTTTTAAAGAGAGGTTATAAATCGCAAATATGCAGGTTTTGCCTGTGGGTGTTGACTTTTATTGTTACTTATTTTGGCGCAGATAGACAAATTTGCAATTGGCGATCTGATGGATAGAGAACTTACTGTACTAATAACAAAACACATTGCTTCAGGATTATGTACGTTTTTGCTTTGAGAATTTTTACCCAATGTGACAGAATTTTAAGTCACTACCACTTTGTTAGGACCAATTAGGTACAGACAACAAAGAGTGGCCTTGCCAATGATGGCTACATCGCATGACTGAACAGAAACAGCTACTGAAAATTTCCAGGCACCAGCATCAAAATATTTAGTACATGACTGAAGTTTGCACATTAAAGATCAACAGAAAATAATACATTATACAAATATGAAAATCTGTGGATTTAAACTACCACACAAAAATATTTTGTATACTCAGCGAGGATTCAGCTAAACTCTCCACATTCTACCATGATAGATTTTGAGTGAAGTCTCTCACCTGCTCAGTTACTTGGCAATCAGCTCCTCTTTCCCACCACCTTACCCCCACCTCTCTCTCTCTCTCTCTCTCTCTCTCTCACACACACACACACTTCCTCCACAACCACTACACCATCTCTCCACAGAAAACTTTTCATTCATTGACCCAGCACCTCCATTCTCAATGCTACTAAATCGCTCCACGATGCCTTGAGGTTGGGCAGCTGAAGTGGAAAACTAGTGATATTGATGATGGATAAATGGAAACATTTTATAGGTGAGAGATTAATTCATTTATGGATGTGGCAGAAAAGCAGATGTCTGGCTCCATGCCACATGGCCAGCCTTTGCCCACTACTCTTTTTGATGACAGGAATCCAGAGCACTGAAATCTGTATTTCAAACAACACCGAGGCTGTTTATTACAGAAATTAGCTCAACAACAATTAATTCAAAATAGACGCTATATGACAGCACATTATTCCTGCTTCATCTAAGTCCACCTGCCAATTTCAATGTGGGAACTGTTGCAAACATTATATGATAACAGCATACAACAAAATGTAGGCAAAAGAGAGTACTATAGATGCTGGAGATCAGAGTCAAGATGTGTGTGGTGAGCAGTTCAGGCAGCATCTGAGGAGCAAAAAAAATCGACGTTGTCCTTATTCCTGATGAAGGACTTTTGCCCGAAACGTCGATTTTCTTGCTCCTCGGATGCTGCCTGACCTGCTGTGCTTTTCCAGCACCACTCTAGACTCCTGGAACAAAATGTGTCCAAGGATTCATCATAACTGCAAATAACTGGATTGTAGTGGTAAAAGTTGCTTTTAGAAAATAAATATCATTTTCCAAAAAGTTCTCAAAGATCAACTAGCATATCTTTTGAAATCTGGTAGTCTATACTTCTCTTGTACCACTCTTTCCCAGATCCCAATTTGAAATGAGCAATTTCCCTGCCTTCTTTTCTTCCCTTTAGCACGTTGTTCCTTTACAAATAATAATCAAATTCACCTATGAATGCTGCAATTGAAACTGCCTCCTCCACACATTATGTAGTATGTGATTCTGACCTAAAGACAAAAATCACACAACACCAGGTTATAGTCCAACAGGTTTGATTGGAAGCACTAGCTTTCGGAGCGTTGCTCCTTCATTAGGTGATAGTGGAGTGTTAGAATTGAGCCCTCCACTATCACCTGGTGAAGGAGCAACGCTCTGAAAGCTAGTGTGCTTCTAATTAAACCTGTTGGACTATAACCTGGTGTTGTGTGATTTTTAACTTTCTTCTTTTGTCAATTATTTTAAATCTACCTTCTCTCATCTTGTTCCTTTCACTAATGGAATGCTTCTCCCTTTTCACTGGTCTAGACCCCTCGTTGTTTGAATACTTTTGCCAAAATCTCTTCTCAGCCTTCTTTTCTCCAAGAAAAACAGTCCTAACATAATTAATAATCTTATAACTGTAGTTCTTCATCACTGGAATCATTCTCATGAATGTTTTGTACATTGTCTCCAATTCCTTCACGAGAGGGTTTAGATATAAATGCAACACTCCTGCTGAGACCAAACTTGCAAAATGTCCATATTACAGAGAAGGAAGTGCTGGATGTCTTGAAATGGGTAAAGGTAGATAAACGTTTCGTCCCCTGGCTAGACGACATCATCAGTGCTTGGGAGCCTCCTGCAAAGCGCTTCTTTGATGTTTCCTCCGCTGTTTATAGTGGTCTGCCCCTGCCGCTTCCGGTTGTCCACTATAAACACCGGAGGAAACATCAAAGAAGCGCTTCGCAGGAGGCTCCCAAGCATGATGAAGTCGCCTAGCCAGGGGACGAAACGTTTGCAACAAAAACTTCCAGCTCGGCGAACAGAATCACAACAACGAGCACCCGAGCTACAAATCTTCGCACAAACTTTGAAAAGGTAGACAAATCCCAATAACCTGATCAGGTGCACCCGAGAACTCTGTGGGAAGCTAGAGAAGTGATTGCTGGGCTTCTTGCTGAGATATTTGTATCATCGGTAGTCACAGGTGAGGTGCCGGAAGATTGGAGGTTGGCTAACGTGGTGCTACTGTTTAAGAAGGGTGGTAAGGACAAGCCAGGGAACTATAGACCAGTGAACCTGACATCGGTGGTGGGCAAGTTGTTGGAGGGAATCCTGAGAAACAGGATGTACATGTATTTGGAAAGGCAAGGACTGATTAGGGATAGCCAACATGGCTTTGTGCGTGGGAAATCATGTCTCACAAACTTGATTGAGTTTTTTGAGGAAGTAACAAAGAGGATTGATGAGGGCAGAGCAGTAGATGTGATCTATATGGACTTCAGTAAGGCATTTGACAAGGTTCCCCATGGGAGACTGATTAGCAAGGTTAGATCTCATGGAATATAGGGAGAACTAGCCATTTGGATACAGAACTGCCTCAAAGAGAGAAAACAGAGGTTGGTGGTGGAGTGTTGTTTTTCAGACTGGAGGCCTGTGACCAGTGGAGTGCCACAAGGATCGGTGCTGGGTCCTCTACGTTCTGCCATTTACATAAATGATTTGGATGCGAGCATAAGAAGTACAGTTAGTAAGTTTGCAGATGACACCAAAATTGAAGGTGTAGTGGACAGGAAAGAGGGTTACCTCAGATTACAACAGGATCTTGACCAGATGGGCCAATGGGCTGAGAAGTGGCAGATGGAGTTTAATTCAGATAAATGCAAGGTGCTGCATTTTGGGAAAGTAAATCTTAGCAGGACTTATACACTTAATGGTAAGGTACTAGGGAGTGTTGCTGAACAAAGAGACCTTAGAGTGCAGGTTCATAGCTCCTTGAAAGTGGAGTCGCAGGTAGATAGGATAGTGAAGGCAGCGTATGGTATGCTTTCCTTTATTGGTCAGAATATTGAGTACAGTAGTTGGGAGGTCATGTTGCGGCTGTACAAGACATTGGTTAGGCCACTGTTGGACACTGTTGTACGTGCAATTCTGGTCTCCTTCCTATCGGAAAGATGTTGTGAAACTTGAAAGGGTTCAGAAAAGATTTACAAGGATGTTGCCAGGGTTGGAGGATTTGACCTATAGGGAGAGGCTGAACAGGCTGGGGCTGTTTTCCCTGGAGCATTGGAGGCTGAGGGGTGACCTTATAGAGGTTTACAAAATTATGAGGGGCATGGATAGGGTAAATAGGCAAAGTCTTTTCCCTGGGGTCGGAGAGTCCAGAACTAGAGGTCATAGGTTTAGGGTGAGAGGGGAAAGATATAAAAGAGACCTACGGGGCAACCTTTTCACACATAGGGTGGTACGTGAATGGAATGAGCTGCGAGCGGAAGTGGTGGAGGCTGGTACAATTGCAACATTTAAAAGGCATTTGGATGGGTATATGAATAGGAAGGGTTTGGAGGGATATGAGCCAGGTGCTGGCAGGTGGGACTAGATTGGGTTTGGATATCTGGTTCGTATAGAAGGGTTGGACCGAAGGGTCTGTTTCTATAATGTACATCTCTATGACTCTATGGCTCTAAATTAAAATGAAAAGTTAGCTAAATTTGTTGGAGGGAATCCTGAGAAACAGGATGTACATGTATTTGGAAAGGCAAGGACTGATTAGGGATAGCCAACATGGCTTTGTGTGTGGGAAATCATGTCTCACAAACTTGATTGAGTTTTTTGAGGAAGTAACAAAGAGGATTGATGAGGGCAGAGCAGTAGATGTGATCTATATGGACTTCAGTAAGGCATTTGACAAGGTTCCCCATGGAAGACAGTGTCCAGGATTCTATGTCCAGGCTTTTCCGCTTTTTCTTTTTTTCCCCTTCATCTTTTCTCAGTTTTGTTTAGGATTCACTCAAATTTATCTGATAAAGAGTTATCAGCAGGAAGGTGGCTTCCATGGGTTCTAGAACGGCTGTAGCTCAAAGGCAGTGTGGTTACAGAGTCGACCTGCCTGTGAAGCCTGAAGCAGGACTCTCATGTCCGCCTGTCAGTGGCTCAGGGACGCTGGCGACAGCACCACATGGGCTGGTATAGCCCAGTGCTGGGAATCAGCCGGAGGTACAGCCCGGAGCGGGAACTCTGTGGAGGCACATCATGAGTCGGTGTAGCTCAGAGTAAGGTTTCTGGTGGCAGCATGGCATAATCCAGTGTAGCTCAGAGCAGAGTCTCTGGCAAAGGCATGGTGTTGCCCAGTGCAGCCCAGAGCGGGCACATTGGCGGAGGCAGGGTGTGGGCTGGTGTAGCGCGGAGCGGGCACTCTAGCGATAGTACGGCATGGGCTAATGTAGCTTGGAGCAGGGACTTTGGCATCAGCATGACGGGGCCAGTATAGCCCGGAGCAGGCACCTGTGGTAGCACGGCGTGAGCTGGTGTAGCTCAGAGCGGTGACTCTGACAGAGGCATGGCGTGGGCCAGTGGAGCTCAGAATGGGGATTCTGGCAGAGACGAGACATGGGTCAGTGTAACCCGGAGAAGAGTCTCTGGTGGAGATATATGACGTGGGCCAGTGTAGCCCGGAGCAGGGACTCTGGCGGCAGCATGGTGCGAGTCGGTGTAGGCCGGAGCAGGGACTCTGGCAGAGACATGACGTGGGCAAGTGGAGCTCGGAGCAGGGACTCTAGCGGAGACATGCCGTGGGCCGGTGTAGCTGGGAGCGGGGATTCTGGCGGCAACACGGTGTGAGCCGGTGTAACTCGGAGCGGGGATTCTGGCGACACATGGCATGGGCGAGTGAAGCCCAGAGAGACACTGTAGCAGTGTAGGAGGAAATGTTGGACTCTACCTAAGCTATCTTTCTTTATCTTAAATTAATAAGTGCTGGCAGGTGGGACCAGATTGGGTCGAGATATCTGGTTGGCATGGACGGGTTGGAGCGAATAGTCTGTTTCCGTGCTGTACATCTCTATGACCCTGTGATTCTATAATGTGAATGGAGCCATACATGGTGACGGTACACACTCTTCACTGTATTTTTTATTGAATACATGTGACAATAAATGATTCAAGTCAATTCAATACAATAAAGTTTTGCCCTACAGCACAGATGCCCTCAGAACATGACAGAATTTCATTTTTCAATCAACAGATTTGTAGTTTGAAGGATACTAGGGACAGCCAATGGTTAATAATCCACTGTTTAATGATACTGACCTTGTGCAGGATGCAAAATGTCAAAATGACTTCAGCATAACCACATGTGCAATCAATCAGTAGCTAATAATGTGTTTGACCACTATTCCTCTGACTTTTGCTCAGCTGCATCAGAGAATGTAGGGTCACGGCAGAACTGCATAGAAATCCAAATCACGATTTGTTGAGTATTTTTAAACCATACATTTCTTAATGTTCTTTACGTGTCCTTTCCTTGATTCAACAATGTATTTTCTTCAACATTTGCAGAGAGATTTATAAATCATGAATGATTTATAAATTCTAAAAGTACTTTGTATTCTTGCACCTTCAACAATTCCTCATTTAAGAGGAATTGAGGAACAAAGATATAAGCAGATCATGGAAAGCTATAAAAACAAGTGGTGCGGTGGGTGATTTTACCTTTCCCAGTGCTGACTGGGACTCCCTAGTTGCAGGGACTCAATGGAAGAGAATTTGTTTAGTACATCCAGGGGGGTCTCGAAATATTATGTAGATTGTCCAACTCGGGAAGGGACAGAACCTGAACTTATATTGGGGAATGCGATTGGCCAGGTTATCAAAGTTTTAGTGAGGATACATTTTGGGAATCATGATTATAATTATGTAAGTTTTAAGATTGTTATGGGTAACGATAAGACTAGTCCTTGGGTGAAAGCGCTATATTGGGGTAACCCTAATTACAGTAGTATTAGTCAGGTACTGGTAAAATTAAATTGAGGGTGGCTTTTTGATGGTAAATCCACATCTGAAATGTGGGAACTTTTTTAAAAGCCGGTTTAGGACCAGCACATTCCTATGAGGATGAAGAATAAGGATAGAAAAATTCGGGAATCCTAAGTGACAAAAGACATTAAAAATTTAGTCAAAAAGAGAAAGGAAGCATACATAAGGTTTAGGAAAAATCAGACAGAACCCTTGAGGAATTTAAAGGGAGCAGAAAAGAACTGAAAACATGGAATCAGGAAGGCTAAATATTCTTGGCAAGTAGGATTAAAGAGAATCCCAAAGCATTTTATACATATATTAGGAACAAAAGGGTAGCTAAGGAAAAGGAAGGTCCATCAAGCACAAAGGAGGGAGTTTATATGTGGAGCTAGAGTAAGTGGGTGAAGTCTTTAAATGAGTACTCCGCATCAATATTCACCAAGAAGAACATGATCGATGATGGCAAGAGTAGGGAGGGACATGTTGATATTTTAGGGCATGTGGATATTGAGAAGAATGTTAGGTGTCTTGATCGAGGTATTTAAGTCTTCAGAGTCTGGTGGGATCTGTCCCAGGATACAAAGGAGCAAAGGGAAGAGATTGCTGGGGCCTACCTGTATCCTCTTCAGCCAAAGGCAAGGTCCCAGAAGACTGGAGAAAAGCCAATGTTATTCCTTTATTAAAGAATGGCAACAGGGATAATCCAGGAAATAATAAGCTGCTGAACCTTCCATCAGTGTTATGGAAATTGTTTGACAAGATTTTTAAGGACAGAGCTAACACGCATTTGGAAAAGAATGGACTTATCAGGGATAGTCAGCATGGCTTAGTTTGTCTTTCAAATTTGATTTGAGTTTTTTGAGGAAGTGATGATGATGACAACTGATGAGGATAGGGCAGTGGATGTTGCCAACATGAACTTCACTACAGCCATTTCACAAGGTCTCTCATGGTAGGCCAGTCCACTGTGGGATCCCACATAGTGCGTTTTCACAAAGCTGTTGTGTAAAAATGGTAAAGTTGTAAAATCGGGAAAGTATGGCATCATCCCTTTAAGATACAGCGATTACAAAGCTTTGAGTTTTAAAAATGAATGCCTGTAGGTAAGGAGCTGCAGGTGCTTGAATTGACACAATGTATCAAAAAGCTGTTCAGTTGGCAGGACCAAGCAGCATTTTTACCCAGGCAACAGTTTAAATTCAGCCAATTAATTTAAAAAGGCACTTGGAAACTAAGGACTAATTAAATTCAAATCTGATGGTGTTGACAAACTGAAACCAATCACACTATCAGAATTTGACATGGATAGGGGTATATAACACAGGGGCAATTAGACAGAGAGGGAGAGCCAACTGCCATCTGAAAGGTGTGAGCAAAGTGCCATCTGAGAAAGAAATACCAGGCGCGCTCAAGAAATCTCCACGTTCTCTTAAAGAAAAGCACCATCTATCCATCAACGGTACCACGGCACATTAATCTCTTATTCAAGACACCTGAATTGGGCAGATTGAGAAGGCATTTCGAACAGAGGAAGACAACAGGGGAGACAGAGGAGAAAGGCTGGAGAGGACAGACAAACAAACATTCTGGAAGACAAATCCAGTGTGAACTTTGAGAGATTAAGTTTTAATTCATTATTCTTATGAACTGGATTTATATAAGTGGACCTGTTTTACTAAAATAGCATGCCTATTAGAATTTAATTCAGGAAGGGAATAAGCAGTGGTTAGAAGAGATTTATTCTATTTGTTAGCAATTCTGTTATTTTATTCACTGTTGGAGTTAGATAAATTGTTACTTGTCAATTACAGAGTGGGTGAAAGGATTCTAGTTAATTTAACCACTCCTTTATAACAGATTGGAGGCTAAGAGATAGGTTATACCACTTGTCAGACTTGTTTTATCACAGAGAGGTGATCTTTTCTGGGTGGTTCCATTTTAATTATCAGAGGCATGTTGACCTCCGCTTTGTATCAGAGTTGGCAAGTCAGATACAGAATTGGCTTGGTCATAGAAGATGTGCGTGCGTGCATGTGTGCGTGGGTGGGTGGCTGTTGGGGGGTTGGGCTGTTGTGGAGGGGTGCTTTGCTGACTGGAGGTCTACCACCAAGTCTACTGTTCCACAAGGATCAGCACTGGGACCGCTGTTGTTTGGACATTTGTAAATAATTTAGATTAAAACGTAGGTGGTCTGTTTCGTAAATTTGCAGATGACAAAAATTGGAGGAGTTGTGGATGGTGAGGAAAGTTTTCAAAGGATACAGCATGATATAGGTCAGATGGAAAACTGGATGGAGAAACGGCAAATGGAGTTTAATCCAGAAACGTGTGAGATGATGCATTTTGGGGGGGTCAAATGCAAGAGGAAAATATACAGTAAATGGCAAGACCCTTCTGAGTACTGATATACAGGGCTACTTGGAGTGCAAGTCCACAGATCCTGAAAGTGGTAACACAAATGGATAAGGCAGTAAAGTAGTCAGATGGCATGCTTGCCTTTATGCAGGTCATTGAGTAAAAAAGCTAGCAAGATACGTTGCAGCTGCACAAGACTTCAGTGAGGCCTCATTTGAAGTACTGTGTGTAGTTCTGATTGCCACACTACAGGAGGGACATCATAGGTCATACTTAGGTCCAATTAGTCCACACCGACTATATTCTCAAATCAAACTAGTCCCACTTTCCTGTATTTGGCCCATATTCCTCCAAACCTCTCCTATTCATACATGTATCTTTTTAAATGTTGCAACTGCGTCTGCATCCACCATCTCCTCTGACAGTTCATCCCACATCCCAACCATTGTGTAAAAACGTTGCCCATGTCATTTTAAAATCTTTCTCCTTTCACTTTAAAAATATGTCACCCCAGGCTTGAACTCCCAACCCAACTGAAAACAACCCTTACTACTCACCTTACCCATGCCCCTATTCATTTTATGAACCTCTACGAGATGACCCCTCAACCTTCTACACTCCAATGAAAAAGATGCCAGCCTATCTTTACAACTCAAATCTTCCATTCCTGGCCACATTTTGGTAACTCCTTTCTGAACACTCTAATTTAACAATGTCCTTCCTATAACAGGGTGACCAGAACTATATACAGTACATCAGAAGTGGCCTCACCAACGTGCTGCACAACCTCAACATGACATCCCAACTCTGATGCTCAAAGATCTGAGAAATGAAGTCAAGCATGCTGTCTATATGTGATGCAAATTTCAAAGAATTATGAACCTGAACCCCTAGGTGACTCTGTTTTACAACACTACTCAGGGTGCTACCATTAACTGTATCAGTACTGCCCTTGTTTGTTTTATCAAAGTGCAACAACTCTTATTTATCCAAATTAAACTCCATCTGCCACTCTTCAGCCAACTGGCACAATTGATCAAGATCTCTTTGTAATCTAATGAAACCTTCTTCACTGTCCACGAGATCATCAATTTTGGTGTCACCTGCGAATTTACTAACCATACCTCCTAAATTCCCTTCCAAATTGTTTATATAAATGACAAACAAAAGTGGAGCCAATCCTGATCCCTGTGGAACGCCAATGGTCACAGGCTTGTTGTCCAAAAAAAAACTACCCTCTATCTCTGACCGTTAAGCCAATTTTGCATCCATTTGGCAAGCTCTCCCTGAATCCCAATTGATCGAACTTTACTAATTAGTCTACCATGCAGAACCTTGTCAAAGACCAAGTAAACAACATCTATCACTCTGCCTTCAATTCTTTTGGTTACTTTCTCAAAAAACTCAATCAAGTTTGAGAGACACAATTTTCCATGCGTAAAGCCATGCTGATTATCTCTAATGATTCCTTGCCTCTCCAAATGAAGGTAAATCCTATATTTCAGAATCACCTCCAACAACTTATCCACCAGCGATGTCAGACTCATAGGTTTATAGACTTAATGAGTTATACAGCATGGAAACAGACCCTTCGGTCCAACTCGTCCTTGCCGAGCACTTATCCTAAATTAATCTAGTGCCAATTGCCAGCATTTGGCCTACATCCCTCTTAACCCTTCCTATTTAGATATCCATCCAGATGCCTTTTAAACATTGTAATTGTACTTGTATCTACCACTTCCTCTGGCAGCTCATTCCATACATGCATCACCTCTGCATGAAAACGTTGTCCTTAAAGTCCCTTTTAAACCTTTCCCCTCTTAACTTAAACATATGCCCTCTAGTTCTGGACTCCCCTATCCTGGAAAAAAGACCCTGGCTCTTCACCTTATGCCCCTCATGACTTTATAAACTTCTTTTGAGATCACCCCTCAGCCTCCAACGGCTCTAGGGAAAATAGCCCTAGTCTATTCAGCCTCTCCCTGTAGTCAGACCCTCCAACCCTGGCAACATCCTTGTGCATCTTTCTGAACTCTTTCAAGTTTTACAACATCCTTCCTATAGCAGGAAGACCACATTTGAACGCAGTATTTCAAAACTGGTCTAACCAATGTCCGATACAGCCATAACATGACCTCCAACTCTTATACACAACGCATTGACCAATAAAGGCAAGTGTACCAAATGCCTCCTGCATTATTATGTCTACCTGCAGTTCCTAGGCTTTTCCTTAAATGCACAGCATTAACCAGCCTCTAATTCTCTAGCACCTCACCTGTGGTTATCGATGATACAAATATCTCTGTGCAGGCAATTTCTTCCCTAACTTCCCACAATGTCCTGAGTACACTTGATCAGTTCCTGAAAATATATCTACCGTTATGCCTTCTATGACCTCCAGCACTTGCTGTTCTTTAATAAAACATTAATCTTTATTTCACCTCCATTTCTTTCTCCGCAGTAAACACTGACACAAAATATTCAAATAATGTCTCTCTCATCTCTTGAGGTCAACACATAGATGACCTTATTAATCTTTAAGGAGCCCCGTTCTCTCCCCAGTTGCTCTTTTGCTCTAAATATACTTACAGAATTGGTTTGTATTATCCTTAGCCTTGGCAGATAAAGTTATCTCATGTCCCCTTTTTGCCCTCCTGGTTTCCCTGTTGAGAATGCCCCTCCACCTTTTAAACTCTTCAAGATTCATTTGATGCCATTTACTTAAATCAAACATATGACTCTTTCTTATTCTTGACCAGAACCTCAAATGTCTCTATTCAAATAACATAACAGTGCAGTACAGGCCCTTTCACCCTCAATGTTGCACCGACCTGTGAAACCAATCTGAAGCCTATCTAACCTACACTATTCCATTCTCATCCAAATGCTTATCCAATGACCATTTAAATGCCCATAACGTTGGCAGGTCTACAACTATTGCAGGCAATGTGTTCCACGCCCCTACTACTCTGAGTAAAGAAACTACCTCTGACATTTGTCTTATATCTGTCACCCCTCAATGTGAAGCTATGTCCCCGCCATGCTATCCATCAACATCCTAAGAAATAGGCTCTCACTGTCCAACCTATCTAACCCACTGATTATCTTACATGTCTCAATTAAGTCACCTCTCAACCTCCTTCTCGCTAACAAAAAACAGCCTCAAGTCCCTCAGCCTTTCCTCATAAGACATTCTCTCCATACCAGGCAACATCCTGGTAAATCTCTTCTGAACCCTTTCCAAAGCTTCCAGATCCTTCCTCTAATGTGGTGACCAGAACTGCATGCAATACTCCAAGCGTGGCCGCACCAGTGTTTTGTACAGCTGCAGCATGACCTCATGGTTCAGAAATTTGACTCCTCCACTCATGAAAGCTAACACACTGTATGCCATCTTAACAGCCCTATCAACCTGGGTAGCAATTTGAGGGATCTATGTACATGAACGCCAAGATCTCTGTGCTCATCTACACCACCAAGAATCTTACCATTAGCCCAGTACTCTGCATTCCTGTTACTCCTTCAAAAGTGAATCATCTCACATCTTTCTGCATTAAACTCCATTTACCACTTCTCAGCCCAATTCTATGTCCCTCTGTAACCTACAACATCCTTCTGCACTATCCACAACTGTGCCAACCTTAGTGTCATTCGCTAATTTACTAACCCATCCTTCTACACCCTCATCAGGTAATTTATAAAAATGACAAACAACAGTGGACCCAAAACAGATCTTGCAGTATACCACTAGTAACTAAACTCCAGAATGAACATTTCCCATTAAGCACCACGCTCTGTCTTCTTTCAGCTAGCTAATTTCTGATGCAAACTGCTAAATCACCCTCAATCCCATGCCTCTGTATTTTGTGCAGTAGCCTACTGTGGGGAACCTTACCAAACGCCTTACTGAAAAATCTATATACACCACATCAACAGCTTTACCCTCATCCGCTTGTTTGGTCTCAAAGAATTCAATAAGGTTTGTGAGGCACGACCTACCTTTGACGAAACAATGTTGACTATCCCTAATCAATGTATTCCTATCGAGACGATTATAAATCCATTCTCGTTTAACTTTTTCCAATATTTTACCCACAACCAAAGTATGGCTCACTGGCCTATAATTACCAAGGTTATTTCGACTCCCCTTCTTGAACAAGATAACAGCACTTGCTATCCTCCAGTCTTCTGGTACTATTCCTGAAGACAATGGCGACATAAAGATCAAAGCCAAAGACTCGGCAATCTCCTCAGAGGCTTCCCAGAGAAGCCTAAGATAAATCCCATCCAGTCCAGGGGCTTTATCTATTTTCGCACGTCCCAAAATTTATAACCCCTCCTCCTTGTGAGCCTCAATCCCTTCTAGTCTAGTAGCCTGTATCTCAGTATTCACCTCGACAACATTATCTTTTTCCAGTCTGAATACGGACGAAAAATATTTATTTAGCACTTCCCCCATCTCCTCTGACTCCACACACTACTTCCCACTACTGTCCTTGATTGGCCCTAATCTTACTCTCATCATTCTTTTATCTCTTATATACTTGCAGAAAGCTTTAGGGTTTTCCCTGATCCTGTCTGCCAATGACTTCTCATGTCCCCTCTTCACACACCTTTGCTCTCTCTTTAGGTCTTTTCTAGCTACTTTGTAACTCTCGATCACCGAGCCTTCTCATCTCATCCTAACATAAGCCTTCTTCCTCTTGACAAGACATTCAACTTGCTTAGTAAACCACGGCTCCTGTGCTTGACAACTTCCTCTCTGTCTGACAGGTACACACTTGTCAAGGACACACAGTAGCTGTTCCTTGAATAAACTCCACATTTCTATTGTGCCCAGTCCCTGCAGTTTCCTTCCCCAACCTATGCACCCAAAATCTTGTCTAATCACATCGTAATTGTCTTTCCCCCAGCTGTAGCTCTTGCCCTCCGGTGTATACCTATCCCTTTCCATCGCTAAAGTGAACATAACTGAATTGTGGTCACTATCACCAAAATGCTCCCCAACTCCAAATCTAACACCTGGTCGGGTTCATTTCAGTACCGAATCTAATGTGGCCTCGCCCCTTGTGGGCCTGTTCACATACTGTGTCAGAAAGCCCTCCAGCACACCATGGACAAAAACTGACCCATCTAAAATACTTGAACTATGGTATTCCCAGTCAATATTTGGAAAGCTGAAGTCCCCCATAACAACTACCCTGTTTCTTTTGCTCCTTTCAAGAATCATCTTTGCTAACCTTCCCTCTACATCTACTCGGAGGCCCCCAGAAAACTCTCAACAGGATGACCTCTCCTTTCCTCTTGCTAATCTCAACCAATACTACCTCAGTTGACGAGTCGTCAAACATCCTTTCTGCCACCGTAATACTGCCCTTGACTAATGTACCACACCCTACCTCATTTATCATCTTCTCTGTTCCTACTGAAATACCAAAATACCGGCACCTTCAACAACCATTCCCGGTCTCTGCTCTATCCATGTCTCGAAAATGGCCACAATGTCGAAATCCCAGATACTGACCCATGCGGCAGGTTCACCCACCTTATTCCGGATGCTCCTGGCGTTGAAATAGGCACACTTCAAACCAACTTCTGGCTTTCCGGCGCCCTTTTGCGACCCTGTAACCTTATTTCAGACCTCCCTACTCTCAGCCTCCTCTATACCTGAACTACAAATTAGGTTCCCATCCCCTGCTGAATTAGTTTAAACCCACACATTTATCCATTGTTTCCTACTTTTCTTACAGTCTTACCATTCACTTTAAAAGAACATAATGCCTCCGAACTCTCATTATCACCCTTTTGAAAGCCTCCCATGTAGGGGCTTTGGAGATGGTGCAAGAGTAGGATGTTGCCTGAATTAGAGTATATTAGCTATAGGAGAGGTTGAACAAATTTGGAATGTTTTCACCACAGCTTTCGAGGCTGAGGGGTGACCCTATAGAAGTGTATAAAAGCTTGAGAGACACAGACAGCGTGGATAGTCAGAGTCTTTTTCCCCAGTGTGGACAAATACCAGGGAGCGTGGTTGAGGAGAAGAAAGTTTAAAGGAGATGTGCGAGGAAGGGAAAGGGTGGTAGGTGCCTGGAACCTCCTGTCAGGATACAATATCCAATTTTAAGAGGCATTCAGACAGGCACATGAACAGACAGAAAAGAGGGATACGAACCCCAAATGCAGGTAGACAGGTGAGTGGAGGATGACATCACAGTCGGCATAGACACGATGAGACAAGGGTATGTTCCTATGCTGTAACAGTTCTATGTTCTAATTACAAGAACCCTCATCCAATATTCTTTCCCAAGATCAAGAGCATCACCTCCAGCATTAACAAATGGATGAAGGCAGTGACTACTAGGAACATGGTCTTTGCTGCTTTCCAATCAACAACAGTATGTCAAAACGGTAGCAGATTCAACAGATATAAGCTGAGTGACAGCTTCCCGGGACTAGGCAGACTGGTGATTTAAAAAAAAAGACAACTTATTTCCCAAAAGTTGGAATTCCACCGAACAGCAAAAGCTTATGATCCTCTTGTATCTCAATTTCTTCTACACGTTAGTTAGATCAATACACTCATACAAACAGGGCATTAGTTCAAATATTATCAGCAAAACAGATATTCAGAGTACAAAAAGGAACAGCACCAAATTACCATATGGCCCTCAAGAGTGCTCTGTCATTTACAAAAATCATGATTAATCTTTAGAATAGACCCCAAACCAATCTCCATACCCTTTAAATATCTGAGAATCCACAGCAGAAACCATCAGATTTACATAAATCTCTATAGATATTTCTCCTTTCCTTAGTCCAAAATGGCTAACACCACGTCACCATGTTATAGTTTCTCCATCTAGAACATTCTTTCAGATCTACCTTATCAAGCCTTCTCAGAGAAACAGAAAAAAACTAGGAGGAGGATTAGTCCATTCAGCCCTTCAAACCTGCTCTGCTATTCAACATGATCATGGTTGATCATCCAACTCAGTACCCTGGCCCACTTAACTCCCCATACCCTTTGATCTCTTTAGCCCACCTCTAACTATGGCAGAGAATTCCACAGGCTCACAACTCTCTGGGTGAAACGTTTCTCCTTATCTTAGTCCTAAATTACCTACTCCGTATCCTAAGACTATAAACCCTGGTTTTGGACCCCCAGTCATCAGGACATCCATCCTGCATTTACCTTATACTATTAAGATTTAACAGGTTTCGATGAGATTCCACCTTCATTCTTCTAAACTCCACTGAATATAGGCCTAACCAATTCAGTCTTCCTTGATATGTTAGTCTTTCCTCCATAGCCAGAACATATACCCTCAAATAAGGACACAATACTCCAAGTGTGGTCTCATCAAGGCCCTGCACAATTGCAGCAAGAGCTCCCTGATGCTGCACATGAATCCTCTTACTATGAAGGCCAAAACATTATTTGCCTTCTTCACTGCCAACATAGTTACTTTCAGTGACTGATGTACAAGGACATTCAGATCTTGTCACACCTCCCCTTTCCCAATCTATTACCATAATCATGATCTTGTATGGGTCAACAAGACTAACATGGATTCTTCTAAAACTCCTCTAACACTATAAGGCCATTTTACTCCATCTCTCCCCATAGGACAACATTCTCATTCCTGGAACAAATCAGAAAATTCTGTGAACCAATGACATACTCACTCCAATATAAGCATATCCTTCCTGAAGTAGTAGGACCAAACATACACATAGTTCTGCAGGTATGATCTCACAAAAGTTCAGTATAATTGCAGCAAGATGTCTCTACTCCTGTGCTCCAAGCCCCTCACAGTAAAGGCTAACATTTAACTTTCTAATAACTCACCGCAGCAGGACTTTAGCTTTGTTTCTTGTACAAAACTAATCAAATCATCTAAACATCAACAATCAATAGTTTTGCACAAATTAAAAAGTGTTTTTTTATTCCAGCGAACTGATAAACTTGACATTTACAAAATTGTACTCATCCTCTACCTTTTTGCTTCTCACTTAACACACTGACATTCTATTTCAGACCCTGTGTCTCTTAGTAGCTTAAATTCACATCCAGCTTTGTACAATCAACAAGCTTGGATTCAAAACAGTTAATCCTTTCATCTGAGTCATAAATATAGATGAACAGTTGAGGCTACGGTACTAATCCCTGCAACACTCCATTTGTTAAGAGTCCAACCCAAAACTTACACGTTTAATTCTACCATTTTCTCTCAACTTTCCTCTATATATGCTTACATATGGCCTCAACCCCATCAGTGCTTGCTTTATGCAACAATCTTTCACGTGGCACTTTAACAATGTTTGCCACACATCCATTTATCCATTTATCTGCACTGCCAATGAATCTTTCAAACACCCTTTACTATTGGTGAAACCATGTTAACTCTGCCTAATTGTATAATTTTCTAAACGCCATATTATAACTCCCTTAATAATTGAGGCAAAGATTGCAAAACAGAATGCAACAATCTATTGGAAAGATGTTGTGAAACTTGAAAGGGTTCAGAAAAGATTTACAAGGATGTTGCCAGGGTTGGAGGATTTGACCTATAGGGAGAGGCTGAACAGGCTGGGGTTGTTTTCCCTGGAGCGTCAGAGGCTGAGGGGTGACCTTATAGAGGTTTACAAAATTATGATGGGCATGGATAGGATAAATAGGCAAAGTCCTTTCCCTGGGGTAGGGGAGTCCAGAACTAGAGGGCATAGGTTTTGGGTGAGAGGGGAAAGATAGAAAAAGGACCTAAGGGGCAACTTTTTCACACAGAGGGTGGTACGTGTATGGAATGAGCTGCCAGAGGAAGTGGTGGAGATTGGTACATTTGCAACATTTAAAAGGCATCTGGATGAGTATATGAATTGGAAGGGTTTGGAGGGTTATGGGCCGGGTGCTGGCAGGTGGGACGAGATTGGGTTGGGATATCTGGTCAGCATGGACGAGTTGGACTGAAAGGTCTGTTTCCATGCTGTACATCTCTAGGACTCTATTAATATAATTGAAAAGGCATTTTATTGGAATCATGCAGAACTGCAGAAAGTTCAGCAAAACGTGTAGAAATAACTGGGTAATTAAAACCTATTACCAACTGCTTAAGATAAATTGCAACAAAAAAATTCAGCAGGAAGACAAAATGAGAGTGATATATTGAATGCACTCATGAATCTTTTCTGAATCAATGTGCATCAAGAAATGCAATATCTGAATTGGTTTTGCGTAACAAACAGGAAAAAATCTGTTAACACCAGAAACTAGACGAAACTTTAGGGCACAGTGACAGATTAGCTTCACTGTTTAAACAGAGAAAATAAACGAATAGAAAAATAGTTCATTGATTAGAAAAGAGCGATGTATAGAAGAAAATGACTTAACCAACACAAATTGAAGAAGACAGTAAATGCTAGAGCAACAGTGGGAAATAGGAAGGGAAATTGTAGATGGTAGACTGAGGGGTTAGAAGATGGCAAATGTAGGCTTACAAAGCAAAAGAATATGGCACCATTGCAAGGCAACAATTTAGTTAATGATAACCAGAACGAGACTGGAAGGTATAGACCATCCAAACACAGAAACTCAACTGGACTCGCCACATTAACAGTGGTATAATTCAGGTCAGAGGCCAGAAATAGAACAGCAAGTCACTCACCTCCTGACTCCCAAGAGCATGCTCATCATCAACAAGGCATAAGTCAGGAGTATGATGGAAGACTTGCTCAATGAGTGCCGTTGCAACACCACTCAAGAAGCTTGACACCATTCAGGACAAAGCAGCCCGCTTGATTGGCACCACATCCACAAACATTCACTCCCTCCACCACCAATACTCAGTAGTAGCAGTGTGTAATATCTAGGAGATGCACTGCAGAAATTCACCGAAGATCCTCAAACAATACCTTCCAAATTCACGACCACTCCCATTTAGGACAAGATCAGCAGATATAGGAACACCACCACCTGCAAGTACCCATCAAGCCACACACCAGCCTGACTTGGAAATGTATCATAGATCCTTCACTGTCGCTGGACCAAATTCATTGAATTCCCTGCCTAACGGCGCTGTGGGTCAAACCATAGTAGGTAGTCTGTAGTTATTCAAGAAGGCAGCTCACACCACCTTCTCAGGGACATCTTGGGAAAGACAATAAATGCTGTCCACATCAACTGCCAAACAATTAGTGCTCTCCTCTGATTACTAAATCTAGCTAGGCATACCTCCTTATTGGTTCAAGAACATATTGCTCAAGTATTCCATTGGAAAAAAAAGGTCTTGTTGTTGCACGGCAGAATTCATATATTCTGCCATTTCATTTCTGCTGCTAAGAGACATTCAGGGCACGTAGGAAACCACCATTAATATTTTAAATCCTTTCATTGTTCAATTCCATGAGTTTTCACTGAGAATCTTCCTTCACTTATATCCTTGATTATTCTATTACCTTTAATAAATAGAGGTTATTGCTCCCTCTCTTCTTACTTCCCAATTCTTTCAAAAGACCATGGCTTGGATTTGACAGAATAATAATGATAAAGCTTCAACATTTACCATTCTTAGAGTGGAAAGAATTCAGGAAGTTAACTCCAATTTCCCTTCTTCCCCACAAGCTTTCAGAGAATCCCTACAGTGTGAAAATAAGCTATTTTGTCCAACAAGTCCACACCAACCCTCTGAAGAGTAAACCATCCAGACCCATTCCCCTACCTTGTTACTCTAGATGTACCCCGACTAATGCATCTTACCTACACATCTCTGAACACTATGGGTAGCTGGGCATGGCCAATTCACCTAACATGCAGATCTTTGGATGTTGGGAGGAACCCACACAGACAAGGGGAGAACGTACAAACTGCACACAGACACAGACAGTTGTTCGAGGCTGAGATTGAACCTGGGTTCCTGGCACTGTGAGGCAGCAGTGCTAACCACTGAGCCATCGTGCCACAATTTGCTGCATCAATATCTGGCTGAGAGACTTGATGTTAAAATACATTCAAAATTGTGAAGTTCCATAGATATCTATATAGATACACACCAGAAAAAGTTACAGATTATTCACTTATGCAAGCATTAATTTTGAACAGCCCCATAGATCTTAACTATTGCCAAACAACCTCACTGGGAATGAAAATTTAATTTTAGGAACGTTGAACTCAATACTTCAGATTTTAGTTACTGAAGGTTTTTCTTTCTTTAAAAATGAACTTAACTTACTTTTGGTCTCATTCTCTTAATCTCATCTTTCATCCCATTTCATTTTCTGCTGATTGATTTTCAATTCTTGTTCACCCTAGTTTAGGATTCCATACGTCTTAGTGAGAATTCTTCAATCTTGGTGGTTAAGGAGGTAGGACAAATGTTCCTTGCCTTTCACAAGATCCCTGAACCCCTGCAGAATGCCCTCCACTGTTTCTGATACACATTGACCATAAATTGCCATTTAACCGTCCACAGAAATTCTGTGGGTAAATGTAAATATAAGAAACAGTGAGCATTATTTGTTGCTGACTGCAAAACACAGACTACTATGACCTGGAATATTCAACTACAAATCATGGTCAGATTGCAGCCTTATTTCAACAATGGCCATGCCATACCATCTAATATGTACATGAGCTTCAAAACACTGAGTTTATATATTGCATTCCATATTTAAATAAAGGGGGACACCCCCATATCCGCAGAATCATTCTCCATGGTTTCAGTTGCCAGCAGTCTGATCATACAAAAGGGAACATTGCAGAACCAGGGACCAGGAGGCTGCCGGAAAGTTACGTTTCCCATTTAAACGAATGGGTTTGCTCTTATGCACACTTTCACCCTTCTGCAGTAGGTCCTGGAACATATCCCCTGCAGGAAAGGGCGGGGGGGGGGGGGGGGGGGGGGCGACTATATTTAGTTCTTATAACATACACAATACTGTATAAAATTCTTAATTTGGCATGAGGCCCGAACCTAGGGGTGGCCAGTATTAATAATATTTAGCTATTTAGCCAATAACATTAATTGCTATTTCTTAAAATTTAACTGAAAATGCAATTTAAATACTGCAATGCTGTATTTAATGCTCATAATAATAGACATATACAAATAATATTTTAAACTACTTTACAAGTATGTTGGTAAATAAACAATGCTTTCTAACCACTAAAACATTAACAAAAATTCTACATTACTATCAAAACAGATTTGATAGATTGAAGTAGGGAGCCATTTAGGACAAATGTCAATAATTTAAAGCATTTCAAGAACCTACCTCAGCTTCTAAGTCAACACTATGCTTGAGAAGTAACTTCAAAACATCCACATGTCCATTCTGGCTGGCTGCCTGCATTGCAGTGTGTCCTGCACACTGACCATTCACCTGCAATAAAAACAACTGGCTGTCACCGCTTAAGTTCATAAATACTATTCTATCCCAACTCAAAAATAACATTGCAAAATTGAAATGTGCTAGAATATAAAATGACTATATGGAAAATTAATGTAATAATAACATCCTTCATTGCATTTTTAGTGTTACATTTGGTCACCTTAAATTCACTAAATTTGCTTTGAAAGCAGCACCTGAAACAAGTTCCCAACATTACTTCACAAAACCAAATGCAACATCAGTTTTTGAGTCAATGATACAAACGGCCAGATGTTTTTTTTTGTCATCTAGTTTTGCTTAAAATATCATAGTAGCTAGCAGAGAGGCTAAATATTTGTTTTTCTTCCAATAGTGCCGTGGACTCCTGCAACAACATTGAAAGGTGAAAAGGTGCCCAACAGACAGCACCCCAACATTTTTATTATCTAAATGGGGAGAAAATTCACAAGTTTGAAGAGCAAAGAGACTTAGGAGTTCTAGCCCAGGATTCTCTCAAAGTAAACTTGCAGGTTGAGTCAGTAGTTAGGAAGGCAAATGCAATGACGGCATTTATTTTGCGAGGACTTGAATATAAAAGCAGGGATGTACTTCTGAGGCTCTAAAAGGCTCTGGTCAGACTACATTTGGAGTATTGTGCGCAATTTTGGGCCCAACATCTCAGGAAGATGTACTGGCCCTAGACCATGTTCATGACTTTCCTTTCATATAACCATGCTAATCTGCTTGATTGTGTTATGATTTTTCAAATACCCTACCTCCTTAATAAGGAATTCTAGCATTTACCCTATGTTATACTCTTACAAAATGATCTCACGTAAAGGTTGGCTCAGGTCTGCAAGATCATAATTTACCCACACACCACAAGCAGATGTGAAGACAAAAAGCTTAATTCAGTAAGAATGTTACTTTAAACATATTTGCTTCAGTTTCTAAGAGTCAATGAAGACTGAAAGAACATATATCAATTTTTTTGGGGGGAGGGGAGATGGAGAAGTGAGTGAAGAGTAGTAAACAGTGCATATGAAAACTGTGTGCAGAGACTAACTTACACAGCAAATATTAAATAAATAAAATCTCAAGCCTTGAGTCATCAACCATCAAAACCAGCCTTTCTAGGAAGAGGAAGGATATGGAGGCTTGGGCCTCACGAGTGCCGAAATGCAATCACCCTTCACCAAGGGCTAGGCCAAGAAATGGGATCTTCAGTATTACACATTCTGACAGCAAATCTTTGAGAAGGAGCCAGACACAGACAGTAAAAAGCAAAATGAGGGAGCATGAATGAGAGAAAATGCACTCAAGTGAACACAACAGAATAAATGGCTGGTGTGTTATCACTTCAACCGCTACCTTTGGGATTCTTTTTAACAGCCACACTCTACATACCAGGCAGTTTTTTTTCATAGTTCAATGCAAGCCAGTCAAAAACACTACTTATGTAAAAGTAGACCCCTTACATTTGACTCAAAAAATGGTCTTCAAAATTTGATTTTTACAAACATATATCAATCATATTATTTTCAGAGACCCTCACATACTTTTACCACCCAAAACAAAATCAGCTTAAATTATAAATTTCACACAATATCATATTATTGCTAGTTATGTTTTTACTTAAATTAAATAATGGTTTGCAATGGTATGTAACTCTTATCTACATCCATTTGGGACTTAAATGAAACTGGTCATGCTTTTGAATATTCACAAAGTCACGCAAGAAACACCGGTATCATGTCCACTTGTGTGTGGGTGAATAATTTAGTCGCATGTTACTAAGTCACTGTCTAATAACTCACTGTGCTGGGAACTTGAGAGACAGTCATGCCAATTAAGGATCTACGTTTTTAAAAACAAAATGCTGATTTAGTGCAGATCCAGTCAAATAAAGCAGCTCCTGCACAAAAAAATTCTGTACATCAGCTACCTAAATAGGCTGATAGAAATTTCATAAGTTAGAGAGAAGTGTGCATAAGGAATTTAAAACAAAGGAAACATCAAAACTTATGCAAAAGTTGAGGCAGAAAGGCAAAATGATAGTTAATGCCATTTGCTACACTGGCTATAAGATGAGATTGTTTTCTACAGTCTTATTCCATTCCATATCATATGTGGGCCAACAATTTGAATGAACATGGGATCCACTGTTAACAGCACCCAAAAGCCAAAGGTTGGCTGAATGAGTAATGGAAAATTGGTCTTCTGGTATAAGGCACGATCAAAAGTCATAACTTTAAAGCAGAATTGGACAATTTGATTTTATATCTTTTTGTACAAAATTACATCTGACAAAACACAAGAAACTGACAGCACTCCCAAAGGCTAGTGCTTCCAAATAAACTTGTTGGACTATGACCTGATGTTGTGTGATTTTTAACTTTGAAACATAAAAGGTATTGTTCATTGCATAATATTCTTCACCTGGAGTACAACAAAAATCCATACTTCTTAAAAAAATTACTTATCTTGAAACAGACACTGCCACTCATCATACTCTTCCACAACTCAGCCAAAACTGATCAAGACTTTTAGTGACATACTGTACGCCAATTATGGAACAAAACAAGAAAACTAAGTATTTCACTCTTTGATATTTCAAGTAAATTTGCTTCAACAAACACATTAAAGGCAGTTTGCACATCATTCATATCGTAGATCAGAGACAAGGGGAGGCAATGATCAAGTGGCATTATCGCTAGAGTGTTAACATAAAGATGATCATAAATTTAATAAGTAAAAAATTCAATAAAAATTGAAATAAAACAGTGCTGAACCATTTGCTCCTTATTAAAACTTAAAACAAGTCGTAATTTCAAACTACAAGTAGCATGTTGGAATATCATTTGACAGACCAAATGACACCAGCTGCAACGTCCCAAAATTGAATTCCGTCTCATGTTATACAAAACTATCTCAGAATTATATGAATTGAAGTTATAGACAGAGTTGAATAAATTCAAAATATCCTTGTAACAGCTTATACATGCCACAAGTTTGTAGAATTAAACCCATTTCCTAATGTAAGAATATAAAATCTATTTCCTCATCACATTTTGTTGAAGCTGACAATAGTGAAAGACAAGCATTTGTAATTACTAAAGGACTAATAAAATAACCTGTTCAAATTGTAGTGAGAATGAAGAAAGCAGTTTAGGTAATGCTGAGACAAAATAAATCTCACAATATGTTAGAGTTTGTAATTCAACATCCTCATCCTCTGTTTACATAGTGATATGTAAACTGCCTATCGCTCTTAAAATCTGAAAAAAAAATGAAAAGCAAAGCATTCACTTGGAAGTAAAACAAATCCAATTTCTTTTCCTAGCTGTACAAAACTCAAATGTGTCTACTACTTTGCTCAGGTAACCACATTAAAGGCCAGTTTGCACACTGTTCACCTGATCGATCAGAGACAAGGAAAGGCAAAGATCTAGTGGCACTCTTGTTGGAAATGTTACTTCAGAGA
This sequence comes from Chiloscyllium plagiosum, assembly GCF_037043375.1. Classification (NCBI taxonomy): domain Eukaryota; kingdom Metazoa; phylum Chordata; class Chondrichthyes; order Orectolobiformes; family Hemiscylliidae; genus Chiloscyllium; species Chiloscyllium plagiosum. The sequence continues at coordinate 20,364,603 of NW_028270142.1, read as the reverse complement.
GCGGGTAACGTTCTGGGGACCGAGGTTCAAATCCTGCCACAGCAAATATTGAAATTTAAATTCAATAAAATCTGAAATTAAGGATTTACATTGCTGAATGTCAGGAAAAGCCTATCTAATATCCTTTTGGGAAGGAAATTGTGAACCCTACTTGGTCTGGACCATACATGACTCCAGACCCACAGCAATGTGGTTGACTCTTAACTGCCATTTGGGAAGGGCAATAAATGCTGGCCTAACCAACAACACCCTCATCTTGTGAATGAATTTTTAAAAATGCTACATTTTGCAAAGTATCAGTAAAGATTTAAAATTTCGGAAATACTTGGATTTTTTTTTACTCCCATGTTCCAATTACCACAAAAGTAATTTGTCAATGCAAATGGCACTATGGAATAAGATGTTTAAGACTCACATCAACATCGGGTCGTGCCATTATTTCTTCCACTTTCGCAACGTCACCATTGGCTGCAGCTTTAACCAGCTCTTCATTGATGTCTCCAGATTCTTGAGTTTCAAATAGCTTTTTCAACAACTGGGACAAACGCTCTGATAAAACAAAATATTGTGAAGAGAACAATGAACAATAATGTACACCCTCCAATCTAATGAAACAAAAAAATGCATTTTCTTAATTTTTTTTTAGAAGATTTTTTTCACGGTGCTGTAATATTGCTCATGAATTGTGAAGCAAAGTTCCAGAAAAGGACAAAACTGCACCATCAAGACAAAGAATTAATTCAGTGTTAATTATGGACCTAGGCCACGTGACTGGCTATCTACAGCTCATTAAGGACTCATGCTCCTCCCAATCTTGATTGCTCAAACTCATTTTGATGGTTGTCATATTCTATACATCAGGGACTTTTTTTTTCAAACAAAAAGCCAACCCTGTGCTTAGAAAAGAAAGTGAGTTAACTTTATGTAAGAACCTTTACAAAGAAAAAGTTGTTCAAATGTGACTTTTGCGTGAATCTCTCATTTGAGTAATAGCAATTAAGATCTGTCAATTTTCCCAAAACTAAGAACAAAAGTGGCTCACCATTAAGCTTGATCATTACTTGCCTAGAATAATAAGAAATTATGATGGCCAAAGACAATTATAGGATGGGAAGAAAAGTCATAACAAAGTGGTACCATCATACCCAAGTCCCAGAAATCAGGAAGCAAGCTGTAGAAAGTAGTGCTTGAAGCCTTTTAGAAGGTGAGCATAACACCAGTTATTAGAGATAAGGTATGAATTCTTGGTCAGCATGAATGATTACTGTAATGGTGGCTGATCGGAAACTAATTATTTTGTTTACTTAAAAAAGAAACAGGGATTCAAATCAAACACTAACGAAAGCTCAGTCTCTATTACCCATGACGTGACTGCTTCAATGGTTTTGTTCTTAAAAAAAATCTACAAAATTGATACACAAGTTGAACACTGGTTATGGACATGACTTCATTCATATTACAGGGAGACATCTTACCTTAAATATTATTCAGGGAACAATAATTTTCGCATTCAACTCGCACATTTTGCCAGTACCGCTCACAGCTAAATGCATCTGTCTTAGGATCAACTTTTCACATCTTGCTTACTCTTTACTTCCACCAAGTTCCTTTCACTCATCCTCTGTTTTTACTGGTTGGCTGTTCAGCCACTTCTGACCCTTGATCACGAGTAATAGTTTCATAACATTCTCCACAGCCCATTCCAACCGTGAGCTCTCTCCCAGCCAGTCTACTCCATACAGATCTCAGCCTCCTTGCGTTAATTATTTTTGGTTTTTTGTCCCACTATTTTCTCTTTACACCCAAAGCTTGCATTTTACACCCTGAAGACTAAATCTCACTTTATTTACAGAGTACAGAGGTTGTTAGTATGCTGGCAACACTGAGGGGCAGAGTGAAATGTTATGTAGGCAAAAGGCACAAGTACATTCAAAATGGATACAGTCAAACGTTCAGTCATATAATAATAAATGGAACTTTCCAGTGTAAAACTGAAAGTGATAAAAATTGAGCCAAAATAATATGAACAAAAATATATTGGCCTTTCAGTACAGTGAGCAACACTAACATCCAGTATAACTGGTGGTGTGCAGTATAAAAACAACAAGAGAAACATTTTTCAGAGGCTGATATGTACCACCAGATGCATTGCACACTGCAGATCCAGCTGATGCCACTTTAGTAACAGCTGCAGGGTTGTACGTCCATGAAGTCCCACAAACCTCAACTTTTAAATCACTGTCAGAGTAAATCTGCTGAACACGCCCAACTTTCCCCAAAGTCTGCATTAAAAACAAAAACATTTCACAGATTAGACAATATGCTAGTATGGTCAGGTGTTAGTGGGTTGTGGATCAATTCACTATTTTCAACATTGCATTTAATTTGCACCCATAACCAATAGCAGGTAAATTTCATAGATTCCTGGTCAGATTAATTATTTTTTGATTCTCTCATTTGAGCTCTCCGATCATGTGACAAGATTTTAATGCTACCATTGGCTTAAGTTGCTATAAAGTCTACATCTTGATCATCATTTCAGTGCCGTATACCTTAAAAGAAGCTTTAAAACAAATGAGAAGAACATGCTGGAAACTAGAAACAGAAAGAGAGATAAAATACTGGAAACACTTAGCAGGGTCTGGCAACATCCATAGAAAGTGAGAAAGACAGAATTAACTTTTAAGGTTGATGAATTTTCGTCTTAATGAAAACTTACAGATTTAACAACTTTTAAGTCTCTCGTTTCTTCCACTTTTGATGACAGACAAAATTCTTGGAACATTTTGATAGCTTTAAAAAGCTTAACTGAAATTTAACAAGCACACATCTCTCAGAACATAAAGTAATGCTTTCGTAATTGGCAAATTCAGTTTTGATTTCAAATAGTAAAAAGGATGTAAAGACAAAGGCAAAAACTGCAAGGAACTAAAAACAGCATTTGAGAAGCTGACAGAGTTCACTTCTATTTTAAAGGGACCAAATTCAGAGTATCAAACAGTGAAAGCACGCTCCTTGAAAGAACTCTCTCTCCTTGTCAGCCAGATTCAGGTTATTCCTCATCTCTGGGTTTATATCGCCAGGTTTAGCATGTGTAAGCAAACAGAAATTGTACAACAAACATGAAAATTCCAGTGCAAATGCACTCTTAAAACATAGCTATAAAAATTCATATCAACATACAGGGAGCATTGCTTCAGCCCATTCTCCATGACCACGCTGAAGAAGCTTGATTCTCTCCAAGTCGTAACAGATTTGAACCAAGTCACCAACATTAAACTGTGAAGATCCACCTTCTGCTCCCTGAACTGCATCCCCGCTTCTAACCACATTAGCCTTAGTCAGTACTGCAGGATTGAATGTCCACCTAGGGGCATAAAAAATCTTTCAGACATTTCACTTCAAGAAACAAAATTCTATAAACTGGAAATAATTAATTCTGCCATACTTCAGTACTATGCAGTTTTCTCTTATTTTTATCTTACATACCTGTTGCCACTTGGATACTGTACTACAATGTCATGATCTTCATCAATGCCACAGACTGTTCCAGTGGTTGTTAATGTCTCAAACATACCATCAGTCCAACCACCATGCCCATGTTGTAATGACTGAACGATCTCTAGATCCAGGTCAATATTTACAAGATCACCAATCTGTAAACCACCAGGGTTTCGACTTCCATTTTGTTCACCTAGTATCATTTGTTGTAAAGAGAAAAATGAAATGGTTAGCATATTAAAAAGCATAAAACTCTTGAAATAAAACTCTGACTTGTAATGTTTGATGGAAAGTCTGAACAATAAAGTCGACAATGCTACCACCTGGTGGTTACAATTTCATTCCAACCAAGAAATACTGCAATGGCGATAGGCACTTCATGATACAAAATAGGTTTGAGTACAGTTACACTGAAATCATTACATTTTCTAACAAATGGTCTCTAACAATAAAAGCTGCTCAACCTTCAAAGTTCATATGGAAATACTGCATTAATTCCATTACAACAGGGAGAGCAAAGCAAACTAAATCAGCCTCCCTGTCAATGGATCTGCAATGAAGTGAAATTAAAACATTCAATGACTTCAACAATTGCTCAATTGTCCCTAACTAGATTTGACAAATAACAGTTCTTGGACACCAAGTTCATAACAAACAAAAATTAACAATTTATTATTAATCATGTAACGTAGCAGAACACAGATGAAAACAATTAACATGGACAATCTAAGTCCAATTTTTTTATGAACACAAACCCCAGTTTCAGTATTGACTGAAGTAAAGGGATTAACTAAAAAAAAGGAAGTAAAAATAATTGTAATTTGTCAGTCTGATAATGGTTTCAACAATGAATACCAGGCCTTCATGAAATCATTTGATGATGGGTTGTATTATACGCATAAGGACCAAATAACTTGCTTGAATTCAGAGGCCACTGCTCAATACAAACAGCTTCCACAGATCTCTGCTGACTATTACTTACTTCTTACAACTGAACAACTTCAAACAAATTGATGATTGGAGAATGATTGCAGACAGCAAAAACATGAAAAAAGCTTGCCAGCCCAGCAGCTTCTGAAGGAAAACTTTCTGCCACCCAAAACCCAGACAGTACCAGTTCAGGCTATTTTCTCTTTCTTTTTCAACATTCTCTGTAATTGCTGGCCTCCCTTAATTGACCAGTTCAACATCCAAACAGCTGTCAATCCCTTAACATTACAACTTCTCACTGTCCTTAAAGGAGTAATTAATCAGCATTATCTATCCAGACCATAACATAACATCAAAGAAAGAAGAACTTTGGGGAATGTCAAAGGCAACATTAAGATTGGCGATCACAAATGATGACAGGATGTGTGAAGCGATCAGAAGCATATCAGCTAACAATGGTGGACACCGCATTCATCTAATTTGTGTTTAGAATGCTTAACAATGATTGCGACTTTACGTACCCAACACAGGACAATGATCTCGGTAAAAAGAACCTCCTTTTGCATCCTGGACACATTTCAAATCAGACTGGTGAAAAGGGTGAAAAAGATCAGATTAAACAATGCGCACGTAAACAATATCTACCTCACACTGACACAAACCGAAGTCAATACTGAAGGATACATTCGCTCATTTCAGTTAACAGTGGGTGAACATTTTCAAAATGTTTCAACAACGTCATCCAGTATGACATTTAAAAAAAGGAGGCAATGACCTAGTCGTATTATCGCTCAACTATTAATTAAGTAGAAACTCCACTAATGCTCTGCGGACCTGGGTTCAAAACTTGCCATGACAGAGTCTGGAATTAAGGGTCTAATAATGAACATGAAACCACTGCCAACTGCCGGAAAAATCCATTTGGTTCACTAATGTGCTTTAGGGAAGGAAATTTGCTGCCCTTACATGGTCTGGCCTATATGTGACTCCAGGCCAGAGAGACTTACATTCCACCAAGAGTGAATAAAAAATAATGATCAAGTACAATGAAATATAAAGATTCCATATCCAAATACTACTCAGAGCTGATTTAGCTAATCTTAATTCCTCAGGCAAAATCGTCTCCAGGGTCAGAGTGGAGGGTCACCAATTTGATCAATCAGAAAATTATATACATATCATCATCTTGGGCATGAATTCACAAATTAATTTTATTACCAATCCTCTTAGATGCATTAATCTACCACAAGACATAAATGATAAAAGCTGTCAATTCTTAATTTTTTTCTTATCACTTGGACATAGTAAAAAACTCAAAGAATAAGAGCCCTACAGCGAGCTAAATGACACAGAACGTTTAAATTTTGATGGCACCGTGCAATTAATACAATAATTCAGAGTTAAAATTATGTGCATATTATGTTACATTCCTTACCTCTTGCAGGAAGAGTACAAGTTCAGATTTGTCAAGGAATGGGCTGAATGAATGGGAGTATTAATTTGCTTAAGAATTTGCCAATCAAGCCTGTGCCATATTCAACTTTAAACTCTCAAAGCTGCTGTCCGTTCGAGGAAAAGAAAACATGTTTTACTTTTGTTCTCTTCTCAAGAAAATATAAGTCAGACTACTGATTCACTTTACTCCACATCCACTTAGAGTCATAGAGTCATGGAGATGTACAAAATGGAAACAGACCCTTCGGTCCAACCTGCCCATGCTGACCAGATATCCCAAACCAATCTAGTCCCACCTGCCAGCACCTGGCACATATCCCTCCAAACCCGTCCAATTCATATACCCATCCAAATGCCTTTTAAATGTTGCAATTGTACCAGCCTCCACCACTTCCGCTCGCAGCTCATTCCATACACGTACATGAAAAGGTTGCCCAGTAGGTCTCTTTTACATCTTTCCTCTCTCACCCTAAACCTATGCCCTCGAGTTCTGGACTCCCCACCCCAGGGAAAAGACTTTGCGTATTTACCCTATCCATGCCCCTCAACTTTGTAAACCTCTATAAGGTCACCCCTCAGCCTCCAACGTTCCAGGGAAAACAGCCCCAGCCTCTTCAGCCTCTCCCTATAGCTCAAATCCTCCAGCCCTGGCAACATCCTTGTAAATCTTTTCTGAACCCTTTCAAGTTTCACCGCATCTTTCCGATAGGAAGGAGACCAGAACTGCACGCAATATTCCAACAGTTTTTGAGATATGTCTCTTGATTAAACTTAAAATATAAGCCATAACTATTAATTTACCTTGGACAGTGTTTTGTAGAGGAATAGGACGGTGTTATTTTCTGGGTCTGTAGATTGTGAAGGAGCAAAAATGGCCTTTAGCAGAGTAATACGCGCTTCTTGTCCGATGTGGGAGTTTAAAGAGAGTTTAAGGATTACTGTGGATTATATCTGCAATAAATGCTGTTGGTTGTGAATCTTATCAGATTGAATGGATCAGCAGGAGAGACAGTTAGAAGCAATGAGGAATTTGCAACAGCAACAGTATGTGATGGATGGCAGTTATCAGAAGGGGGGAAAGTCTCAGATACAGTCACAAAGATGGGGTAACTCCAGGAAAGGTAAGAGAGGTAGGCAGGTCATGCAGGAGCCTTCTGTGGCTATACCCATTTCAAACAAGTATACTGTTTTGGAAAATGTAGGGGGTGATGGATTCTCAGGGGAACGCAGCACAAACAGCCAAGATTCTGGTATTGAGACTGGCTCTAATGCAACGAGTGGTACGTCGGGTTCCAAGAGATAACAGATCAATTGTGTTAGGGGACTCTCCAGTACAGACAAAAGACAAACGTTGCTGCGGCCAGCAAAGAAAGATCAGAATGGTGTGCTGCTTTCCTGGTACCAGGATCAAGGATGTCTCAGAGAGGGTGCAGAATGTACTCAAGGGGGAAGAGGGGCCAGAGGAGGTCATTGTAATCTCCCTTCAGAGTCTCCACCTTTTCCCTTTCTACTTTGTTGGTTCCAACGTGGACAGAGTGTTAGGCAGGAATTTAAAAAGGAGGTCCTCAAGAGTAGTAATATCTTGAATACTCCCGGTGCTACGAGCTAGTGAGGGCAGGAATAGGAGAATAGAGCAGGTGAATGCATGGTTGAGGAGCTGGTGTATGGGAGAAGGATTCACATTTTTTGGACCATTGGAATCTCTTTTGGGGTAGAAGTGACCTGTACAAGAAGGATGGTTTCAACCTAAATTGGAAGGGGACTAATATACTGGCAGGGAGATTTGTTAGAGCTGCCTCGGGAGGATTTAAACTACTGGAGGGGGGGGGGGTACTGAGGGAGATAGCGAGGAAAGAGATCAATCTGAGACTGGTACAGTTGAGAACAGAAGCAAGTCAAATAATCAGGGCAAGCAGGGACAAGGTAGGACTAATAAGTTAACTGCATTTATTTTAATGCAAGGGGCCTAAAAGGCAAGGGTCGAGATTAGAGTGGTGCTGGAAAAGCACAGCAGTTCAGGCAGCATCCGAGGAGCAGTAAAGTCGACGTTTCGGGCAAAAGCACTTCATCAGGAACTGAGAAATAAAAAAGGGATGATCACCTTATTGGGACTGTATTGTCGACCCACTAATAGTCAGAGGGAAATTGAGAAACAAAGTTGTAAGGAGATCTCAGCTATCTGTAAGAATAATAGGTTGACTATGGTAGGGAATTTGAACTTTCCAAACATAGACTGGGACTGCCATAGTGTTAAAGGTTTAGATGGAGAAGAATTTGTTAAGTGTGTACAAAAAAATTTTCTGACCAATTATGTGGATGTACCTACTAGAGAAGGTGCAAAACTTGACCTACTCTTGGGAAATAAGACAGGGAAGGTTACTGAGGTGTCAGTGGCGGAGCACTTTGGGGCCAGCGACCATAATTCTATTAGATTTAAAATAGTGATGGAAAAGGACAGACCTGATCTAAAAGTTGAAGTTCTAAATTGGAGAAAGGCCAATTTTGACAGTATTAAGCAAGGACTTTCGAAAGCTGATTGGGGGCAGATGTTCGCAGGTAAAGGGATGGCTGGAAAATGGGAAGCCTTCAGAAATGAGATAACAAGAATCCAGAGAAAGTATATTCTTGTCAGGGTGAAAAGAAAGGCTGGTAGGTATATGGAATGCTGGATGATTAAAGAAATTGAGGGTTTGGTTAAGAAAAAGAAGGAAGCATATGACAAGATAGATCGAGTGAATCCTTAGAAGAGTATAAAGGCAGTAGGAGTTTACTTAAGCGGGAAATCAGGAGGGCAAAAAGGGGACATGAAATAGCTTTGGCAAATAGAATTAAGGAGAATTCAAAAGGTTTTTACAAATACATTAAGGACAAAAGGGTAATTAGGAAGAGAATAGGGCCCCTCAAAGATCAGCAATGCGGCCTTTGTGTGGAGCTGCAGAAAATGAGTAAACGAGTATTTTGCATCAGTATTTACTGTGGAAAAGGATATGGAAGATGTAGAAAGTAGCTAAATAGATGGTGACACCTTGCAAAATGTCCATATTACAGAAGAGGAAGTGTTGGATGTCTTGAAACACAAAGGTGGATAAATCCCCAGGACCTGATCAGGTGTACGCTAGAACTCTGTAGGAAACTAAGGAAGTGATTGCTGGGCCTCTTGATGAGAAATTTGTATCATCAATAGTCACAGATGAGGTGCCGGAAGACTGGAGGTTGGCTAACGTGGTGCTACTCTTTAAGAAAGGTAGTAAGGACAAGCCAGGGAACTATAGACCAGTGAGCCTGACGTCAGTGGTGGGCAAGTTGTTGGAGGGAATCCTGAGGGACAGGATATACATGTATTTGGAAAGGCAAGGACTAATTAGGGATAGCCAACATGGTTTTGTGCGTTGGAAATCATGTCTCACAAACTTGATTGAGTTTTTTGAAGAAGTAACAAAGAGGATTGATGAGGGCAGAGCAGATGTGATCTATATGGACTTCAGTAAGGTGTTCGACAAGGTTCCCCATGGGAGACTGATTAGCAAGGTTAGACTTCATGGAATAAAGGGAGAACTAGCCACTTGGATACAGAACTGGCTCAAAGGTAAAAGACAGAGAGTGGTAGTGGAGGCCTGTGACCAGTGGAGTGCCACAAGAATCAGTGCTGGGTCCTCTACCTTTTGTCATTTATATAAATGATTTGGATGCAAGCATAAGAGGTATAGTTAGTAAGTTCGCAGATAATACCAAAATTGGAGATGTAGTGGACAGTGAAGGTTACTTTAGATTACAACAGGATCTTGATCAGATTGGCCAATGGGCCGAGAAGTGGCAGATGGAGTTTAATCCAGTTAAATGTGAGGTGCTGCATTTTGGGAAAGCAAGTCTTGGCAGGACTTATACACTTAATGGTAAGGTCCTAGAGAGTGTTGCTGAACAAAGTTCATAGCCCCTTGAAAATGGAGTCGCAGGTAGATAGGATAGTGAAGGTGGCGTTTGGTATGCTTTCTTTTATTGGTCAGAGTATTGAGTACAGGAGTTGGGAGGTCATGTTGCGACTGTACAGGACATTGGTTTCATTAACCACAGAACATTACAAAATTTATACCAGACTGGATTTACCACTTACTTTCCAGAAACCTGCCTCGCTGCTTAAGAAATGTTCCAATATAACTCTTTCAACAAGGCTTTTGTGAGCACAGCAAGAAACAGCTCAATCAGAGGAACTTCCACTGAAACAGGTAGTTTTTTTAAATTCTGCATTTCCATGTTTAAGCAGACGTGCACATTACAAATGTGCCTATTAATAATTATAAATTTCCATTATCATGTTGAGCACTGTTAGGCCCACTATGATACCTATCATAAATCCAGCCATTATATTTTACAATGCACATCTGTTTGAAAGTATGTTTCAGGCCACTTGCCCACTTATGAATTATTTTGTAACACAAGACGTTCTGAAGGGCCCTCAATGTTTCCTTTATATGTTTAAATCATATTTGTGGTTCCCATATGTAACATTTTGGTTGTATTTCAATCTACATTGTATAATTAATTGTAAAAATGTAATTGAATACATGACAGTCAACTTAAATGACAAGGCAAGTGTATTTCGAGTTTCAAATTAGCAGATATGGAACATTTTATTCTAAATAACAACCACTGGTACCAACAAACTCAGATCACATTAATGATTTCTGCATTGACAAAGATGCATGACTACCTTCACTTACAAAGCTCCTTTCTCATTTTCACAATCACCGTACTGCAGCACTTTGAGTATCCAAATATGTACTCAGATGTTGCATCATTATTCTGATCCTACTTACCATGCCTTCAAACCCCACTCTGTATAGGTTCTTGGCTCCATTGTCCCACAAAACATATGCTGCACTGTGAGGACTAGATGCACTCCAATCTTGAATTTCAGTTACCTAAGAAACCAGCAAGATTCACATTATTAGACTATTAAATTAAAAACAAGCAGAATTTCAATGCTAAATCAGAGGATAGATTAGATTAGATTAGATTAGATTAGATTAGATTAGATTAGATTAGATTACTTAGAGTGTGGAAACAGGCCCTTCAGGCCAACGAGTCCACACCAACCTTCCGAAGAGCAACCCACCCAGACCCTACACCTAACACTACGGGCAATTTAGCATGGCCAATTCACCTAACCTGCACATCTTTTGGACTGTGGGAGGAAACCAGAGCACCCAGAGGAAACCTAGGTACAGGCAACATTAGGCTCTGCTACTGGGAGGACAAGGGAGATATGGTACACTGGAGAATTTCAACATGCAAGGAATATCTCCTATCAGTGTTGGAAATGATTACACACAAGTGGGTGGGGCAGGGGAGCAGTAATCACCACGGAAAGGCATTTGTCACACTGGCTAAACAAAGGTGGAAGAATATTTATGCCCCTTTCCCACAATGGAAAATTTAGGCCAAAATAGACAGGCTTATTTACTTCCAACATAATCATTAGTACAGTAGTACACAGTAACCAAAAGGTGGTTTCCTTCCCCATGTTTGGCCCAATGCCATAAGACTTTATGGAATCTGAATCAAAACTGCCACTGTCATTTATAGTACCTCGTCCAAAGTCAGGTGGTGGGTCTGCTTTCAGTCCTTTTTTCAGTTTTTTTAGCAACTTGATATAATTAAGGGGCTTGGTCCGACATGATAGTGGACAGTTCAGGAAAGGAAAGAAGATTTCTTTCCCAAAAGGACATGACTAAACTCCATGAGTTTTTTTGACAATCCAAAGTAGTTTCATTGTCATCACTACAATTGTATGATAAGATGATGAGAAGCTTATAATTTCATTTATCATGTTTCGATCCAGTTCGGAACTATCAACATTTAAAGCAAAGCTTAAACACATTGTTTTAACCAAAAGAACTATGCCACAAGGTTTTACTTTATTGAAACAAAATAAACTGCATTGCATACAAAGTAAATGGTAAGGTCCTAGGGAGTGTTGCTGAACAAAGAGACCTTGGAGTGCAGATTCATAGCTCCTTGAAAGTGGAGTTGCAGGTAGATAGGATCGTGAAGGCAGCGTTTGGTATGCTTTCCTTTATTGGTCAGAGTATGGAGTACAGGAGTTGGGAGGTAATGTTGCGGCTGTACAGGACATTGGTTAGGCCACTGTTGGAATATTGCGTGCAATTCTGGTCTCCTTCTTATTGGAAAGATGTTGTGAAACTTGAAAGAGTTCAGAAAAGATTTACAAGGATGTTGCCAAGGTTGGAGGATTTGAGCTATAGGGAGAGGCTGAACAGGCTGAGGCTGTTTTCCCTGGAGCGTCGGAGGCTGAGGGGTGACCTTATGGAGGTTTATAAAATCACGAGGGACATGGATAAGGTAAATAGACAAGGTCTTTTCCCTGAGGTGGGGGGAGTCCAGAACTAGAGGGCATAGGTTTAGAGCGAGAGGGGAAAGATATAAAAGAGACCCAAGGGGCAACTTTTTCACACAGAGGGTGGTGCATGTGTGGAATAGGCTGCCAGCGGAAGTGGTGGAGGCTGGTACAATTGCAACACTTAAAAAGCACCTGGACGGATAAATGAATAGGAAGGGTTTAGAGGGATATAGACTGGGTGCTGGCAGGTGGGACTAGATTGGGTTGGGATATCTGGTCAGCATGGACGAGTTGGATCAAAGGGTCTGTTTCTGTGCTGTACATCTCTATGACTCCATGACTCTAAACAAAATAAAATAAACTATACGATCAACATGGTTTGAATTATTTATGCTATGCACTGATGTCTACTCCTTACTTCCCACAATAATTATTTTAGAAGACACTTGAATCTCTTAAAGCTATTTACTTCTGTAGGGAAACCCAAAGGGCCACAGTCAATGAGAATTCTCCTCAGCTCAGCTCTTTTCAAAGGCAAAACTCCCATTTACTACCTCTTGACTTCAGATGCTTCAGTCCCTTGTTCAAGTTCCTTGTCTCAGCAATCTCCCAGCTTTGATTCCTCACCAAATTTCAAAATCTCCTATCAGTGGAGAAGTTCAGGATACAGACGTGGTTAGGGTACAGGGGCAACACCACCATGGAAAAAGTACTTGCCACATTCATGGGATAATTCATTCCAGTGAACCTTCTTTGAACTGCTTCAAACAAAATATCTTCCTCTAAGGAACAAAATTGCTTACAGTACCTCCAGATGTGGCCTCACCAGCACTTGTACAGTTATAATAAGACTTCACTTCTCTTATATTCCAAACTCCTTGAAATAAGGACGAGCATTCCATTAGCCTTCCTGATGACCAACTGCACCAGCCTGCTAACTTTCTGTGCTTTGTGCACAAGTGCCCTCAAGTCCCTTTGTAAAGCAGCTGTCTGCAGTTTTTCTCAATTGAAATACTACTGTTCTTTTGTCCTCCAAAAATGAACAATGGCACATTTTGCCACATTAAACTCCATTTACCAACTACTTGCCCATTATTTAACATATCAAATTCTCCAAGTAAACTGACTGCATTCCTCTCACAATCTGCCTTTCCATCAATTTTTGTGACATTTGCAAATATGGCTACAGTACATTCATTTCTTTCTTTGAAGAGGATAATATATATTGTAAACAGTTGCAGTCACAGCACTGATCTCTGTGGAACCCCACCGGTTGCAGGTTGCCAACCTGAACAAGAATCCCTTCTCTCCACTTGCTGTTTCCCACCCATGAATCCTCACCAATACACCACCTGTTATCTTAGGATTTAATTTTCTGAGATACCTTGTTGAATGCCTTCTTGAAGTCCAATTAAAACCCGTCTATGGTTCCCTTCTATCCAATCTGGTTGAGACTTCGTCGAAAAACTCTTCATAAGTTAGTCAGATGCAAGTTCCCCTTCATGAAGCCAAGCTGACTTGGCTTGATTAGATTACGATTGTACAAACATACTGCTATCACTTCCTTAATAATTAACTCCAGCAATAAATTAATCAGCCTATACCTGCATTTTGCCTCCCTCCCGTTTTGAGCAGGGTTGTCACAGTCGCATTTCTCCAATCCTCTACTCCTCCAGAAACCAAGGAGTTTTGGAAAATTACAAGCAATGCATTCACTATCTCTGCAGCAACTTATTTTAGGCTCCTACAATGCAAGCCAAGGAACTTAGCTATATTTAGCCCCATTAGCTTGTCTGATGGTACTAATATTGCTTCTCCAGTGATAGCGATTGGACTTAATTTCTCCTCTGTATTCTTTAGTAATAATCAGATATTCAAAGTATCTTCCACTGTAAAGACCGATACAAAATATCTCTAACTCCTCTGCTATTACCTGTTCCCCATAACTATCGCCCAGGTCCATTTTCCAAGGAGCCTAAGGCACCTGCAGTTGCATGATCTTCACCTTTTAGGTGTTAACCTTGAGTCAACATTGCTCCCATCTTTTAATGTAAGAAACTCCAACCTTTCCTTAATTTCAATGATCAAATTTTCTACAGTTAAGACTGCAATTCCCAAAACCAAAAACTATATTCTAAAACAACAACTAGAAAAGCACACATTCCCAAGTGTGTTCTTGGGAATTATGGAAAATATACAGCAGCATAAAAATATTAGACAGAAAAACTTCTTCATAGGTTAAGTATTTTTATCTGTGAAGTTGAAGAATTGTTATTTCTCCTGCAATAATCCAAAACCTGAAGGTTGGTTTTCCACATATATTGGTGATTTGGTCTATCTTCATGTACAATGTGGCCCTGCCTACTCCCAATGACATTGCACATCTCTACCAATAGGTTTCATCAAATAGAGAAACAAAATATTCCTTCTGAAGTCTATTATTTACAAATATTTGGCCTAAATTCTAGGTAGCATGTGAAAATTAACACATCTGTTTTGCATGCAGTCAGGTGTGAAGAGTTTACTTGTGCAATATATGAACAGAAAACCTCAATTTCATGCAGATGTTTGGCTCTAATTATACTTTTTAATCATATATTAGTTCTGCTGAAGGAACAATCATCAAATGTTGCCTGGAAAAAGATTAACCATGTACCACCTTGCTATTTGCGCAAGTACTAACAGTCTGTTACTTACAGCTCCAAATTTACAAATTTGCTCTTACATTTAAGCTACAATACTGCTTTGCTGCTGCTTGCAGTTACTGCTGCCACAAGGTCTGCTTTTCATGGCACGTCACACTCAATTCTCATGCAGCCACTAGACGCCATGTCCAACCACTTTGCTATATCTGTCGTGCAACCACACCTGGGGTGATCCTTCTTTCTGCTGCCCCCTGCCTTTTGGTAGAAATCTCAGTTGAATAGTCAACATACTGACATTTTAGTTTCTTGCTATCTCCTTTTGCTCTTACAATTTCAAGGACGTCTTTGTTCATCTTAAAGTCTAGACGTGGAATGCTTGGCATACATATAAAGCCCTCTGTTTTCCTCTTTAGATTTTTACTTACTCTCCGGGTTTTTGACACATATAGCAAAGTGAATAGAAAGTAGATTTTTTTTTGTTTTGCCTTTTTACAAGCTGGAGTTTTAAATTAGGATAGATTAGATTCCCTACAGTATGGAAACAGGCCCTTCGGCCCAACAAGTCCACAGCGACGCTCCAAAGAGTAACCCACCCAGAAACATTCCACGATACTATATTTACTCCTGACTAATGCACCTAACATTATGGGCAATTTAGCATGGCCAATTCACCTGACCTGCACATCTCTGGATTGTGGGAGGAAACCGAAGCACCCGGAGAAAACCCACGCAGACACGGAAGAACGTGCAAACTCCACACAGACAGTCGCCCGAGGCTGGAATCGAACCTGGGTCTTTGGCGCTGTGAGGCAGCAGTGCTTATCTCCAAGCCACCATGTTGCCATTTTTTGCGATTACATTTTTCATTTTCTCAAAATTAAACCAACATAACTCCATTCTTCTCTTAACATCTCCATCACATCTGCCATCTTCTGGTATTAATTTGGCCTCAGTAGACAAACTTACCTATCTGTTCCAGTGCAATGCTAACTACTTCAATCCTCACTCTAGTTTCTTCCAACGTATTCCTTTACCTACGCCAGGTTATAGTCCAACAGGTTTATCTGGAAGCACTAGCTCCTCGAAATCCTTTACCTGTACTAGTTTAGTCCTCTCAGTGTTTATACTCAAACCATAGTGTAAGCTTCCTACATTTTACTTGATCTGCAATATTTTTTACAATCCTTTCTTAATCTGCAAGTAGTGCTGTCTATCAATGTGCAGCAATATTATGTTCTTGCCCCTAAATGTTACCCCTGGAAAATGATCCATTCCCTGAATATTTGTTCTGTGTACAGATTCAGTAATTTTGGAAACAATACTATATATTCCTCTTCACCGAATGATGTCTGATAGTACCTTATTAACCCTTACTCTATTGTCTCAGCTTATATACAAGAGAAAATATCCAATGCTAACAGATGAAATGCTTGTATTCCAAGTCAATAGATTGTTCCAACTGTGTCTCAGTAAACCTGAATTAAAAACAGAATACTGAAAATAGGGAGAGAGGAAAACAAAGTTAACTTTTTACAGGAAGATGAGATGCTGTTCCCTGAGCTTGCATTAAGCTTCACTGGAAGTGCAGCAGACAGAAACCCGACATAAAGATAGTGAATTAATTGGGCAAAGCAACCAGAAATTCAGAGACAGGGATATGACTTAGCAGTGCTGCATAAAGAGGTCACCCATTCTACTTTTAGTCTTGCCAATTTGCAGGTGACAGCATTTTGAGCAATGAATACAACATGCCAAATGAATACTGGTAAACGTAAAGTATTGCTTTATGTGGAAGAGTTTTGGGGTCTTGGATAGTGAGAAGAGAGGTGGCAAAGGGGCCAATGATACTTAGAGTCATAGAGTCAGAGATGTAGAGCATGGAAACAGACCCTTCGGTCCAACCCGTCCATGCCTTCACAAATTGCACCAAAGGTGACACTAGAAAGAGATGGGATTTTGAAAAATGAAAGAAGAGTATCACAGAGGAATTGTTTCATCAATAGGCTGTCACAACATAGGAGGGGAAGACATGGTAGGAAGGTTCCCCTTGTCCTCACTTGCTGTTCCATCAATTCAAACGATTATCTGCCACTATTATCAACACCCGAGCAGGATTTAACTACCAAATGCATCTTTCCTTCTTTCTAGCCTTCTGGACTCAGCCTCAACAAATTCAAACCCTGACATTGTCCCTCATTTTGATTCTTCCATTTGGCTATTTTCTGGCCATAATCATTTGGATTTGGCAGAGTTGTTCATTATTCGGCCTTTCTTACTCACATTGGACAAATGCTTTGAGTTAACATCAAGATGGGAGAGTGCACTATCACTGTAAACCCATTCCTCCATGGGTCATAACAAAAAACAAAAATATTTTACCCAGCTGCTCAGGTATGCAAACAACCAGATTTCTTTAAATAATGCAAGATCATCATTTCTTTATGAAAAAAACCCATTCAAGTAAAATGCAGTTAATTAACACAACTTGTTATGTGAAAATATATATGTTTACCCCTCTAAATAACCCAAAAAACAAACTTTAAATAAAAGGAGAAAAACAGATTTTTTTTTCCCTCTGCAGAGATTCACTAAAAAACACTTTTGGCCAATAATGGTTACTTTTGAAGGCAAAAAGAGTAAGAAACAAAGTGGGACAATATGGCATCCTTGCAAGTGGTCAAGTCAATAACAACACATTGTTGACTCTACGATCTTGCCAAACAAAGCTTGCTCAGGAATACAATATTGAGAAATTATTTCAATCACGCTGAGTCACTCAAAGGAACAATCACATTTTAATCTGATCTCTTCGCAAAGGTATTTTAGAATCAGGAGACACGAACTAAGTAGATTGTTCTGTAGCAGGCTTACCTCAACTCAAACTCCAACCACAAAATCCAAGACTGAAAACACTGTTCAAACAGAACCACCACAAACTCACTGTTTGCCACCAACTGGGTTCAAGCAATCAAGATTAGATATTATCTTGAACCATGTGGTTGCCAAGAAATGCCCTATTTAATAGTTCCAATGATCTTATAACCATAGGATTTATATTACTATTTTAGTTCATTTTCTAGTCAGTGTCATGTTGAGGATGATGAACCAAGGTCGGAATTCAGTGATGATAATGCCATTAAAAGTCAAGAAGCGATTATTAGATTCATTTTTATTTTGGAGATGGTCATTGATTGGTACTTGTGTGGCGCCAATGCTGCCAAAAGTTTGGTGAAAATGGTAGACTATGAAGTATTATATGAAGATATCAACTGAAGGAGAATGTTTCCACCATTACATTATTTTCCTCACATCTCAGTGTCTGTTTTGAAATCTAAGGTTAAAGCAATTTAGCTACCAGCCATGCAATAAACATACAGGAAGGATAGGGAATCTGGAAAAGAACGTACTTCCCACATCCTCATGACAATCAGTCCCTCAAACAGGCTGGTCCTTAAATGCTGCAACCATATGCACATAGGAGACTCTAACTTGAGTCAAACCTTCCACAATTTTTTGGGGACATTAGAATAAACAAACTGAAGGGTTTTAAATTGGACACAACTCTTCTCTTTCAACAACTCACCCCATTAGGCAATTTCAATCACATGGCTTGATATTAATGTTACATAAAGGGAAGGTATTCGAGAGCAAAGATTCTGTGCAACTGAAGGTGCTGAAGCAATTAAAGATGTTCAAGAATTTAAAAAGCACAAACATCTTGATGGATTGAGAGACTGGAAGCGATTAGAGATGAATAAGGATTGAAAATCAAGGATGAGATATTCAATATTCCTTGACCAGGAAGCAACATACAATACACTGAGCATGATGATGATAGGGAAATGAGACTTAGTGCAAGTTAAAAGACAATCAGCAATGCTTTGGATGACTTCATCTTTCAACAGAATTGAATCTTGAAGATTAGTCAAGAGTAGCTTGAAATAGAGGAAACAAAAGCATGAATGACAGTTTCAGTAGCGGGGCAAAGTAAGATAATGTTATCGAAGTGGATTAGTTGGTTCGAATGATGACATGAATACATGATTTGAGACTCATCGTAGGATCAAATATGACCAAAATTACTAACAGGATTCCTGAAGAAGGGCTCATGCCCGAAACTTTGACTCTCCTGCTCCTTGGATGCTGCCTGACCTGCTGCGCTTTTCCAGCAACACATTTTCAGCCAAAATTACTTACAAACTGTCTTAGTCTCAGTGTGACCAGAGAGAACAACAGAGTTAATAGCTACGAGAACAGAGTTTAGACTGAGGAGCAAAGCCCACAGTGGCAGTCTTGCCTCCTTAACAGGAAAATATTTCAGCATACCAAGGACTGGATGTCAGCTCAGCAGTCTGATCAATTAACAAAAGTGGAAGAGCCGAGAGTGACGGTGGCAAAACAGAGCTGTGGGTTTTAATGGTGTGTCTTCAGAGGATACCGAAAAGAGGCAGGTGTCATAAGGAAATTTGACACAGCCACAGATCCATCTTTAGAGATTAGGTGTAAAAATGTCTTTAACAACAAGAAGAAACGCCATTCAAAAGAAATATATTGCATTTAACTTGGGTGCGGAAGCTTTGAAACTATTTTGGTCAGGTGCTAACTTGTCTGTGTTGACACCAAGCAACCACCTCTATTATTCACTGACAGTTTCCACCATTACATTATTTTCCTCACATCTCAGTGTCTCTGTTTTGAAATCTAAGGTTAAAGCAATTTAGCTACCAGCCATGCAATAAACATACAGGAAGGATAGGGAATCTGGAAAAGAACATACTTCCCACATCCTCATGACAATCAGTCCCTCAAACAGGTTAGTCCTTAAATGCTGCAACCATATGCACACAGGAGACTCTAACTTGAGTCAAACCTTCCACAATTTTTTGGGGACATTAGAATAAACAAATTGAAGGGTTTTAAACTGGACACAACTCTTCTCTTTCAACAACTCACCCCATTAGGCAATTTCAGTCGCATGGCTTGATATTAATGCTACTTTGCCAAATTGGGAATTATGCCTTCGAGGAAATGAGAACAGGTTTTATCTCAGCATGTAGGTGTACCTTTTCCCAGCAATCACAGTCGCTCCTTCAGCATATAATTAGACAATCTCTAGCCAAGTAGTTGCATGAGCCAGTATACACTTCTCTTGACTGATCAATCATCTTTGTAATTCCTTGCATTGCACTAATCACTGAAGGTGGGTTGCACCAGTTTGAAGATTCAGGACAAAGTAGGGACACTCAGTGCTGAAGTCAGCAAGTGATGTGGAGGTGCTGGTGCTGGACTGGAGTGGACCAAGTCAAAAGTCACATGAAACCAGGTTATAGTCCAACATGTTTATTTTAAATAACAAGCTTTTGGAGCACAGCCTTTCATTATCACCTGACGAAGGGGCAGCGCTTCAAATGTTTGTGATTTCAAATAAACCTGTTGAACTATAACCTGAAGTCAGCAGTTGCTGACTACAAATACCTATAATCAATGTGGTGGAAACGTTCTGTCTCCCACTGGCAGTTAATCAAAAGATATCTTGGCATCAACAGTACTGAATGTTTTAAAAAAAGCTAAGCAACAAGATAAACTGAACTGTTCATATCGTAAACAGAAAGTTAAAATCACATCATTATCAACTTTGATTTACTTTTCAACTGAAGAAACTCTATTGACAACTGTTGAAAATAGCTTGGGATTTTTGATCACGAGCAAACTAAATTTATATCACTTTAGCTTCTCAAGGGCAATACAGATGTTCAACAGAATTACAGTGTCTGTAGTCAGTTTTTGGAAAGGGAACAATTGCAAGGGCAAACTACAATCTGTGGGGAAACTCTATGGAACTTCGTACAGGGGAGCAAAAACTAACAGACACCTTCTGAATTTTCATATTATTCTGCGCATATCTGAGAAAGTGTATAAGGTATGAGCAGGTGCGGAAAGAGGCAAAAGTGAGGACTGCAGATGCTGGAACCCAGAGTTTAGATTAGAGTCGTGTTGGAAATGCACAGCAGGTCAGGCAGCATCCGAGGAGCAGGAAAATCGATGTTTCGGGCAAAAGCCCTTCATCAGATATGGAAAGAGTTAAGTTTAGGGTTGCTTGACAAAGGCTCAGCTAGCACGACTTTGACCAGATAAGAACTTGCAGTAAATAACGAGGTGCTGGAAGCAAGGGTAGTGGTTTATCAAGGTGAAGAACATCCATTGTGCAATGCCAGTTAATGAGGTGAAGAATATCATTGTGTAATGCCAGATGACTTAATCTTTACTGTTGGTACTTACTGATTGTAACAGTCACCCAATCACACGGTGGCACAGTGGTTAGCACTGCTGCCTCACAGCACGAGAGACCCGGTTCAATTCCTGTCTCAGGCAACTGACTGTGTGGAGTTTGCACATTCTCCCCATGTCTGCGTGGGTTCCCTCCGGGTGCTCCGGTTTCTTCCCACAATCCAAAAACGTGCAGGTTAGGTGAATTGGCCATGCTAAATTGCCCGTAGTGTTAGGTGAAGGGATACATGTAGGGGAATGGGTCTGGGTGGGTTGCGCTTCGGCGGGTCGGTGTGGACTTGTTGGGCTGAAGAGCAAGTTTCCACACTGTAAGTAATCTAATCTAATCAATATAGATGTCACCTTATTTGGATTCTACTCCCTGTAAGTGACGATGTAATTCCTTAAGAATCTGCTGTTCAAGGAAAGATTGAGAACTCATGTTTTTGTTGACGTGGGTGATCACTCTCTCTCCATGGCTCGGAATAAAAGTAAAGAATGTAAAGCTATACTGTATTTCTGAGTGTTTGCTTCAACTGATACGGGTATACAAAAATGGGATGACATATCCAAAGTTCCACAGTTTAAAAAACACACTAACAGTTTCACTATCAATGCCACACTGAAATCAAGTTCAATGTATTTTTAACTCTGAAGTTCAGTTTTCAAACCTAAGTGCTCAGTTTACAGTAATAAACATCTAAAATAGTGGGGAAAAAGATTGGATAGGCTGGTCCTGAATCCACTGAAGTTTAGACGAATAAGAGATGATCTCAGTGAAATGTATCAAGACCTGACAGGGTGGTTGGTGAAAGGATGTTTCCCCTTTTCAATAGACTCGAACAAAAGCAGACAGATTAAAAATGGGCGGGATGGGGGACGAGAGGAGCAGAATTGTTTTCTGTTCGAGTTTGAAAATCTTTGAAACACTCTTCCAATATGATTGATATTATTAAGAGAAAGGTTCAAGTATGCCCATTTGAGGGAGATAATAAAAGGTACTAGCATCTGTCAAAACTAAGCAACATTAGACACTTTATGAAAAGCTTCGTACTGGGAGTAACTATACATTATTATGCTTTGTGCAGCCATCCTTTAATTTGGAATGGATTTAAATACTAAAACCATATGTTACACAGGATCACAAGCCAGAAATTAATCTTTATACCAAGCCAACAAACTTTTGTCTAGACTGATTTTTTAAAAATCACTACTAAGATTTAACCACTAATATGCATTTAGGCATTTCCAGGTGGTCATGGTTACACATATGCAACATGAAACAACTACATAAGAACTGAATCTAGATCCGATTAGGAGATCTATGGCTGCATTTCTTCATGTTTCTCCAATAACCAACACCTTTAAAACATTTTCTACAGGGATGATCATTATGCAATTCCAGGCTTTGGTCACCAGGTGATGCCATGGAGCAAGTCACTGAACACTACACTAACTATTTAACCTACTCAAAATGAGATAACTTGTTAAACATAAAATTAATTTCAGACCACTATTTTAATTATTCAACTAGTTCGGTATTCCATTCTTCAGTCACTTATGGCGAGGTAGCACCCTACTCAGTGCATAATCCCCTACAAACCCAACTGCAAATTCTTCTAGATCCACAACTGCAGCAACTTCATTCAACCTTAAATCCAGTCACAGTTTTTGACATTTTGTCAAGCCTCCATGTAGCTCAGCATCACCTTCACAAAGGCAACACCCACATCTTGTAAATGAATTTAAATAAAAATCAGAAATCAAAATAACGTTTTAAACATACGTGAAAGAATATCATTAAAGTTAGCCATAACTCAGACTCTCATTATAAGTAAAAGAGAAAATGCTGGAAGAAGTCAGGAGGTCTGGCAACATATGGAGACAGAAACAGCTAACACTAAAGCTGATATAATTGTTCATCTCAAAACTTTAATTCTGTTTCTTTTTCCACATTTGCTGTCACAGACCTGCTCGGCTTCTCCAGCACTTCTTTTAATTTCAGATCTCCAGCATTCACAATATTTGATTTTTACTCGATTCACTTATTTTAAGAGGTGCTCCTAGAAATCAAATGGGGAATAGAAAATAGATGTTTCTCACATGACTCAACGTCACTATGTCAGGAATTATCTGTAAATAAGGAGTCAAGTATTTAAAGCAGGTTACGAAACAGATAGGTCAGAGGGTAAATATGATTTGGATTCACATGAAGTGATATTGTGTTTATGGTTGAAATCATTTCATGGGTATGTTAGTTGCTGATTCATGAAATTGTGACAAACTAGACTAATTTCAAAATACTGCAGATGCTAGAAATGTGAAACAAACACAGAAGGCTGGAGGAACCCAACACGTCTGACGGTGTTTATGGGAAAAGAAACACAGTTAACATCTTGAATTCAATATGATTCTCTTTCGGAAGAGTTCTGAAGATCCACCTTCAGGTCACTGGACTCTAAATGTTAACTCTGTTTCTATCTCTGCAGATTCTGCCAGATCAAATGAATTTCTCCAGTAATTTCTGTTTTTGTGAATTATAATAATGGTCAGATGAAACTCTTGGATTTTCCAATGCAGAAAGATGTGTAATACTGCTTTGGGATAAAGTGGGACATGTTGCTCCTTGACAAGAGAGATAAAGAAAATTAGTGGTGGAGAGCACATTAGCTGTTGAAACACAGGGTCTCTCATTGATGCTTTTGATATGGTATCTTATTTGTTTTAAGATCTTGCAAGAAATGGTCTGTGTAAAAGGGTCTCGACAACAACACAATAGAATGGTACACACATCAATAGTCTTTGCGGATAATATACATTCTACGAAAATGCGATGGATATAATAAGTTTAAAGCAGACACTTCGGGGGGATTCAAGATGGCAGCAATCTAAGCATCGCAGCACAAGCGGGACGAACCTCTAACCCGCCAAACTCAAGCCATCGCGATATCTTGGAGTTCCAAGAAACGTCTAAAAATTAACTTACCTGTGTTTCCAGCTGTCCAGAGATGCCGAAAAAAGGGAAAGGAACATCCGAGGCCGGGTCTGCAGATCAGCCTGCAGGATCCTCGGAATCAATTATTTTCCAGGCCCTGGTGAACGAGTCGCGAAATCATGTGAGATGCTGGGAATACAGATTGAAGAGAAGCTGGCTCCAGTCTCTCTCATGCTGCAGAAGCATGAGCATCAGCTGGGAGACCTAGACAAGAGGACGGTTGAGGTGGAGCACAGGGTCACAGTGGTGGAAGCTCATGCCAGTTCATCCAAGGATAGGATCCAAGCCCTGGAGATGCAGGTCCGTAATTTGCGTGACCAAATGGATGATCTTGAGAACAGGGACAGGAGAAAAAACATTTGGACCATTGGTCTACCTGAGGGTAAGGAAGGTGAGCAGCCTGCAGAATTTGTTGAGGACTGGCTTCCGAAATTCCTTGACTTGGAGGCTGGCATGAGAGGATGGAAGATAGAGAGGGCTGACCGGGTCGCCCACCATTTCTGAGACAGGCCAATATTTCACTTATCCTTAAAAAAGGGAAGGACCCAGAAGACTGTGCTTCATACAAGTCCATCTCGCTCCTAAATGCGGACTTTAAAATCCTCTCTCAGACTCTTGCGTTAAGGCTCGAGATGGTGTTACGTTCTATTGTTAAAGAGGACCAGACAGGCTTCATAAAGGATCGCCGATCATCCAGTAATGTCAGGAGGCTTAATGTAATTCAAGCATGCCAACAACAGTCAATACAGGGATTGGTAATTTCTCTAGACGCAGAGAAGGCATCTGACCGAGTTGAGTTGCCGTACCTTTTCTTTACTCTAGAGCGGTTTGGTTTGGGCGAAGTCTTCATAGGATGGGTAACGTTTCTCTACGGTGGCCCTCTCGCGGCAGTCATCACCAACGGGGTACGATCAAGCAATTTTAATATTTTTAGGGGCGGCCAGCAGGGCTGTCCCATTTCACCATTGCTTTTTACGTTGGTGATTGAACCATTGGCGGAGGCCATTCGTGGGGATCGCTATATACCAGCTCCAGAAGTGGGGTCAAAATTACATAAGATTTCGTTGTATGCAGACGATGTCCTAATTTTTTTGACAAATTCAGCAGTTTCAGAGCCTCGCCAGATACAATGCATTCGCGAGTTTGGTGCTTTTGTGGGGTACAAGATTAATTTTGTGAAATCAGAGGCCATGCCTATGGGTGGTCTTATGAAGGAGCTAACTCTTGAGGGTGACTATCGATTCCCATTTAGGTGGTCACAGGGGGATTTTGTGTATTTGGGCATATTCATTACTCCAGTTCTGGATCGGCTGTTCAAAGCCAATGAAACAAGATCTTCAAAGATGGAAAGCACTTCCCAGTCTCGTGGTTGGGTCTGAAAGTGCTTAATAAGATGAATATTC
This sequence comes from Chiloscyllium plagiosum, assembly GCF_037043375.1. Taxonomy (NCBI): domain Eukaryota; kingdom Metazoa; phylum Chordata; class Chondrichthyes; order Orectolobiformes; family Hemiscylliidae; genus Chiloscyllium; species Chiloscyllium plagiosum. Next base: position 20,339,049 of record NW_028270142.1, on the reverse strand, counting down.
TCCCCTGTTTACTATACCCTATACGGATGCTCCCCCTGATTTTCAATAAGCAAACACTCAGGAGGCTGAATGGCTGGTTCAGCTCCTTTATTTGGCATCGTAAGCGGCCCCTCATTAAATAAGCCCAACTGCAATTGCCTCACAGCTTGGAGCAAGTGGATCTTCCGGACATTAAGAATTACCAATTAAGCTTGCTTTTGACCTACGTGAGTGATTGGGTTTGTGGACATCCTCTTTCAATATGGCTAAATATCAAAGTCTCCCAGGCAAGGTGCTCCCTTACCAGTTTGCTGTTTTTGGACAAAACCAAGACAGTTAGGGAATATTGCCATAACCAATAGTCATCAATACTGTTAAAGCATGGAGGACAATTCGGCAGAGGGAAGGCAATATTGGCAAAACATCTTTGTTTCCACCTTTAGTGGGTATGCTGGGTTTTCAACGGGGGATGATAGATTCAGGATTTAAACATTGGGCAGCTACGGGTGTGCCTTGCACAGGTGATTTATTTGAGGGTGATGTAATGATGTCTTTCAAACAGTTAGTAGAAGTACGAGTTATCTAATAGAGACCGCTTTCATTTTTTTCAAGTTAGGGATCTTATTAAAAAAAAAAGTCACACTTTTGACTGATCGCTACAAATCTGACATAGAGAGGGGGGTGCTTAGTGCTAAGAGTACACTTTCTGTCAGCACTTTATATCATCAATTGGGGGGTGCCACCTCAGATGAGTTTGATCGATTCTGCAGGATGTGGATGAGAGAGCTGGATGTTGAAGTCTCCTCAGAGGCATGGAACGATATTTGAGATAATGCAAAGAAGATATCAATTTGCAATAGGACCCATGCTTTACAGTTGAAGATTCTCCACAGGGTCCACTTGGCTCTGGATCGTTTGTCAAAATTTAAACCAGGGGTATCTTCAGCATGTCCCAAGCGCAAGGTCTGCACGGGCACTCTTACCCATTGTCTCTGGTCTTGCGATAGGCTTCAAACATATTGGAGTGCTGTGGTGGGTGCAATGGAAAGGATTTTGGGTGTAAGGGTGGAGAAGACTTGCCCACCGTATTTCCTGCAGACATGCAAAGAAAAAACTTTTCAATATCCTCGCGTTCTGTGCAAGAAAGAATGTCTTGGATATCCGAAAATTCCCCGACTTGTCAGGTTGGCGGAAGATTGTTATGGAGCATATTCCTTTGGATTTTCTCACAAATATGGTACACCACAAAACTGAGAATTTTTACAAGACATAGCCAAACTTTTTGGAATACCTTGATACAAATTTATCTGCCACACTAAAAAAGGCTTTTATGGAGCCATAACGATTGTGTTTTATGAGTCCAATATCTAGGGAGGAGGAACTGTGAACGTATGAGTGTTTTGTTTGGCTGGGCTGAGTTATTACTATTTATTAGTTTGTTGTTGTTTATTTATTTATTTAGTTAAATAGCCAGTTTGGGGTTTTTTAATTCTATACTTTTCTATATATGTTTATACATGTGTACATGAGGGTGGTTTGGGGATTTTTTGGGTTTTTTTTTGCACTGTTTAGAATTGTACTGTTTTGTACTTTTTGTAATATTAAAAAATCTATTTTTTCAATAAAAATATATTTTTGAAAAGCAGATGCTTGAGGGAGAAAAACCACGAAGGTTGGGTGGGTAGTCACTAGTCATCAGCTGTCAGATCACTTCAATAAGAGGAATGTCTCAACAGAAACATTGCTGAAGGTTCACGAAGAAAGATGTTTCATCATGTACTGGTGGGAATATGTTGCGCACGCCAGTGTGTGGGGAACCTTTGAATGGCTGCCTGGCTGTGCAGCTCAGAGAGAGCATTGTTTTTTATAAATCTGTAGTCTAGAACAAACATTAACTTCCGCCTTGAGATTTTTCTACCTATGGAATTTTTTATGAATACAACTTGTTTTCTTAAAAGAAAGGGAGTCTGTGAGAGTTGTAAGGGTCAAACAGATCAGCTACAGAATTTACAGAGCTGGTGATATGTAGTCTATTTAAAAGTGCATTTTACCCCAGAGTGCTTCTGGATAGGGAAGAGAAAGACAGAAATTAATGTTTGCTCGAGACTACAGATTTATAAAATCCAATGCTCCCTCTAAACTGCACAGCCAAGCAGCCACTCAAAGGTTTCTCATTCACTGCTCGTGCACAACATAGTGACATCTGCTTTCAGAAGTTGCTCCACACACAGCAAACAATAAAATTAGAGGGCAAAATGAATAAAATCTTTATAAATCTCATGAATGTCTTTTCATGCCTAATTCAATATACTGACAGCGGTATATATAACAATTCTGAGGTTTTGTAAATCTTCATTCAAAAATGTGGATACCATATACCATAAGAATTGAGAAAAGCCAGTCTTTTTGTTCATGTAAATATACATTCATTAAATTTGCACAAAGTTAACAAATTCAACCCTGAGGCACAATAAGATAAACTTGCTGTTTGTGACACACTTCAGACATGCACATCAGACAAATTTGTACAACTGAAGCATATAGTTATTAATGTAATGTCCTTTCTGCTGTTGCCAGAAGTAAAGATGTATAATACTTATGCTCAAATGCTTTATGGCAAGAAGATTGCTGATGATTGAGAGTGATGGTGAAGGATATACAAGAGCTTAACATGTTCATATAAAGTTAGCTCACAAGGGTCTGAGTTTATTGAAAGAAATCTTAATTGTCAAAACCACAATAAGGTTTCAACTTCATTTTGGCTTCAATTCCGCATTCCTGCCTACCACAATCAGATCAGCCATTACCTTACAAAGCAGTTCTACAGACTAGAGGAGCCAAATGGCCTACTATGCTCCTAAGGAAAGTGCCAGGCATCACATTCCAGATGTAATTCGATTGGTCAAACTACCCTTCTTAAAGCAAAACACACTTTATTCGCATGTATAGTTAAAAGACAACAAAAGGAAGAAAGAAATTGGAATAACTTAATTCTACTGGAAAACTTATCAGAATAACAAGATTATTTAACCATTAAACAGTAACTGTTCCAATATAGTAACACACTATGATCACATGCTTGGCAAAGGGAAATTCAGTAAATTAGCTTGTCTCACATACAATTTAAGCAGCAGGAAGAGAACTCCTGCCTTTAGCCATAACAGACAAAGGAAAAACAGCTTCCAAATCAAGCATCAACTACTGCTGGAAATAGTAAGACTAAAAATCCTGATTCTGTGGGAGTCTGAGCTAGCCCATTCAGGCTGCTTCTATTGTTCCAACTTAAAAAAAATACCCAAGGTCTCAAGTTGTTTATTTTATTGGCTCTGAACAGACTGCTTATTATCACTCAACCTTGCATTGTTAGAAAAAAGACAGAATGCACATGTTAAAACCACAGTATCATCACATTACATTCATTTGCAATGATAGCACAATGATCCAAAACAAATTAACTGTGACGATTATCCTCATACTTTCTCCTGCAAGAATATAAATCACTCTGCTCCTCCAACAGTGCAAAATCCACTTCCATCTTCTGGCTATAATTAATGACAGCAAAATAAAGTTTAAGCAGAAGAATTCAAGAGCAAATAATTTTTTGAAATTTTTAAAAATTATTTCTGGGGATTTTCATTTCTCACAAACAAAGGCATATTGCAAATGCAGCATGATGGCTCAGTGGTTAGTACTACTGCCTCACAGCACCAGAGACCCGGGCACGATTCTAGCCTCAGGCAACTGTCAGTGTGGAGTTTGCACATTGTCTCCGTATCTGCATGGGTTTCCTCTGGGTGCTCTGGTTTCTTCCCACAATCCAAAGATGTGCAGGTTAGGTGAACTGGCCATAGTGCTCAGGGATGTGTAGATTAGTTGCATTAGTCAGGGGCAAATGTAGAGTAATAGCGGAATGGGTCTGGGTGGGATACTCTTCAAAGGGTCGGTGTGGACAGTGTTGGGCCAAACGGCCTGTTTCCACAGAATCTAGGGATTCTGTGATTCATCAAGTTCCAGAACTTCATCACCTTGACTGAAAAAAAAACCTTTACTTTCATCTCATACACCTATACTTCAGTTACTGACCCCCTCTAATAACAAATTGTTTTTTCCTATTCACTTCATCTAAACCTGTAGTGTGGTCTGCAGACCAACGATGATACTCCTAGCTCCTCTAGATAGGCTGCAGGAGGATGATGTGGTCAATCACATTAAAGTCTGCAGACAGGTTGAGCAGTATAAGGAGAGAACATTTACCTTTGTCACGGCAAAGGATTGATTTATGATTTTGATTAATTCCCTGAATCTAAGTCCAGAACAGCCCCTCCATTTGTTATACTTAGCACCTAATGGCTATAAATGTTCTGAATACATGAAGAATTCTGTGAGCTCATTACCTTTTATGAACAGTTGTTAGATTAGTTAAAAAGCCTCAATTATTGCCCTCCTTTTTCTGTGCCTCAGCAATTATCCATCATATTTTCTTTATCTTTCTCAAACTGTTCAGAGGTCCTAAAAGGTACATCAGTATCCAACAATAGGATTATCCCTGGTTCCTCAGTTCAATATTTAAGGCTTCATTTGGTGCTGCTTCCAGCTGACCACTCCCCTTACAACTGGGAATTGTTCATGCAACCGAGGTTGTAAGAATCTCACACCCGTCTTTGTAAAATTGAAATCTACCTATCCCACCTGGAACCCAGTAAGCAGTAATATTCAGATGTCTTTCTTTTTCTTTCAGTCAATTTGCTGTGATTGCTTGATATCATATCTCTGTGCCCTCAGCTTACCTGCCTTTCTCACTACACTCCTTGTCTTGCAAGGCATACCACTAATTACTGAATAGGACTCCAAATAGTACAACTGTACAGTTAGGTTCTACCTTTGCTGAAACTAAAGGTCTTCCCGCGGCACCATGCCACTCAGTCACACACACTGTCCTCCTGTGTTGTATTCATTTGCACATGACAATAAGTGTAATTCAGAGATACTGCCTTTGAGATATTAATTTTCAATTTCTTTCCTAGCTCCTTGAAATCTGCAGGGAAGGCCTTACCCCACTCTCAAGCTATGTCATTAGTACCACATGGACTACGACCTTGTGTTGTCGCTGCCCTTAATCCAAGAAAATTCAGCATACGTTCCGTGACAGCCCTGACATCAGGGAGTGAACGCACCATGCTCAAGTCACATTTATTTCCATCACTACTCAATCCCATAACATAGATGCTTTGTTGACCTTCTTCTCCCCACTTTATACTATGCTGTTGACTTGGCTCTGATTGCTTTTTCCTGAGGAGGTATTATTTGATCAATTTTACCATATCAAATCATTTTCTTAAGAACTGAAAACTAGCTAGAGGGGGAAATGCATTTGGGGACCCCTACCTTATCCATTCCTGCCTGGCTGTACAGCAGTCACCCTGTCTCTCTCTGCCTGTGGACCATGAAACTTACAAGGTAAAAACAAGGGCTGCAGATGCTGGAAACCAGATTCTAGATTAGAGTAGTGCTGGAAAAGCACAGTAATTCAGGCAGCATCCGAGGAGCAGGATGCTGCCTGAACTGCTGTGCTTTTCCAGCACCACTCTAATCATGAAACTTACAACCCTTATAACTCTGAGGTATCATATCAAACGCAGATCAGAAAAGGATCGCTGATCCGATTCAGAGGAAGAAAGAGCTGCCTTATGAGAAAAGGCTGAGCTCATCATCATTTGAAGTTTAAAAAGAATGCAGTTGAGGGAGCTTGATGGGGAGAGGTTGTTCCCCCTCCTGGGGCACTCTAGACTTAGAGGACATAGTTTTAGAGTAAGGAGCTGCCCAATTATGACAGTGTTGAGAAGGAACTTTTCACTGTGCATCACAAATCTATGACTTATGAAGAGACTCAAAAGTTGTCAGGAAGACATGGAAAATGTACGTGAGACTAAGATTAACCATAATCTTACTGAAAAGTAGAGCAGATCAAGGAATCTTATGTCCTACACCTCTCCCTATTTCTGATGGTCTTACAATGCTGAAACACGCTCTCTGCTCTCTCCTTCCTCCACCTCACCAGTCCCCACTGTGCAATCAACCAGCACGTACCCGACACATGGTGCATCTGTTCAGGATGGTGGCTTTCCACCATCTTCTTGAGCAATTAGAGATGGGCATTAAACATCGGCTTCACCAGCAAACGCTCACCTCATTAACAAATAAGAAAAGAGAACTGTCAAAATTCACTTGAGGCAACAAACAGAAAAACTATTTGGACAAAGAGGAAGTTAAATAGATGAGTCACGAAATACTTGCAATGGCTGCACATGGCAAGCCTGCAGGTAATGAAAGCAGTGAGGCCAGAAAAATTGACACCAGAAGATCTTTACAATGACACACCTGGATTCAATCCAAACATCTCACAACTAGCTCTGAAACAAATTATTTCTTTACCTATAAATTGATCAGCTATTACACTTTCAGCCTAATCACAAGTACTCCAGATCCATGTATTCTGCTCTAACTGAGGAGAAAACCACAAATAGATACAACACAAACAGAAGCTCAGCACAAGCAAGTGCCATGGTTGGCCAAAGTCTAATGGATTCTAAAACACCTGAGGCCAAAACATTTAGCGATTAAGTCAAGCCAGATACCCCCCATCTGAGATGGTACATGCAGCGAAAGAAAAGCAGATGGGTACTACTTAAATTACACAAACGTAAAAGAATGAAAATCATTTCAAGTAAAAGGCAATAGCCAATTCAACAGATAAAGCTCAAGCAAATACACCAAATTAAGTGTCAGGCACCTGAAGATTCATCCTCTGAGAAAACAATTTTCAGCCTAACTTTGCTTTACTCCTAAGTAACTGAAAATAGCTCTTGTGGTGCATTGGTAGTGTCCCTACTCCTAACCCCAGAGACCTGGGTTCAGGTCCCAATTGCTTCAGAGGTGCGTAACTACATTTCTGAACAGGTTGACAAAAAAGGTAATATTTTCGCCCCAGAAATGTGACATCTGAGGTGAGATTCTGTGAACTACTGTTTTTCACAGGCACATGACAGGTATATTCTGGATAAGTTTTAAGACAATTATATTTTGAAATGTAAAGAAAATTTTCAGTTTGATTTTTCAAGAGTAACATCACAACTCCTATCGGTCACCACCTCGAACCTCGCTGAAATCAAACAAAAAAGGTACAAAGCAAATCATAACCTGACTTCTATATCTTAGTTTCTTTTTTCAAGAACCGTTCAAGGAGAATGCATCCCAAAATATTCAGTCAATTCATATTCGTGCAATGCTTGTTGTACCACCATATATCTTAACTGCTCTCATTAGTTACATTACAATTAATTTCCACATGTGGAAAATATGTCATAGCATCAAGCAAACTGATATATCCACAATCATTCTGCTCCAACTCTAGTACTAACTCTTCAAGAAAAATGACACCGCTTTCAAGTAAGCACATAATTCTTGCGACACTGACCTAATCCAAACTGTTGAGCAGTCACCCTATCCAAACACTCACCTTTCCCCTACGCCCGTTGCCCCCATCCTGGTCCTCCCACTGCCAATCCACTCCACGTACCACTCGTGCACCTGCAAAAATCCCTCTTGCAGTTATCTTCTTTGACTTCCGTCGAGATTCCAGCAAAACTCTAATCAAAAGGAAAATGAAGATTAAATGCTTAAGAAATTTACATATTCTTAAGAAAATGTATACAGATCTCCATACAACCCATCCCTTCTTACTCCACTCGCTTTACTAACCCACCCCATTATTTATTAAGGTCTTCTCTTTAGGTTTCCAGAGATCACAAACATAATTAAAATGCCGTTCAATGAGGCCAAATCCAAATTAATGTCATATCTGGCTCTTAATTTTAGCTTTCCTTGGCATCTTAAACTATGCCTTTTTCAAACAAGTCAGAAAAACACTCCTTTACTACCCTCTGTGTGTCCAAACCAATTTTACATCTAACGCCGTCTCACCATGGATTCTATACAACTCAATCTTCTGGACGGGCCTACCATATCAAATGCTTTGCAAAGTCTGTGTAAACAACATCCACTGTCCTATCATCGTCAATCAGTTTGTCACTTCCTCAAAAAATTTAATCAAGTATGAGACAAGACCTCCCCCGCATATTGCCATGCAGAAAATCCCCAACAGCAAGTTTGCAGATGACGTAAAAGTTTGTGGAGTTATGGATCGTGAGGCAGATTATCATCTACTGTAAAGTTGGGCAGAAAAATTGCAGATGTAGCTTAATTTAGACAAATATGAGGTTATGCATTTTAGGAAGTCAAATGCAAGAGGAAAGTATACTGTAAGTGGCAGGACCTGTGGAGTATTCATATACAAATGGATCTAGGGGATCAAGTCCATATCTCCCTAAAAGTGGCAAGACAAGTAGATAAGGTGAAGGAGTATCTGGATTAGTGGTGCTGGAAGAGCGCAGCAGTTCAGGCAAGATCCAAGGAGCAGCGAAATCGACGTTTCGGGCAAAAGCTGATTTCGCTGCTCCTCGGATGCTGCCTGAACTGCTGTGCTCTTCCAGCACCACTAATCCAGAATCTGGTTTCCAGCATCTGCAGTCTTATTTTTACCAAGGTGAAGGAGTATGACATTCTTGGTTTCATTAGTTGGGCAAGTCATGTTGCAGCTGTATAAGACTTTAGTTAGGGCACATTTTGAGTCGTGCGCGGTTCTGGTTGCCACAATGCAGGAAGAATGTGGAGAATTTGGTTAAGGTGCAAAAGAGGTTTATCAAGATGTTGCCTGGATTGGACTGTATCTGCTTTAAGGAGAGTTTGGACAAACTTGGATTGCTTTCCCTTGAGCATCAGAGGCTGAGGGATGACCTGACAGTAATATGTAAAATTATGAGGGGCATGGATAGGGTGGATAGTTGGGACTCTTTTTCCGAGATTGGAAATGTCAAACACTAGGTGGCATAGGTTTAAATTGACAGGTTTAAAGGAGTCAGAGTTATACAGCATGAATCAGACCCTTCGGTCCAACTCAACCTTGCCGATCAAGTTTTCCAAACTAAACTAGTTCCATTTGCCTGCGTTTGGCCCATATCCCTGTAAACTTTACCTATGCATACATCTTGGAGAAAGTGAGGTCTGCAGATGCTGGTGCTTAGAGTGAGATTCAGATTCCTGATGAAGGGCGTATGCCTGAAATGTCGATTCTCGGATGCTGCCTGACCTGCTATGCACTACACTACACATACATCTGGCCAATGTCATTTCCATGTGGTAACTGTACTTGCATCACGCACTTCCTCTGGCAATTCATTCCACATACAAACCACGATGAGAGAGAAAAAGCTGCCTTTTAAATCTTTCTCCTCTCATCTTAAAGTTATGCCCTCTAGTTTTGAACTCCTGTACCTTAGGGAAAAAGTCTTCACTATTCACCTTATCTATGTCCCTCGTGATTTTATAAAACTCTATAAGGTTACCCCTCAACCTCACGAACATTCTGCACAGCTGACATTCCAACTCTTACACTCAATGCTCTGACCAATGAAGGCAGCATGCCAAACGCCTTCTTCATCACGCTGCCTACCTGTGACACCACTTTCAAGGGACTATATACCTGAACCTCTAGGTCTCTCTGCACAAAAACACTCCCTAGGACCCTGACACTAATTAAGTCCTGCCCTGTTTTGTCTTACCAAAATGCAACATCTCACATTTATCTAAAGTAAACTGCATCTGCCATTCCTTGGCTCACTGGCGCAGGTGATCAAGATCCCGTTGTACTCTCAGATAACCTTCTTCATTGTCCATCACACCACCAATCTTGGTGTCATCCACATGCTTCCTATATTCTCATCCAAATCGCTTATATAAATGGCAAACAACAGTGCACCCAACTGATCTCTGCGGAACATCGCAAGTCACAGGCCTCCAGTCCAAAATCCAACATTCCACCACCAGCCTCCTACCATCGAGCCAATTTTGTATCCAATTGGCAGCTCTCCCTCGATACTATGTGAACCAACTTTACTAACCAGTCTCCCGTGCACAATCTTGTCAAACACCTACTGCTCTGCCCTCATTATTCTCCCAGCACAGGTCCTCAGAAACCTCAAGCAAGTCTGAGAGACACGAATTCCCAAAGAGATGTGCATGGAAAGCTTTTTCACATGGAGGTGGGCAGATGCCTAGAATGTGCTGCCAGGGGAGGAGGGAGAAGCAAAGACTATAGCAATGTTTAGAGGCATTTACACAGACACATGAACCGGAAGGAAATGGAAGGATGTGGACCAGGTGCAGGCAGATGGGATTAGTTTAGAATGGCTTCATGGCTTGTTTCTCTACTGTCTGTTCTATATTATAACTAGGATATTTTTTCCGTGAAACATCCTTCCTTTTTGACACTACTTTGCAATTTGCTATTTCACAGCTTCCTAAAAGCCATTGATTGAAAGAGAAGGAAGATCATATGCTACAGTCATGTTCAAGTCCTCTGGTATCTCCAACAGCCAAATATTTCAAGGAATGACATTTACATTTGGACTACCACTTTATTACTTGTTTCTTACCCTGCCCAGGAGCTCTGCTTTTGCAGGTAGGAGTTCCAACCCAGGTGTCTCCATTAATGAGGAGTGCACTTAATGTGCAATTTTTCTATCACAGTATAGATTCATCATTGGAAGCCTTTCTATTTTCACAGCAGTATCTGCTGTATTCCAGGGTTTAAAGGTAGCAGAAGCATTTTCATAAATTACAGGCAGAAGTTGAGTGAGTCAGTAATCGGTTGGGTTATGTGGCAGGTGAGCAGGGAGCAGAAGGATGAGTCAGACTGCACAACTATACACTAGGGGGAGGGATGTGCATATGCATGTGTCAGTAGTGAGTCAGGAAGGTTAGTTTTATCGTTGCCAGAAGTTACAACAGGTTTTAATCTCTAACATTTTCAGCATAGGTGACTATAAACCCTCTGAAGTGTTTAACTTCTAAGTCAGGTGAGAGGCTGTTTCAGAGGGTTTCAGATGCTGGGTAATTGCCCATTGGAAGTTTAAACTTTCCAGTGGCTGAGGTGCAACTTGAAGGAAATTAGAGTTGAGGCCTTTACAAACCATGTACATCAACTAGTTGGTTTAGAAAGGCACCACATCACTTTAAAAAAAAAAGTCATCCAACAAAAATTAACATGGTGTTGCATAAAAACTAGGAAATACTGACACCTTGACAGTCACATCTCAAAAACCTAGACGCGAATATGAGCTAAGACAAAATAACTGAATGCTCAGGTCACCATGCTTTCCTTGATTTGGACAGCCATCAGCAGCAAAACAATTCAGAGCTGATCAGAGTTGGATCATGAGAAGCTACAGATTCGTGGGCAGCACGGTGGCACAGTGGTTAGCACTGCTGCCTCACAGCGCCAGAGACCCGGGTTCAATTCCCGACTCAGGCGACTGACTGTGTGGAGTTTGCACATTCTCCCAGTGTCTGCGTGGGTTTCCTCCGGGTGCTCCGGTTTCCTCCCACAGTCCAAAGATGTGCACGTCAGGTGAATTGGCCATGCTAAATTGCCCGTAGTGTTAGGTAAAGGGGTAAATGTACGGGAATGGGTGGGTTACGCTTCGGCGGGTCGGTGTGGACTTGTTGGGCCGAAGGGCCTGTTTCCACACTAAGTAATCTAATTGAAAATTTGACCTGGCTTGGGCATTAAGATTGAATTGCGTATTTCGTCAATGTGTCATTCAAACAATAGCAAGGTAACAAATGGGTGAAATCAGATTCCAAAGGCTTTGCTGTGTATCAAAGAAGTGGGAATTGTCTAACCACAGGAATTGCATATATTGCATTCACTGACAAGACAATATATAGATCATAACTACATTTACCGAGGGTGCAATGATAATGCTTTTTATTTTTATTGCTCAGGCATAAGCATGCATTAAATCTTACGCATTCAGATTAAAACAGATCTTTTTGGTGACAGTTGTTCTATAACTTCATATCAATTTGAAATATGAAAATGTGTTTAAAAGGTGAATTAACTCTGATCCCCTGAATTCAAATAAAATGACATGCTCAAGTGGACCATATTTCTTCAACAAGTGATGGACTGGATGCATTAATCCTGGACTCTTGTACACAGAACAGGTTGACAGGCCAATTTTAAGTCTTAGCCAGGGGCAATAACAATTCATTTAAAAAGCAGGTACCCACTTCATTACGAAGAACTTCTATATGGATACTAGGTAAGTTAATTTAACTTAGTATATCACACATTTTTAGCAATAATGTCAACTAAAATGAAACTTCAGTTGGATTACCAATATATTTTAGAATGAATGCCACAATAGGATAGCAACATACCAAGATCTACAATGACAATGTATGCAAGTAATTTCTGAAAAAGGACAAATTTTTAAAAAAATATGATTTACTGCTGACATTTCAGACATCACCTGAGTGAAAAGTCAGTTGCACTAATAACTCTGACCAACAGTACACACAGCTTTCACATTAAGCATCATCACATCAGATACAGTTGCTGGATCAAAATCCTGGAATTCCCTCCCAAATGGCGTTGCAGGTTTACCCATTGCAAATGGACTGCAGTTCAAAAATGTAGCTGACTACCACTTTCTCAACAGCAATTAGGGATAGGCAATAAATGGCATCCCCATACCTGAATGAATCAGATACCTAAGTAGACATTATCTGTATGCAAACATAATTAATGAGTATTGACAACTTATGCAACAAGAAATGGAAGGTCACATCAGAGTTGACCTCAAACCTGTCTCATCCAACATGTGCATACTACAAATATAGTGAATAAATGTTGACAAGGTGGACAAATATTTGGTCAATATTCCCCTCCCCTAACTAAAGCTGAATATAAGGGCCAAATCACCAACTTCAACATCAACTAAGGTCTGCCAACTTAACATGTCAGCAATCAAATCTTGGACACTGGTGTACAATAGTCACTCACTAAATAAACTCATCAAGTAATAATCAAACTATTCCACCCATTTCAGTACAAAAATAATGCTATGATCTAACCATCAAACCATGTTTACAGAATGCTGAACTTGCATGGCAAGAAAATTATCAGAATAAACAGTAAAGGTTCCTAAAGTAAAGGACCCATAATTCTTCTGTAAACTTACCTCTCACTACCAGGAATGGTGATCCTATAGAACCTGTGCCTCAGATGGTGCTTATCGCCATGGTAGCAAACTGTACAAAGGTCATAATTAGTACACTCTGCACACTTCCAACGAATGCCAATAATTGGTTGTTGACGACACGTATCACACATTGTCCCATCATGTTTGATCCCTTTTGTTTAAAAAAAATAAAAGGAAGTTAGCAAAATTTCAGAGTAAATTAAGAAAATGTGTCTAGTCCTATGTCCAAGTGTCTAGAAACACTCTATTGGACCTGATGGTTCTCCTCATGAATAGGAAGACAGTAAAATAAGCAGTCCATTGAGCCCTTCAAGCCACTCAATAAGGTCTGAGAGGATCTCAAATGTTTTGCAACCGTTAGCATCCTCAACTAAAAAGAATCTAGGAATTGGTTTCAATTCAATTAGAATTGTGCTCATCATCCTTCCATCATCAATACGCAAGGAACACAAGACAATGCTCGTAACTTAACCCTTCTTGTCACAACTGCATTCTGCACAACACAGACTTGTAAATCCTTTATGAGGTGCAGTACCCAGAATGCAATACAATACTCCAGATAAGATCTGAGACTAATACCGTTGTAGCATAATATCTATCCCTTTTTTATTCTGATCCTCATGAGATGAGCACAAACAGTCCAACAGCATTTTAAACTTTCTGTTATGGAATCTGTCCAATAGCTTTTAGTGACTTTTATACATGAACATCTCAATCTCAAGGACCTTCAGTTCGCATCTGCTCATTATTTAGAAGTACTGGTCAGGATACGTCCAAAGTGACTGATCACACATTTTGCTTGCACGGTATTGCATCTGCCAGTCCACTTAATCTATCAACCACACCATGGAATGTTCCAATACTTGGTACATTATTTATTGTACCACACAACTAACTAAAACATATTTAGTCGTCAAATATAAGAAAAACCATTGGTCCCAAAACATACCACTAGGGGGATGATTAGTCATATCCTATAATTTGAGTACATACCCATTATTGCGACTCTATCAGCTGAACCCCCACTAATTTCACTCCCCGAACCAAAAGGTTACCCCAAATCAACATACTCTACTGTTTGTTAACAGGGTCACAACGGTAGTGTTAACAGTGTAAACAGTTCTGAAGAACAGTTCAAAATAGTAACTGTTTCTCTCCATAGATTCAGCCAGACCTGCTCAGTTCCTCCAGCATTCTCCTTGTTTGTTTCAGATTTCCAGCATCCAGACAAATGTACTTTTATCATTTACCAGCTGACCTCCTCAAAAAAGTAGTCATGGTCTGTTCAGTCACACTGTCCCAAATAAAAACATCTTAGCAACTTTCCCATAATTTTTTCCTCATCAAACAGGCCCATAAATTTATTAGTTTATCTCTTGCCCTTCTTAAATAGTGGTGTCTGTACTGAAAACATTTACCAAGTCCAGGAATGGAATGGAAAGGAAATTAAGCAGAAAGAACTCATGGGAATATCAGTTCCCAGGATTTCTATTTCTATTACTATCCAATCCCTCCAACTAGTAAAAGTAGAATTTAAATCATAAGCCATATATTACAGCACTTGCTTATTTCAAGCTACCTTTCACAAAGATTGCACAAACAAAAAAAAAGAAAAATAAGAAAGCACAGATTTAGGCCCAATCATGTTTGACGTTATACCATTTGAGACATTAGTTAGTTATGCAGAATCCGACGAAAAGTGTGGTGGTGAACTGGGTTTGTTTCCACTGCAGAAACTCAACCCAGTTCTTTCAGATGTTATTTACAAAGAATTGTCCAGATTTTTGTAAAGCACACTTGAATAATGAAAAATTAAGCAATTCATTTAAGTTAAATTCTAATTGCAAAGCAAACAAATTGATTAATACTAGGAGGTAAGTTGGAGATGAGAAGAAACTTTGGGAGGATGGAAGAATAAACAATTTTGCACTTCCAACTTAAATAGATTTAGCTTTCGTAATAAGGGATTACTAAAATTGGATGCGTTTCTGGAGTCAGAAGTGCATTTCTGGTTAACCCCACCTAAAAGCAAGTTTGATATCTCTCATGTTATCAATTACTGATTCTAGCCCACAAGTCAAGAATCAGTATTAACTTTTTTTCCCTGTGCGGTGGATTGATATTAACATAAAGCCTGCTAAATCTAGGTAGGAAGCCAATGAAAACATCATCCAAGGACAGAGTTTCAACCAAGGCACAATATTGCAGTTTGAAAATCCTAACTCAGACTAAATTTCCCACAATATGCAGAACTTTATAAGTAGGTTTTCCAGGAAGCAGTTCTTTGCATTGATACCATCCATAATGTCATGGCAATGAAGTGCTTTACAAAAGCTTTTGATGAATTGGAAGTCAGTAACGATAAAAGATCAGGAAAACATATCTTCAGATAGAGTAATGGAAGAGTAAAGTTAGATGCAAACTCTGAACTTTACTCTCAATTAGGTATTCAGATGGAAGGGTAAAGAAATTTCACCTGTCTTACAAACTTAATCTGCAGATATTGACTTTGTTGAAGAAAGTAATTACAAAACTAAACTTGGAATGAGAAGGCTTGAAACGCTACAGGGCTGAATATTTTTCTTCAAGTTCTATGAGAATGGAATCAATTGAAATTCCTACCTAACCGAAAGTTCTTTAGTTTAACAACATGACTACACTGTCTTTATTTCTTCAGATCATGAACTAGACTTGGCGTTAATACATTCCCTTCCAAAATAAAAAAGATCCAGATGTCCTAGGGGGGGAAAAAAAAAAGACATTGCCATACCACAACTACTGTTGCAAATGTATTTACTTCAGTTATAATCAAATTTCCATGTCACATCTGCCACAGCTGAAACTCAGGGCCACTAGCAATTTCTGAAACACAAGGCAAATCGAGACACATAATACCAAAGAAATAACCACACCTCAGCTGAACAAGAAAGTCTAGTCTTAGGAAACAAAACTTCTAAAATTAATGCAAACACTAATTATTTGTAGTCACACTTCTATTTTGAGATTGTTCACACTAAATATCCAATTTAATGGAGTAGGGCAAAATTGGAGAATACTGTATGACAGCAACTACTGAGGTCAACATTGCAAAGCAGTTTAATCTAACTATTAAAACTGCACATTCATGAAAGTTGAATTGTTGGCCCAGATATTCCAACAATGGTAGACTAGAGTTGCGCATCAGGACCATTTGTAAACCTTGATTCAGTTAACTACATGGGAGTTACCCAGCAAACTCAAAATTTTGATGAGCAATACCCTGAGTCTGGAACCCTCCAAAATAGCTCAAAGTCAGCAAGATGCAATTCATTTCAGCTTATTACTCAGGAAAACTGAAGATTAAATACCTGCTCTAACTTTTCCATTTTGGATACTGAATATCTTGGGGGGGGGGGGGGGGTGAACTGCTATCAGGTGACAGCAGCAGCTAGAGCAGTGGTCTCATGGCTGGCCCTGCTATACAGAGGGGAGGGACAAAGCATAGGCCACCAGTAATTGGAGAGGCGATAGTCAGGGGCACATATAGGCACTTCGGTGGCAGCAAGAAAGACTCCAAAATGGCATGTTGCCTCCTGGATAGCAGGGTCATGGATGTCTCTAAGCTGGTAGAGGGCATCCTGAAACGGGAGGGTAAACAGAAGGAAGGCATTATCCATTTTGGGACAAATGATAGAGGTAGGAAGAGTAACAAGATCCTGCAATGACAATTCAGGGAGTTAGGCAGTAAACAAAAACGTTGGGCCTCTAGGCTAGCAATCTCAGGATTTGCTTTCCGTGCCATGTGCTCCTGAGTTGAGGAACAGAGGCATAGTGTAATTGAACATGTGGCTAAACAGCTGGTGTAGGGGGAAGGACCTCCGGTAATGGGATGCCTTCCAGGGAAGGTGGGACCTGTAGCAGAAGGACGGCTTGAAGCTAAACTGGAGGAGCACCAATATCCTGGCAGGGAGGTTTGACACTACAATTCAAGAGGGTTTAAATGAGTGTGATGGGGGGCGGGAAGGGAAACAGGAGGTCACTAAGTATAAAGACTGGGGAAGAGCTTGAGACTGAAACAAATGTAGCTAACATCGCCCCCACCTTCAACCCCTCCAACATCGCTCCCCCCGCTCCCAACCCCATCCAACACTGCCCCCTGACCCCTCCAACACCACCCCCTCAGCTCCCCAACCCTGTCCAACATCGCCCCCACCTTCAACCCCTCCAACATCACTCCCCCCGCTCCCAACCCCATCCAACACTGCCCCCTGACCCCTCCAACACCACCCCCTCAGCTCCCCAACCCTGTCCAACACCGCCCCCACCTTCAACCCCTCCAACATCGCTCCCCCCGCTCCCAACCCCATCCAACACCCCCACCACCCAACCCAGTACACCCCTGTCCCCTCTCCAGGGCAGCTGGACTGGACACCAACAAGACTACTGCTCCTGGTGTTTGTGGGGTAAGTCACACACTGCCACACACAACGTTTTGACAGTTTCCAGCTTTGCCGTATACAAAACAATGTTGGAGAGATTATCAGGGGAAGGGGGGTTTAGGGTATACCCCTCTGTAGAACTCCAGAGAAAGTGTGGGGAGAGAGAGAGGGTGGGAGCCCAGTCATTTGGAGACAGTGCCTGTTTAATCACTGTAGACAAAAGACGCAATCACTGTTGGAAACACATCTTTGATATAATGGTTCCATCGGGACCTAGAGATCTCCTTCAGATAATCCGATTTTCAGATAATTGGTATTTGGATAATCGAGGTTCCCCTGATATATAATTAGATTCTGGAAAGATGTGAAAATAACAGGATTGTTCTGGTGGGCGATTTTAACTTCCCCCCACATGGACTGGAACTCCCTTTGTGTCAGGGGTTTGGACGGGGAGCAATTTGTTGTGTGTCCAGAAGGGTTTTTTTTGAAACTGTATGTGGATAGTCCAACGACGGAACGGGCCAGACTGGAGCTGCTATTTGGAAATGAAACCAGTCAGGTGATCAAAGTTTCAGTGCGGGAGCAATTTGGGAATAGTGGCCATAATTCCGCATGTTTTGATTATTTATGGATAAGGACAAGGATAGACCTTGTGAATGAAGGTGTTAAATTGGGAGAAGGCTAACTATAACCAAATTAGGCAAGAATTGGAGAATATGGATGGGAGCTTCTGTTTGAGGGTAAATCCACATCTGACTTCTTGGAGTCTTTTAGAGACCAGTTGATTAGAGTGCAGGACAGGCACGTTCCTATGAAAATGAAGGACAGGAATGGCTGGATTTAGGAACCTTGGATGACAGGGGAAATAATCAGCTCAGTCAAAAAAAAAAGCAGACTCAAGGTCGACACAACTAAAAACAAAATGCTTGAAGAATACAGAGAAAGCAGCAGGACGACTAAAAGGGCCTTGAGATGTTCGTGGCCAGCAAGGTTAAGCCGTTTTATACATATATTAGGAGCAACTTGCAAAGAGTAGGTCCACTCAAGGATAAAGGAGCGAGGTTGTGTGTGGAGCCAAAGGAAATGGGTGAGATCTGGGTAATCCAAGATGGAGGATGGGAAAACTTTCTGACTGCAACATGCTGCTCCTTTTTTGAGGTATTTTGGGTGTTGGAGGTGATTTCCTCCAATTCCATGAGCAGCAATTACTGTTTTGTATGCTGTTGCATTGTTTTGGAACTTCGGAGGGAAAAAAAGTCAAAACAACAACTGTTTTAAAAGGGAGAGGAACAGACAAAGGCAGCACATAGTGAGGTCAGTGCAAGAGAGAAAGAGAGAAAGAAACCCACCCTGCTAACTGACACAGTACTGAACCTGCACAATTACTGCCTTTACTGTTGAATTCATGTATCGCTGGACATCGGAGTGCATCTGGGAAAATTAACAAACAATGAAATTCACAACAGATCTTGGAGGAACTTATTTGGGAGAGGTTACAGCACAGAAGCAGATAAGTTTCACGTGTGGCCTTGAGTCCTTGCTGTAAGTCTGCAGTAGTGAATAGAGTGGGTCCTTTCTTGTTTATATGTTTTATTGAGATATGTCTCTTGATTAAACTTAAAAATATAAGCCATAAGTAATAAGTTAGCCTGGAGCAATGTTTTGTCGAGGAATAAGACAGGGCTATTTTCTAGTTCTGCAGATGGAAGCAGCAAAAATGGTCCTTAGTAGAGTGACATGCTCTTGCTGGATGTGGGAGTTTAGGGAGACTTTACATGTTACCAAGGATTATATCTGCAACAAATGCCGTTAGTTGCGAATCCGGTCAGATCGAATAGAATGGTTGGAGCATGAGATGGAGGCAGTGAGGAATCTACAAAAGCAAGGGGTTGTGATGGATGGCAGTTATATGAAGGGTGTAAAGTCACAGATACAGTCACATAGATGGGTTAACTCCAGGAAAGGTAAGAGAGGTAGGCTGGTAGTGCAGGAGTGTTCTGTGGCTATTCCCATTTCAAACAAGTATGCTGTTATGGAAAATGTAGGGGGTGATGGATTCTCAAGGGAATGGAGCGTGAGCAGCCAAGTTTCTGGTATTGAGACTGGCTCTAATGCAAAGAGGGGTACGTTGGGTTCCAAGAGATTGATTGTGTTAGGGGAATCTCTAGTCCGAGGCACAGACAGACGTTGCTGGTGCCAGCAGCGAAAAAAACAGAATGGTGTGTTGTTTCCCTGGTGCCAGGACCAAGGATGTCTCAGAGAGGGTGCAGAATGTTCTCAAGGGGGAAGAGGACTCTTGTACATATTCGAACCAACGACATAGGAAGGGAAAAAGTTGAAATTCTGAAGGGAGAATACAAAGAGTTAGACAGGAATTTAAAAAGGAGGTCCTCGAGAGTAGTATGTCTGGATTACTCCTGGTGCTATGAGCTAGTGAGGGCAGGAATAGGAAGATAGAACAGATGAATGCATGGCTGAGGAGCTGGTGTATGGGAGAAGGATTCACATTTTTGGATCATTGGAATCTCTTTTGGGGTAGAAGTGACCAGTACAAGGAGGATGGATTACACCTAAATTGGAAGGGGACTAATATACTGGCAGGGAGATTTGTTAGAGCTGCTCGGGAGGATTTAAACTAGTAAGTGGGGACTTGGGACCCAGGGAGATAGTGAGGAAAGAGATCAATCTGAAACTGGTACAGTTGAGAAAAGCAGCGAGTCAAACAGTCAAGGCAGGCAGGGACAAAGCAGAGAATAAAGTGGGGCTGATCAATTAAACTGCATTTATTTCAATGCAAAGGGGCCTAACAGGGAAGGCAGATGAACTCAGGGCATGGTTAGGAACATGAGACTGGGATATCATTGCAATTACAGGAGTGTGGCTCAGGGATGGACAGGACTGGCAACATAATGTTCCAGGATACAAATGCTACAGGAAGGATAGAAAGGGAGGCAAGGGAGGAAGGGGAGTTGCGTTTTTGATAAAGAATAGCATTACAGCTGTACTTAGGGAGGACATTCCTGGAAATACATTCAGGGAAGTTATTTGGGTGGAACTGAGGAAAAAGAAAGGGATGATCACCTTATTGGGATTGTATTATAGATCACCTAATAGCCAGAGGGAAATTAAGAAACAAATTTGTAAGGAGATCTCAGTTATCTGTAAGAATAATAGGGTGTGTTATGGTAGGGGATTTTAACTTTCCAAATACAGAATGGAACTGTCATAGTGTTAAGGGTTTAGATGGAGAGGAATTTGTTAAGCATGTACAAGAAAGTTTTCTGGTTCGGTACATGGATATACCTACTAGAGAAGGTGCAAAACTTGACCTACTTTTGGGAAATAAGGCAGGGCAAGTGACGGAGGTGTCAGTGGGGGAGCACTTTGGGGCCAGCGACTATAATTCTAATAATTTCAAAATCGTGATGGAAAAAGATAAACCAGACCTAAAAGTTGAAGTTCTAAATTGCAGAAAGGCCAATTTTGACGGTATTAGGCAAGAACTTTCAAAAGCTGATTGGGGGCAGATGTTCACAGGTAAAGGGACATATGGAAAATGGGAAGCCTTCAGAAATGGGATGAGAGTGCAGAGACAGTATATGCCTGTTGGGGTGAAAGGAAAGGCTGGTAGATGTAGGGAATACTGGATGATGGAAGAAACAGAGGGTTTCGACAGGGTAAATCAAGTGAATCCTTAGAAGAGTATACTTAAAAGGGAAAATCAGGAGGGCAAGAAGGGGACATGAGATAGCTTTGGTAAATACAGTTAAGGAGAATGCAAAGGAGTTTTACAAATACATTAAGGACAAAAGAGTAACTACGGAGAGAATAGGGCCCCTCAAAATCAGGAAGGCGGCCTTTGTGTGGAGCCGCAGGAGATGGGGGGGATACTAAATGAGCATTTTGCATCAGTGTTTACTGTGGAGAAGACATGGAGATATAGAATGTAGGGAAATAGATGGTGACATCTTACAAAATGTCCAAAAAAAAAGGAAGTGCTGGATGTCTTGAAACATATAAGTGGATAAATCCCCAGGACTTGATCAGGTGTATGCTAGATTTCTGTTGGAAACAAGGGAAGTGATTGCAGGGCCTTTTACTGAGATATTTGTATCATCGATAGTCACAGGTGAGGTGCTGGAAGACTGGAGGTTGGCTAACATCGTGCCACTGTTTAAGATGGGTGATAAGGACAAGCCAGGGAACTAAAGACCAGTGGTGGTGGTGGGCAAGTTGTTGGAGGGAATCATGAGGGACAGGATGTACATGTATTTGGAAAGGACAGATTCAGGATAGTCAACATGGCTTTGTGTGTGGGAAATCATGTCTCACAAACTTGATTGAGTCTTTTGAAGAAGTAACAAAGAGGTGATGAGGGCAGAGCGGTACACGTCATCCATATAGACTTCAGTAGAGCGTTTGACAAAGTTCCCCATGGGAAACTGGTTAGCAAGGTTAGATCTCATTGGAATACAGAGAGAACTAGCCATTTGGATACAGAACTAGCTCAAAGGTAGAAGACAGAGGGTGGTGGTGGAGGGTTGTTTTTCAGACTGGAGGCCTGTGACCAGTGGAATGCCACAAGAATCGATACTGGGTCCACTACTTCTCGTCATTTATATAAATGACGTGAGCTTAAGAGGTACAGTTAGTAAATTTGCAGATCACACCAAAATTGGAGGTGTAGTGGACAGCGAAGAAGGTTACCTCAGATTACAATGGGATCTTGATCAGATGAGGCAATGGGCTGAGAAGTGGCAGATGGAGTTTAATTTAGATAAAGGAGAGGTGCTGCATTTTGGGAAAGCAAATCTTAGCAGGTCCTAAACACTTAATGATAAGGTCCAAGGGAGTGTTGCTGAACAAAGAAACCTTGGAGTGCAGGTTCATAGCTCCTTGAAAGTAGAGTCGCAGGTAGATAGGATAGTAAAGGTCACTTTTGCTATGCTTACCTTTATTGGTCAGAGTATTGAGTACAGGAGTGGGGAGGTCATGTTGTAGCTGTATAGGATATTGGTTCGGCCACTTTTGGAATATTGCATGCATTTCTGGTCTCCTTCCTATTGGAAGGATGTTGTGAACCTTGAAAGGGTTCAGAAAAGATTAAGAAGGATGTTGCCAGGTTGGAGAATTTGAGCTATAGGGAAGAGGTTGAACAGGCTGGGCCTGCTTTCCCTGGAGTGTCAGAGGCTGAGGGGTGACCTTATATTGGTTTATAAAATCATGAGGGTCATGGAGATAGGGTAAATAGACAGGGTCTTTTCCCTGGGCTGGGGGAGTCCAAATCTAGAGGAAATAGGTTTAGGGTGAGAGGGGCAAGATATAAAAAAGACCTAAGGGGCAACTTTTTCATGCAGAGGGTTGAGTGTGTGTGGAATGGGCTGCCAGAGGAAGTGATGCAGGCTAATATAATTGCAACATTTAAAAGGCATCTGGATGGGTATATGAATAGGAAGGGTTTGAACGGATATGGCTGGGTGCTGGCAGGTGGGACTAGATTGGGTTGGGATTTCTGGTCGACATGGACAAGTTGGACCGAAGGGTCTGTTTCTGTGCTGTACATCTCTCTGACTCTGACTCTATGACTCTAATACATCGGTATTCACCAAGAGAGAGAAGTGAGGGATACCGAGGTTAGGGAAAGGTGAATACTCTTGGGCAAGTCAACATAATGGAGCAAGTGTTGTGTGTCTTGAAATGCATTAAGGTAGACAAGTCCCCAGGACTAGTCAGAATCTATCCCAGGATATTGTAGGAGGCAAGGGAGGAAGTAGCTGGGGCCTCAACAGCTATCGTTGCATGCTCTTTGGCCTCAGACTGGGTTCCAGAGGACTGGAGAATGGCCAATGTTCTTCCTTGGTTTCAGAAAGGAAACGTAAATAATTCAGCTAATTAAAGGCCGGGAGGCCTGACATCAGTGGTGGGGAAACTGTTGGAGAAGATACTAAAAGACAGGATTTATTCACATTTGGAAGCAAATGGACTTGTTAGGGACAGGCAGCATAGGTTTGTGGAGGGAAGGCTATATCTCACAAACATCAGAGCTTTTGAGGAGGTGACAAAAATGACTGAAGAGCAGTGGATGTTGTCCATATCTTTACTAAGACATTCAATAAGGTACCTCATGGTAGGCTGGTACAAACGGTAGAGTCTCACGCAATCTGGGGTTTACTGGCTCAATGGATAGAGAACTGGCTTGGTTACATAAGACCAAGAGTAGCAGTAGTAGGATGTTTTCAGAATAGAGATCAGTAACTAGCAGTGTTCCAGAGGTTACTGCTGGGACCTTTGTTGTTTATATGTAAAAATGATCTGGCGAAAAATGTAGGTGCTCTGATTTGTCAGCATGCAAATGACACCAAAACTGGCAGAGTTGCAGATAGTGAGGTGGATTGTCAAAGGATACAGCAGGGTATAGATACATTGCAGATTTGGGCACAGCAATGACTGACGGAGTTTAACCTAGACAAATGAGAGGTGATGCATTTTGGAAGATCAAATTCAGGCACAAATTATACAACAAATGGTGGAACCCTTCGGACCATTGACATACAGAGGGATGATGGTGTACAGGTCCACAGATCCCTCAAAGTTGCTAAGTTATGTTACAGCTGTATAAATGTTTAGTTAGGCCATATTTGGAAATTGCGTATAGTTCTGGTTGCCACACTACCAGAAGGACGTGGATCCGAAATTGCGGAATATCCAACACCAACTCCAATCTGATACCAACACCTTGGTCTCCGTAGACCCACATTCTCCTGCCTGGAAACTCATTCTGATCCAATATTGGCCCATTCGATCCCTGAGCCAATTCAGCCCGAGTCCCAACCCATTGCTACACTACTCATGACCTGACCACCTCTCAAGCCTGACCTTACAGTTACTCCTGACCAACCACTGACCTCCATCCACCAATAAACCCAGTTGGCCCGATCTAACACTCACGCAATGACCTAATGAAGCATTCATCCCACATGCCCTAACTTGATCCAATTCTCCACTTCCAACCCAAAATCTACCCCGGACCTGACAGCAAAAGGCAGTACAATGCCCAAACCGCATTCTTTCCAATGCCTACTGCATCCAACTCTGACATGACCCCACCCCATAACCATGTAACATCCAACTCATACTCCAAACACCAGCCCTGCAACACAACCTTCAAACACTAACCACAGCACCTAACCCCCATTAACCCCAAGCCATCCATCACCAACACACACACCCCAACAGTGACCACGTTTCTCAACACATGCCCCATAACCCCAGCACACAACCCCCACCCCAATCATGACACCCATGCTACCCCATCTCGTACAATCGAACAATCAAAATACTCTACCCAACAGCCGAGTACTTGCCCTCAAATTAACCAAACTGCCTTCACATTCTGCCCCAAACGCTCCCCTCGCAATCACTCCATACTGTTTGAAGCCTACTTGCCCAACATTATCCACCACCTCAAATCCCACTCTTAATTCCACACCCATCCATTTAACCAACCCCAACCTAACTTTAAAACTCTTCTGACACCATGACACCCAACTCCAAGTCTGAATCAA
Source organism: Chiloscyllium plagiosum (assembly GCF_037043375.1). Taxonomy (NCBI): domain Eukaryota; kingdom Metazoa; phylum Chordata; class Chondrichthyes; order Orectolobiformes; family Hemiscylliidae; genus Chiloscyllium; species Chiloscyllium plagiosum. The sequence goes on along the minus strand of NW_028270142.1, from coordinate 20,313,924 downwards.
TGCCAACCTAACATTCAAACCCAATTTAATAACCAATATCCACATCCTCAATGTGATCCATCCCCACTCCCCTCCCTGATTTAATATCCACCATCCCACTCCATCCTCAGACATGACTGATGACCCAACCCCAAAATCCCTATTCAATTCACCATTGATTATTCACTGTCACCCAACCTGACACCGTCTGCTGACCTGCCCTGACACCCAACACCTACCTAACAAACCTGCCACTCACATGAACTCATCACTCTGCACTCAATCTGAAACCTAAATAACCTATACTGACACCCCCAACTAACCCTTTACCTGGCATGACACCAAACTTCAATTCAACAGCCAATTCCCCCACCCCAATAGGCCAAACACTACAGCCTACACTGATTGAAACCCACCACTCAATCTAATCTATTTTCACTTGCTAGAAGCTACATAAATTCGAAAGTGGAAACTTGTCCTTTGCAAAAGGAAAATGTCTAATCATTACATCACTTTTGAATTAAAAGCTACATGGAAAAAATATTCCCTGGTGCACTCGCCATGGAAACAATTCACCAAATTTGACTTGGAAACAAATCAGCACCCTTTTCTCAGGCAGCGTAAGTTGTTGCTCGCTTTAAAATTTGGCATTCTTGCATTTGTCCTGATGAGTTCAAGACTAAACCATTTAACAATGTGTCTTCATTATAACTTTAAGGTAATTTAGTTCCTGAAATGTTTTGGACTCAAATACACCTCTCCTAAATTGTCCAATGTACCACTCAATTGCAAATTTAACAAAACAATTAGCCATTCAACTATCAAGTCTTTTCTGGTTGTCCTAGTATAACTGACCATCATAAATATGGAAACAGTTAGGGAAATAAGACTAAATTATCACCGGTTTCAGAGCTTCTTATGACCAATTGACAGGACATGTCAGAGAGTAATCCTGCAACTGTTTTCAGTTTTCCTGGCCTTCAAGCACAGCATTATTGCTGGCATGAGCTATTCCCCAAAGTAGGCATGAAGCAGCGTCCACCATTCTGCTTTACAAGATGAAAGCTGCATCTCCAGCACCATTTAACCTTTAGAACAGGCATTGTAAAATTGCTAAAGCCACTTTATATTGCAGAATTGAAGCTGTGGTTCTCAGTGATCTGTGGTGTCTCAATTTACACTCTTGTCAAAAACACATAAAAATCCATATCATATAAACCATGACCAATATCAAGCTGTCTGCAACATCAGAGATTGCTTTCAACAATAAAGCAAAACATACTGTAGCCAGACTAGATTTTCAAAAAGACATTTCAGAAAAGTATGTTCTTAATTTGAAGAATCTCAAGTAAGTTTTGAGAAGATTTGTAGCTCAGATTGATGTTCTGGATATAGGTTTGCTCGCTGAGCTGGAAGGTTCATTTTCAGATGTTTTGTCACCATACTAGGTAACATCTTCAGTGAGCCTTCGGACAAAGCACTGCTGGTGTTCCCTGCTATCTATTTATATGTTTGGGTTGCCTTGGATTGGTGATGTTGTTTCCTGTTCCTTTTCTCAGGGGGTGGTAGATGGGGTCTAACTCGATGTGTTTGTTGGAATGCCATGCTTCTAGGAATTCATGTGCATGTCTCTGTTTGGCTTGTCCTAGAATGGATGTGTTGTCCCAGTCAAAGTGGTGTCCTTCCTAATCTGTACGTAAGGATACTAGTGAGACAGGGTCATGTTATTTTGTGGCTAGTTGATGTTCATGTATCCTGGTAGCTAGCTTTCTGCCTGTTTGTCACAGTTCTTCCACGGTATTTTGTAAATGATAGTGTTCTTCCCTTGAGCTGGTGTTGTTCTTGAGATTATAGTTTTTCCATAATGTCAGGTAATAAATTCAAAGATTTATTGTCCTCTGACAATGTCTTGCCTTAGAAAGTGTGCCTCCAATATACAGCTTGAAGCAAGTGGTGTTGTTATGTCATAGAGTTTCTAGCTTGCTAACTGGAAAAGGGTCATGAGGGAAAAGAAACTTTTTTACAGAAACCTAGGCCAGTTAGTGATATGCATCCTATAAATGTTATATATTGCAATCTTTGTGCACCAGTGGTGGAAGAGATGGTTCGAATCCAGGGACAGGATCCTGCAATAATGATAAATGTTCTGTTGATATTCAAGTGACGCAGCTTTACATGCAACTGGCAAGAACACTTTCATCTTTTGACTGCAAGATAGAGGAGAGGCTTTCAGAGTTCAGCAGGTGAGCCACTCAGCACAGAACATTTAGTATTTCCTCTGCTTGTGCTACCAATGTTGATGTGATTGAGCCATTTCACTTTCCAGATGTCTATAGTGGGCACACTTTGTTAAGGGAAGGTGAAACGTAGTCAATTCCCAGCATGGATGTCACATGTTCAAAGCATACTAGGCTCAACTAAATGCTTCTTGCCTGTTTATAATGCAGTTTGTTTTCAGCAACAATTAGAATACTGGAAAGCCAAATGCAAAAAGCTGTAAATGTATCTCAGACATATGCAATTTCTGAAGTGACTTTGACAGCGCCTAGTTTTAACAGAAATCTATTCAAGCTAACTAAGGTAAAAATACATTGCTAAACTGTCAGACTGCCACTGGCGTAAAGGTTTAAGTATCATTGCAGTTATTAGAAGTAGCAGTGCAGACGGTAGGTTAAGTTCAAGATGACTTCTATTGTCTCAACAATATATTCATGAATCAGAATAGCAGCTGTTCCAAGACAGTCTAATCTTGGAAACATTCTTGCTTAGATTTATTTATCAAATTAACTAAACACTCTCAAAAATTAATCAAGTTTTGTTTAAAAGCTGAATTAAATTTTACTTAGAGGAAACTAGGAACAAGGTTTGTGATTATCTTCGCATATTATCTTAACAATGCATAGTAATTTAATGCACATTGTTCCTGTACTATATATTCAAAGCAAAATATATAATTGATAGAAAAAAGATGAATAAATTTCAAACAGAAGTGTGTGCATAAGTATTGATTATTAAAAACAATTTAAAAAATAAAATGTTGTTTCCAATCTTCAATTCAAGCAGAGACCACAATTTATTGTAGAAATGGTTTCATTTCCAATGGGTTCAAGTGATTACAAATTATTTGCAGAGTTCTTATTGCATCAGATTCTAGTAATAACATGCAAGTAGTGTGGATATATGTGTTGCACTGACCTTTAGGTAAATAACAATGATCACTAAATACATTCTCTAGATAACGACTTTCTTAGACAGTTATTACATCTGATCCAGAATAACCAAGCATTGCTGTAAATCACAAGACGAATATAGATGAGAACCGTAGCATGGCCCAGAAAATTGAACGTCTACTTAAATTACGTGCAAGATATTCAACTCATGCGTGCACTACATTCCAAGATCATTAAACCGTAACAACTGTGGGTGAAAGCATCCCCCTAGAGTACGTTTCTATCAGTAAATGATAACGTTCAATCACAGCTTGTTTTCCATATTGAAACAGTTGTTTACATCAAGTGATGCAACTAATCACGCCTGTAAACACATGAGCACAACACACGTGAATGAATCTGTGCTGCACACAACACAAAAATGAACAATTTGTCGGAAACGATGTGATGAAAACGATTAACGGAGGAAGTGGATAAGGGAGAGGCAACACAAAGCTGCAGCGATTATAGGAAACGGTTGCGTGCGACTGAATTAATCGCCAAAAACTCGCGTATAATTTGGACAAATCAATTCCCTGAGCCAGGTCGCATTTTAATAAGGCGCTCGTCTCTCTTCACACGGTGATGCCCCTTCAAGTGCCCATCACTCAGCCCCTGCAACAATGATCCATTTGCCCAGGCGTCAATCGCAATGCCCTTAACAGGGAGGCATTTTCCCGAATGAGCGGATTCATTCCCAATCGGCGGTGTCGCTCTTGGATGGTGATTGCCTTCCCGGGATTGGGGGCCTGCGCCCAGTTTATCCCCTCCCCAGCCCAGCCCAGCCCACCGCCTCAGACAGGCCTAAAGGAACACAATGGGAGGCGGCCAGCCTTCTGTCTGGTCTGGGCCCGGGCCCGGGCCCGGCTCTGGCCTCGCCCTCCGGCTCGCTCCGTTTTACCTGTCGGCGCGCTGTCCAGGATGCGCAGGTCGTAGGCCCCGGAGCAGCGGTAGTTGGCGGCGGTGCCGTTGTCCCAGACGACCACCACCTCCTCGGGGCTCTCGAAGCTCCGCACGGTGCCCACATGCCCCTCGCCGCCGTCCTGTTTGCCCCATTTCCAGTCGGGGCCCCGCACCACTCGAGCCCCGACCCCCTCCATCATCACCCGGTTATTCCTAGAGCCGCTCATAGTGGGGGCCTGGGCTCGGCGGGAGGTGGCTGCAATCCCGGGGTTGGGGGCAGAAATCCGCCGGTACCGGGGAGATTTGATCAAACCGGGGTTTTTTTTCCCTCTATCTCTCTCGGTGTGTTGTTCACAATCCGGGAACTACTGGGGGTGGGGGGGGGGGGCAGGGAAGAGAGCGAAACGACGCATGTGCATTAGGGGCCCCTCAACTGGAGGGGGAAGATGTCGCCGCCATCTTTGATATGGGCAGACCCCCTCCGTCATCTTTGATACGGGCAGATTCCCGCCGCCATCTTTGATGTGGTCAGAAGTCACAAGCCAGCTTAAAGTCCTGAAAACAACAGATGCTGGAGAATCACAGTGGGCCGGGCAGCATTCATAGAGAGAGCAACCTAATGTTTCGAGTCTAGGTGACTGTAGAACCTAAATGATACCACACCAGGTTATATTCCAAAAGGGACAAAGTGAGGACTGTCGACGCTGGAGATCAGAGTCCAACAGGTTTATTTGGATTTACAAGCTTACGGAGCACTGCTCCTTAGTCAGGTAGCTGGTCTGAAGGAGGAGCGCTCCGAAAGCTTGTACTTCCAAATAAACCTGTTGGACTATAACCTGGTGTGGTGTGGTTTTTAACTTTGCCCACCTCAGTTGAACACCGACACCTCCAGGTCACAGAATCGAAATGTTAGCTTGCTCTTTCCCCATAGACGCTGCCTCACCCACTGTGATTTCCATTCTTTGCTGTTTTCAGTACAGATTCCAACATCTGCAGTAATTTGTTCCTACACCAGGTAATAGTCCAACAGGTTTATTTGAAATCATAAGCTTTCGGACAACTGCTCCTTCATCAGGTGAAGGGGGTACGGTGCAAAACCTTGTGATTTCAAATAAACCTTTGGACCATATCCTGGCGTTGTGTGACTTGTGACTTTATTCACCCCAGTCCAACACTGGCACTCCACATCTTTCATGTGGGCAAAGTTAGCAGCACCTGCTCCTCCACCCCCCCCCCCACTCAGCTCTTTTTTGTTACCCTACCATTTGTCAACTTGAAGCTTTTTCTTCAAGCCAAGAAGGCAATGCTTACAGTGGTTAAATTCCCTGTGCTATATGTTCCTTGAGGCCCTATTACAATAATTGTATGGCTTTCAAAGTCACATCCACACTGTCAAGAATGTCAACAATCTGTTTGCTGAGGATGGTCTACATTCTCGATCAAGAGCTTCTTCACAACCCTAGGTGGAATCCCATTGATGTTCCATCCACCGTGACCACAACTTCTCTGCTTTTCAACCCTATTCCTCTGGAAATGAACTGATGTGAATTTTCTCTTTGTTTCGAGTCTCCTTTCTTGGCCGAGCCTTATTAACTCTGCCTTCCTAATTTTCTGACTCTGTCGCTGGCATGTGCACACTGAGGACAAAACCAATCTCCATTGCCCAGCCGAACTGCCCTGGAGAAGTGAGTGGTCAGCTGGCTTCTTGAAACGCTGCAGTCTTTTGAATGTAGGGGTACTGACCGGGGGAGAAAGTGAGGACTGCAGATGCTGGAGATCAGAGTTGAAAATGTGTTGCTGGAAAAGCTCAGCAGGTCAGGCAGCATCCAAGGAGCAGGAGAATTGACGTTTCGGGCATGAGCGGTTGTACTAGGAATTCAGTGATGATCGTGGTATTGAACATCAAGGAGAAATGGCTAGATTCTCTCTTGTTGAAGATGGACATTGCCAGGCACTTGTGTGGCATAAATGTTAGTCACTTACCGCATATGGACACAATTTGTTTCAGTATCTGAAGAGTTGCAAATGATACTGGAATGGAGTAATCAAGAGCAGCCATTCCCATGTTTGACCTTAGAATGGAGGAAATGACATAAATGAAGTAGCTGAAGAGGGCTAGTCCTTGAACACTGCCCATGAGGAACGCCTGCAGCAATATCATGGCTGAGATGATTGGTGTCTAATGATGTAACCATTTCCTTTGTGCTTGGTGTGACTCCAAGCAGTGAAGTAGTATCCTCCTAATTTCCACTAATAGCACTTTTCCAAATGCAGTTTAATGTGGATAAAGTGTGAGCTTACCCATTTCGTTTGAGGAATAGAAAAGCAAGTTATTACCTAAATGAAGAGAAATTTCAGACATTCGCAGTTCTTTCAGTTTTTAGAAATTTCAGAATGCTTTAGTGTGTCCTTGTATATGAATCACAGAAAAGTAGTGCACAGGTAATAAGGAAAGAAAAAGGAATTTTGACATTTATTTCTAAGAGGAGGGAAAAGTTGCTGCAACTGTTCAAGGCATTAGTGAGACACACCTGGAGTATTATAGAAAAAATTGGTCCCCTGACTTGAAGAAAGATATAATTGTATTGGAGGCAATTCAGAGAAGATTGTTTGCAGATTGATTCCTGCGATGCAGGGTTTGTCTTATGCAGAGAGATTGAGCAGTTGAGACCTATACTGTTTGGAGTTTAGAAGAATGTGAGGAGATCTAATGAAGTATTTAAGGTGCTAAAGGTGATCAATAAAGTTGCTGTTCGAAAGGATGTTTCCATGTGTGGGGCAATCTAGAATGAGAGGTCATAGTTTTGGGATAAGGGACAGCAGTTGTAAAACAGTGATGAGGAGAAATTGCTTCTCTCAAAGGATTGTGAATCTGTGCAATTCACTGCTCCAGAGTGTGATGGATGCTGGGACATTGAATAAATTTAAGGAGGAGACAGAGAGATTTTTAATTAACAACAAGTTGAATGGTTATGGAAAGTGGATTTGGGGCCAAGGTGAGATCAACCATTATCATATCAAATGGTGGAGCGGCTCGATAGGCTAAATAACTTTCTCTTGCTCTTAGTTTTATATAAATGTTACCTTGATGTCAAAGTACTCACTCTTAACTCTGTCACGCCTCACTGGGGTAGCACAATGGAAATTCACTCCTGTTATTCCCAGAATCATCACAAAAGTTAACAATTTTATCAAAGTATTCAAAATTTCACAATTTGCCTATCTTTTAGACCCAAGTTGACATTTGGACTGTGGCTAGATACTAGCAGATTTGTATCTGCCTGGTCATCATGCTTTCTGAACTTCGCAATGACTACATTTCATAGCAAGAAGTAATTAACCATCAAAAAATAACTACTGGTTAAAACTCTAACCCCGCCCTCTTATAAGTTTTCCCTACAGACACAGAAAAAATAGTAAATTGGGTGGAGAGAAAAATCTGGGAAAGCAGTTTTTGGTGAGGTAAAGTGAAAAATCTATCTAAATTCTAATTACATGTTAATTATGTATTGTGAGCTATCAAAGCACGGTGACTAGGCAGATACAAATCAGCTAGTATATAATTCAACATTGGAGTTGAATGGTTGACTGCCTTTACTGTACTTTCCGAAGTTTATCAAGAAATATTGCTTGAAGGCAGAGTATTTGAGATACTGAAAAATTATGATCAAAATTGATCAAATATGATCAAAAGCTATTTATGTTGCATTCTATGTAGATTTATTGGAGCTGCATTTTCAAAATTTGAGAGCTCTTTGGAATTAGGATATGGATTAGACACGGTCCAAATGGAACCTGATTTGCCTTTTCCTATTTCTATGCTGCTAACTTGGATCTAGGTTAAGAAAGGATAAGCCCCAAATTTTCCAGGAGTGGCAATTTCAGGCAGATTGCCACGCCAGCCATTTCTCTGAAAGAAGAGAGCTTTCTAAGAAGAGATTCTGATCAGGATTATTTCCATTCTGACAGTTCTTTCATAGCAGTGGCCTTGGCAGTATAGGTGAGTGGTATGTGCATGTGAGGTATTGGGTCACATCTTGCCAATGAGGGGGAATCAGGGTTAGGTCTCGGAGAGGGGTATAAGTTGTTTGGAAAAGGTGTAGTTTGGGGTGTGTGAGGTTAGTGTAAGGTCAGTCACTCAGGGTCTCTGTCTGCAAAGTGGAGTGACAATTTCCCCTTATCTACCATACCCGGCTAAATGACATGAGGGCAGGTCTGGTCTCTCAATGCTTGACTGGATGCACAATGGTATTTTATAGTTGGCACCAGCAGCAGACATCCCAGGATATCCTGACAGTGGTGAATACCTCTGTGTACAGCCAGTGAGAAAACTGAGCTAGGTTTGGATGAGAGGTGCACCACAGGGACTTGGTACGCAGTTAATTATGCAAATACAGGATGACAAGCCTCAAGACAGAAACCATCAGTGAAACTCAATGAGAATTGTACGTTGCAAAAAGATGATAAGATTTAGCTGTTAGCTTCTCTCTGCATTCCTTTTTATGTCGGTTGGAATTATTTTTTATTCTTTTGATCATCCTCTCAATACGTATATATTTAGTTGCATGCCTTTTTTCTATCAATTTTACTCATTTTGTTATTCATTCATGTATTACTGTCTCATTTATTCTTGACTTTATGGTGGGATATTTTCTTGTTGACTCTATGGCATGGTGGTTCATTGGTTGGCACTGCTACCTCACAACAGCTGGAACCTGAGTTCAATTCCAGACTCGGGTGACTGTGTGGAGTTTGCACATTCTCCCCTTGTCCGCGTGGGCTTCCTCCGTGTGCCCCGGTTTCCTCCCACTATCCAAAGATGTGCAGCTTGGTTGAATTGGCCATGCTAAATAGTCCATAGGGGTGTGCAGGTTAAGTGTATTAGTCAGGGGTAAATGTCGAGTATTAGGGTAGGGCAATAGGTCTTGGTAGGTTACTGTTCGGAGGGTAGATGTGGACTGGTTAGGCCAAATGGCTTGTTTCAACGCTTTAGGGATTCTACTCTATTCTATCCAGTGTTTCCCACCGTTTCTTGATATCATGGGGATTGAATCAAATTGGCTCAAGACTAGTAATCCTCCACTGGAGGAAGCTGAAAATGTGTTGCTGGAAAAGCGCAGCAGGTCAGGCAGCATCCAAGGAGCAGGAGAATCGACGTTTCGGGCATGAGCCCTTCTTCCTGAAGAAGGGCTCATGCCCGAAACGTCGATTCTCCTGCTCCTTGGATGCTGCCTGACCTGCTGCACTTTTCCAGCAACACATTTTCAGCTCTGATCTCCAGCACCTGCAGTCCTCACTTTCTCCTCGACCACTGGAGGAAGCTGACTTGGATCATCCTCTCGGTACATCTGGCTGAATATTGCTGTGAATACTTCAGCTTTATCGTTTGTCAGTCCTTATGGCTGAGCAGTAGAGCCCATCCCACCCTCCAATTCTGAGGATGTGTCACTGGACCCGAAACGTTAACTCCGTTTTCTCCCTCCGCAGATGCTGCCCAACCTGCCATATATTTCCAGCACTTTCTGATTTTGTTTCTGAGAGTGAGCTTGTTTAGGCAGCTGAAGAAAACTATTGACTTTGTTTACTGGACATATTTATGTGATTATATTCAGTCATCTCTTCTGTGATCTCTTTTGACAAGCTTCAATGTTTATTTGGATAAGATTTTAAAAAGATAATTGCATAAATCTTCTGGTATTGGCAATGAAAGATCACCTACAGAATTATAGGATAAACAGTTCTTTTCAAGAATTAATGTTACGAATTGGTGCTATTTTCCTAACTTAGTTTAGACATATTGTTATTGCTATAGAGTGAATTGATTCCGTACGCAGTGTACACAGGGTGAATGCGCATGGAAGATACAAGGGACTATTGGAGGCAGGGGCATGGGTTGGCGGGGAGCTATAAGAAGCCAGAAAGGTAGGTGGAGGGCATAAGTTGGCAAGAAGGGAACATGGGGATCATGGAACATTTTCAACTTAGCTTTCAAAATGTGCCCAAGTCTACACTAGTGTTTGTTGTAAGAGATGTCAACATCTGGTACTTTGTTCTAAGGGAGATCTCTGATAGATATTCATCTTTAAAGATAAATGAAGATCTTGAGTAAAAAGCTTTTGTATTACAAGTCTAAGGCTTATGACCATTAAGTAGTGAAAGATGACCACATGTAAGTCTCAGCAGAAGTACCACATTCTTGAGTAACAAAAAATGCATTATGTACTGGTAAGATAACAAGTGGAATAAGACTAGATAAGTATATTACAAGTCAGTCATCCATGTGACAGTGACTTTGTCTAAGCTATATGATTACAGATGACTGAGACTGGCCACAGAATGGAGCAGACTGAACAACATTGAATGGCTCTAATACAGAGGCACTATATATTCTAAGGGTTGTATCTCATCTAAAGCATCTGACTTAACCCTTTCAGAGCAACTTCATTATAGAACAGAGTTCACAACTTCTCTGAGATCCATGAAACATAAGTCTTTGGAGAAGCAGACCTCAATTCATTAAAATTATTGAAAGCTGGAAGATGCCTACCCCTTTAATGGAGCCACCCAGGACCATTTATATAAATGATTTGAATGTGAACATAGGAGGTATGGTTAGTAAGTTTGCAGATGACACCAAAATTGGAGGTGTAGTGGACAGCGAAGAAGGTTACCTCAGAGCACAACATGATCTTGATCAGATGATACAATGGGCTGAGGAATAGCAGATGGACTTTTTGATGTGAGGTGCTGCATCTTGGAAAGGCAAATCAGTGCAGGACTTATACACTTGATGGCAAGTTCCTGGGAAGGGTTCATAGTTTATTGAAAGTGAAGTTTCTGGTAGATAGGATCGTGAAGAAGGTATTAGGTATGCTTGCCTTTATTCGTCAGTGCATTGAGTATAGGAGTTGGGAGGTCATATTGCAGCTGTATGGACTTTGGTTCGGCTACTTTTGGAGTACTGCGTGCAATTCTGGTCTCCTTCCTATCGAAAGGATGTTGTGAAACTTGAATGGGTTCAGAAAAGATTTATGAGGATGTTGCCAGGCTTGGAGAGTTTGTGTTAAAGTGAGAGGCTGAATAGGCTGGAGCTATTTTCCCTGGAGCATCAGAGGCTAAGGGGTGACCTTAGAGAGGTGTGACGATGCTGTCACATTAAAAAGGTTATTTTGTCCTTGGTTTTTTTTTTAAGAGAGGTTGTAAAGGCAGAGGTACCAAAGAGTCTAACTTTTAAGAAGCCTTGGGGTTTTCTTTTAAAAACAGTTTAACAATGGAAAGGGAGTGGCCAGTTCTCCTAATTCAGGCTTTCTAGTTTGTTTTTAGATGCAGCAGTCGCAAGATGTGTGAGTCCAGACGAGTTGGAAGTTTACGTAAAAGATTCTTCTGACATTCTCAGAAATCTCTCTCTGGATGTTGTTCCCTCCTGCCTGTAAGAATTGGTGTTGAATTTACCTTTTTGCCAAGAAGTGTGTTTATAGGATATTCCTGTATTGGAACAGTTAATTGGTAATAATTACTGTGTTGGGTCAGTTAAGTTTTCCAATCATTAAATTATTCTAAATTCTGGTTTCTTTTCTTCATGTTTCCAACGTAGAGTTTAGATAAATTTTGTTTTATTGAAAGCCGGGTGTTTGACCAGCTGCATCACACCTGGAACACTCACTTCACATCTGCCTTCAAGATCAGAAAAATTTAGGGTCGAGGCTACTTTCATGAAATATTTTGAGGGGGGGTCTGGCTTGGTCTATCAAAGAGGTTTATAAAATCACAAGGGGCAGAGATGGGGTAAATAAGCAATGTCTTTTCCTTGGGATGGGGAAGTCCAAATCTAAAGGGCATAGGTTTAAAGTGGGAGGGGAAAGTCAAAAATAGGACCTGAGGAGTAACATTTTCATGCAGAGGGTGTACGTGTTTGGAATGAGCTGCCAGAGGAAGTGGTGGAGGCTGGTACAATTACAACATTTAAAAAGCATCTGGATGGGTATATGAATAGAATGGCTTTAGAAGGATAAAGGCCAAATGTTGGCAAATGGGACTAAATGTATCTAGGAAAGTGGAATTTAGATTAAGTTAGCTATTGGAAAACTTAACCAACCCAACACAATAATTATTGCCAATTAACTTCCAGTACAATAACATCCCACAAACACACCCCTTGGCAAAAAGGTAAATTCAAACTTGGCATGGATGAGTTGGACTGAAGGGTCTGTTTCCATGCTGTACATCCCTATGTCTATGACTCTTTAGTGCAGGGTGTGGGATCACCAGCCACACCCAAAGCTGTGCCAGCAAGCATTGGGTGTGCCAGGGTAAAGGCTCAAATCCGAAAATCAGGTCACACATACCATTTTTAAATGCCTCCAGTATTCTTCCAAATGCAAAAATCTGGAGGCATTTGTAAAATAGACATCCAGTGCAAAACAGTATTTTCCTTGCCTTAATTTGACCTTGTCTTATCTTGTAAAAACAGGCAAGTCCCATTCTTAAAGCAGATGCCACATATTTAAAACAATTGCAGAAAAATTCCAAGGAAATTGTAATTGGCTACCTGTAAAATCAAATCGCAAATCATCCACAGTACACAACTACCAAGATAATTAACATTTTAGCTGATATTGTTCATTCACCAATAAAGTGTATAGTTATAAAGAATAATTGAACAACAGCAATACTGAGTGAAATGCTCAAAACTCTTCCTTGCATTGCAGAGGAATTTTTTTTTCAATCAGCACGTTCATGCCCTTGATCCCCCCAATGCCAATAAAAATAAGCAGACATAAGAACTGTGATGAATAACTTTCTTTGGTGCAAGAAAATAGCTAAATAGCTCCACATGCTGGCTGTTTTTGAAAAGACATCTGTTTTGCAAAAATAACCTGGAAGGTGCTTGCGTCATGATGGTTCGATAGCACTGCAGAAATCACGACTACTAGTGTCTGGGAAATATGGGTAATCCTTACCATCTTCAAAGAACTAGGGGAACTTTGTTTGTTCTCAGATAAAACCTTGCACATACATATATGAGTACCAATCATAAATGTAAATAGTTCTATTAAACTTCAGTTCAGATGGTCAACTCCAGGAAAGAATCCTGCATCTGTTCACAGGCACAATAATTCACCTATGTGCAATGAATATCAGAAAGTTGTTGGATTTGAGAACATGTCTGAAAATGGGCAACCCAATTTTACTTCCACTTACTTAAATCAGTTAATTCCTCTCATAATTGCAAACTCCAAACCAGGATAGAGACCACAATATTTCATCCCTGCCATAAAATCTGTTCCCTAGTCATTAAAACCATCCCATCCCACCATCATGCCTGTGAACAAGACCATTCACAAAGTTGTCATTTCAACTGACTCTGAGATGAACTTCCAAGCAACATCCATTCCATCACCAAGATCACCTATTTCACTTCCTTAATATCTCTTGTTTATGTCCCTGCCTCAGCATATCTGCTGGGGGAGCATTTATCCATGACTTTGCTATCTCTCGAGCTCACTTCCAGTGCTTTATTGGCTGGCCTCCCATATTTCACACTCCATAAACTTGAACTCATCCCAAACTCTGCTCTCCGTGTTCTAACCTGCATAAAACTGTTTTCAGCAACCACCCTGATGCTAATTGAGCACTGAGGTTCGTCAGTTCCTCTGATATAAAATTCTCAGGGGCTTGTTTTCAAATCCTTCTGCTACCAGTCCCTATCCCTACACCTCTTGCAACTCCACAATCCTTTGAAATTTCCATACTTCCCCAAATCTAGACTTTTACACATTACCAATTTGAATTCCTCCACCATTGGACATGTTGTATTCAGCTGCCCTGAGCTTTAGGTTTGTCTCTCTCTCTCTATCTCTCTCTGTATGTTTCTCTCTCTGTATCTGTTTGCTTTCTTTCGGACGTTTAATACAAAATATCACTTTGACCAACCTTCTTTGCCTCTCCTAAAATGTCTCTTTAATTGGCTTATGTCAAATTTTGTCTAATAATGTGACTGTGAAGTACCTAAGCTCATTTGACTATCGTGAAGGCGCTAAATAAACACAAGATATGGAGTCATCGAGTCATAGAGTGATACAGCACTGAAACTGACACTTCTGTCCAACTTGTCCATGTCATTGTTGTTAATAGGCCTTATAAGAAATTGAAACAGGATTCCTGATGAAAGGCTTATGCCTGAAACATCGAGTCTCCTGCTCCTCAGAATCTGCCTGACTTGCTGTGCTTTTCCAGTGCCACACTTTTCGAGTCTGACTCTCCAGTATCTGCAGTCCTCACGTCCTCTGATACAGATAAAGAAGTCATTTAGAGTCTAAAATAGAGATATTATTTGGAGATATGCAAGGCTAAATGTGCCCATTGCATCTGTTTTCAATAGAAAGAGTATACTGTCAATGCAGTAATAAAGGTTGATGCAGTGGCAACACTGGACAGAATAATAAAGGATAAAGTGCAGGCATTCCAAAGTTCGGCATTCTCCAAAATAGAAAAGTCACCCACTTCCTCAGAAATTCACAAAAGTAAGTGTGGGATCTCTAGCTGCAATTTTCAATCTATGATGGATTTGAGGATTGTACCAGAGGACTAGAAAGTTGAAAATGTCACCCACCAGTTTGGGAAACGGTAGAAGAATAAGCTTGGCGGCTAGAGGTCAGTCTGCTTCACGTCACTGTGAAGAAACTTTCAGACATTCCTGTAGGCCAAGAAGAGAGAAACCAAGTAACTACAAGCCTGCTAGCTTGATATCAACTAGAAGAGGGCTGTAATCTATTTTGAATGCAAGTCTTAATGTGCACTTAGACAATTATGGCATATTTATGTCAGCATCGCTTTAAGAAAAGGGAATCGTGTTTGTCAAATTTCTTAGTGCTTTTGAGGATGTAACCAGTCGATTAGATAAGTAGAAATGAGCCAGCAGCTGTGGTACACAGTATTTCGATTTCCATGAAACATGACACAAAAAGATTAGTGCACAGCTGGATAGTACTTTCAAGTATTGGGACAGACTTTATAGGTTGAAAGATGTCCTTCTGTACTGTAAAATTCTATGATTTAGGAAGAAGAATTGTTTAAGGGACAGCGAGGAGAGAGTAGGCATAAAATAGGAATAAATCCTTTTCAAGTTGGCATATCAACTGAAACATCACAATAATCAGTGCTCAGCACTCTACTACTTACAATCTGCATGAATTGTTTATAATTAATGTTAATTACATATGCATAACTTCGGTGACGAGACCAAGAGTAAAGTATTGAGGTTTTCTGACAACATAAAGCTAGGTGGGTATATAAAATAGAAGGAACACAGAAAGAGATTCCCTGCTCAAGGAAGTGTATAAATTAACTGTGCAGGCAATGTCACAGCTGATAAAGTATGATCTAGGTATATATGAGGCATTTCGCTTCAGTCACAATAAAATAGAAAAGAATATTTTTAAAGGATGTGAAACATTTAAATGTTGATGTTCAGAGAAACTTGGATGTACTCTACAAGGATCTTAGAATGCCAGCATGTAGATCCAGTCAACATAATACTGGCCTTTGTTGCACATGGTCTCGGGTTAAGAATAAGGAAGTCTTGCAACTAATGTACAGGCCATGGTGAAACCCGACCTGGAATTAATGCTAATTCTATAGTTAATGCTTTCATATTTCTTGAAAAGGAAGCAGTACAGTGAAGATTCAATCCTTTGATTTCAGGGGTGAGATGGTCATCTAATGGTGAGAAGTTGAGTGAATGAGACCTACTGTCTCTGGTATTTAAAAGAATGAGAAGTTGATCACATTAAGACACAAGGTATACTGATGGCTAGACACTGAGAGATTCTTATGTTTAGAGATAGGATAATCAACATATAAAAGTCAACAAGGATGTATTAAAGGTAGATTGTATTTGAGAAACTTGGTTTGGGTGTTTTGAAGAAGTGTGGAGAGGATTGTTGAGGATAGTGCATTTGGCATTGTTTAGATCGACTCTCAGAATATATTTGACAATGTTCCACATTAAGTAATTTCTGACAAAATTAAAGCCTGTGGAATTAAAAGGGCAATGGAGGTATAGGGCCAAATTTTCAAATGACCATGGGGTGGTTTTAGTGGTAAATGGGCTGCCAATTTCATTCCAAGAGGACTGGGAGATAACAGAAATGTGTTTTCAGGTGTTTTGTGGCTTATTAGGCCAGTTAAAAGATCTATGAGGCCAGTCTCCAAGTGACAATTTTCCAGTTGGCATGCTTGGCCACCACAGAGGCTTGAAACACAGCCATGGGATAGAGGGGTCAAATCCCCTCCTCCCAATGGATCGGAGAAGACCAATGGTCCATCTAATTGCGAACCTCCATCCCTGCATCCGATATGGCCTGCACTACAGCTGTGTCTGATGACCATACAGTGGAAAATTACAGCATGTTTAACATCAAATTAAAATTTGATCAGGCACTGTCTCTTTAATCTCCTTGCATGAGCAACATTGATCACCGATGAAGGCCTTTCCAAGGTGTCAGTATTATTAGCTTCTACAAGTCATTCTGTTATAATGCACATTTTGTCTGCGCGAATTCGCTGAAATGCAATTGACGAATTGGGGGTACTGTTTTGTACAGTGCAAGCGTTTAAAATGTGTGTTGGCTGTAATGCGATTATATCACCAACACTTTAAGCTCTGTTTTCCAAAGTATGATTTTTCTATAATGCAGGGTTGCACAAGAACGGAACCAACGCATGATAGAAGAACTATCTGTATTGACTCTCTATCCTTATGAGCTCACCCATTGTTCTTATTTGGGTCAGTAATTCTGGTCAGTAATTGACCTACCCATCAAAAATCACCATGAGCATCAGACACCGATGCAGTTTGGGATGGGAGACCCAGAAAGGTGCCCAACATTGCATGTCCTACTCTAGAACAAAAATTCAAAGGGCTTAAAATTGACTAAGTAACGGAAAGCAATGTATGATAGTGAACAGTTATTTTATCCAAACTTGAGGCAAGTTGGAGAGCAGCATTCCTAGGAATCACTATTAGGATCACAGCTCTTTCGGATAGACAGTAGTCCTCACTTAAAGTTGTTCTTCCATTCCTGAGAATCACTAGTTTATGAGAAAATATTTGACATAAATTGGGAGTTAACTCAGGAATCAATGTTAAAGCTGGAGAAGTGCTCAAATAATTCACAATTAGCATTGTAACTTTCTGACTGAAAACTCTCACTTGCTTATTTTGCAAGTTCACATCCTACTGTGTTATGTTTGATAGTCAGTAAGCCCTTTATGGACATGTTCATGATAATATTACTGCATCATAGGAGCAGATCTTGTATTCCATCTCATTTCAGATCACTCTACTGGGAGCATGATCCTTTGTTGTGAACTAACAACTTAATGTGAACCCCATCACTTATTTGTCTGTAGAATATAATGTTTGTACATAATAGTTAGTTGTGTTAAATTTCTTTCGGAATTTCCATAGCCAAAATATCCATGCCCAGTTTCTTAAATGATGGGAGATAACTGAAATGCTGACATATCAGGTCGAACACCCTTTTGATGACATTCTTACAGCCCAGGAATCCTGCCACCACCTTTCCACTCTTGCCCAAAGGGGAAAATGTATGTGAAGATACCTCCAACTTCATTGTCAGATTGACTACTTTCTTTGATCTCTTTATCAAAGCAGGCTCATTGCTGGGTGTTTCTCGCTCATATTTAAAGCCCTGAGTAGCATTGAGTTCAATGTCTGTCTCCTTTTCTGCTGTTTGTGTATTTCTCTCTCACTCACTCTTTCTTTCCTTTCCCTCCACGCATCTTCCTTTTTACTCTTCTCCTTTCCCTCTTTCTCTCTCAGATTCTCATTTGCTACTTGGTTGCTCACATTCTCCTTTTAAAAAAGTCATGGTGATTATTGAGTGCTGACGATAATTAACTCCGCAGAAAGATGTAGTGACAGTCAAGGCACAATGTCAAATGTATGTCATGAAAACAGGTTAAATAGAAAAGTAACATTCAAGTAAAATAACATTAAGGTGACAAAGTTATTTGAGGATTACATGCAATCAGATAAATCCACTAAAAACTAGCATCAGCATGATTGTCTGAGCAGCCTTCTCATGTGCTGTGTCTTGTATAATCCCAAACAGAAGTCATCTGATTCAAGAAGCTTTTTTCTCAAGAGCTTTTCTGCATCTAAATCAAATATTTATTTAATGTCTAGTCCATAATAAAGAAACAATTTACTTTGTCTTTTTTTACATTTTCAAATCTTTCATGTTACTCTGTAATTGTCAGAAAATAAATTCTGTATCATCTTGGCACTTTAAAATTTAAATGGGGAAAATATATTTGGCAGTCAAACCATCAACAAAAACGCAAGATGTAAAATCAGAAAGAAATAAAATATAGAATCGATACTTTCTGTGAGCTGTAAGGCCACACAATGCTCCGAGTTGCAAGAGCACCATCTTCTGGTCTCATGTCACTTGCATGAAAAGCTTACATTAATTTCACAATTGCCTGGAATTTTTGCAGGATTTCTCCAGCAGAGTCAGCAAATTCCCACAGCTGTATTTTAAATTATGTTCCATTGAAGACACAGTGAGGGATTCGTATACCCAGAGACCACTCCCACCAAAATACTTACAGATACCTGTGGTCACCTGTTCTTCAGTCTCTGTCGTGGCGTCAGATTTTGTTTGAAAGTTCTTCTGCGATTCACCTTGGGACATTTTACGATGTCATGATAATGTAGAATACGGACCATTAATCTTACATCTTGTCAACTAAGTTAAATGCATTGGATACTAAATAACATTAGATAGAATTGCGGACGCTGAAGTCAGATACACAAACAAAAGTTATGGTATTACGACATGGGGAAAACCCTCCTGTTTATTTAACCAGCAACCCGTGCAATAATCTGTGAAAATTCGAGAGGTCAAGAACTATTTAAAGTAAAAATTGATACCTTTATTTCTTAAAGTATACAGGGAACCTCAATTATCCGAACTCGATGGGCGGGCACTACTTTGTTCGGATAATCGATTATTTGGTTAATTGATCAAATGACTTTCCTCTGGGGCTCGGAGCTTTTAAAGTCTACTTCCCGTTCAGGAGACTAGCAGCAGCACACAGCGTGCGAGCCATGCAACACGTGCCCCACCCCTCAACCCCGTTCATCACTGCCCCCCGCAGCCCCAACACTGACCCCCGCTCTGTGCAACATGCTCCCCACCCCCAACACACCCCGCAAACACAACCCCGTCCAACACCATCCCTGCCCCCAACCCCGTGCAACACCATCCTCTGCCCCCCATACCTCCCTGCCCCAACCCGGTGCAACACCGCCCCCTGCTCCTGACCCCGTGCAACACCCCCCCGCCCCCAACCCTGTCCAACACTGCTCCCCATCCATCCCCCAACCCCAAAGTCACTCGCCCCCTCTCTGGGGCAGCTGGACTGGACACCAACAACAAGACTGCTGCAGTTGCCTTTGCGATGTAAGTCTCAAAATAGCACACACGGACACACACACACACGGCTTTTTACTGCAACTTTTTGACAGTTCCACCTTTGCCCTCTACAGGACAATGTTGGAAAGATTATCTGGAAGTTGGGGATTACGGTACACCCATGTGTAGAACACCAGGGAAAATGTAGGAAAGGAGAGAGGATGGGCAGACAGTCATTTGGAAACGGTGCCTGTTTAGTCATTGTAAACAAAAGACGCGATTACTTTTGGAAACACATCTTTGGTGAAATGTTTCCATCAGGACCTCGTGATCTCCTTCGGATAATCCGATTTTCGGATAATTGATATTCAGATAATCGAGTTTCTCTTAATAGAGAATAATTAACTAACAACTATTTACAACTCCTTCCTCTAAACTATCTTTTACCTTCCCCTCTATAATAAAACCCCAGATTAAGATTTACAAAACAAAACTTCTTATCTCAAAACCAGGCAGCTTTCAGTTTTCTCTGTATTCCTGTCTTCTTTTCTTCTTCTTGGGGATTCTTCTTGGGGATTCTGCTTCACAGGTTACTGATCGATAAATGTAACTTTAAAAGAGCTATTTTTGGGCAGTCATTACATGCTCTTGACTTGGCAGTACTCCTCTCAACTGTTCAATTTTCCCAGTCATATACTCCCAGCATCGGACTGTGTTGTTGGCTTTTAAGATTGTCAATATGCTCTATTCAAACTGGATTAGAGTTTGGTATTTTTTGGGGTATAATTTAAACTTAATTTGAATCTGTTTGGTCATTTCCAGGTAACTAGCTACCCTAGCTATGCCAGTAGCTGGAGCACGTTACATTGTATCTTATTGAGAACACTTGGTGCTTTCACTGCTAGCTTTTAACTCTCTTAAAGGTACAGTACACCCACATCTTCATAACATCTCCCTCTTTAAGAAAAAATTAACCATCATAATAAAAAGATTGCTTCTTACTTTTCTCTTTTTGTTAAACACATTACCCTAATATAACTTAAGTTAATCTTAACTTCTTCCCATATATCTGTATACATATAGCATTAAATAAATACAAATCTTATTTAACTCTATCAGTTAAATCCGCAATAACACATCTGTGATTACATTCTTCCAACCCGCAACGTGTATGATGTTTAAATTAAAAGTCTCTAACATAAGACTCTTACAAAATAGTCTCATATTCTTGTCTTTAAAGCATTCTAAGAATGTAAGCAAATTATGATCCGTGTACACAACCGTTTCGTGACATACACATTAAGATGTTGTAAGGCCAGTATCAAACTCAATCGTTCTTTTTCGATCGTGGAGTATTTCCTCTGCTGGCTGTTGATCTTCTTTAAAAAGTTACCAATTGCCAGTTCCATCCCATCCTCATCTTCCTGTAGGAGTACAGCTCCAACTCCAATGTCACAAGCATCGATGGCAACTTTAAAAGGTTTTGAAAAGTTTGGTGTAGCCACAAGTGGTTTGGTGGTGAATGTTGATTTCAAATGGTCGAATGCCTCCAGGCATGGTTCTGTCCACCGAAACTTTGTGTTTTCCTTCAGCAAATCAGTAATGGTGCCACGACACCCTGAAGTTTGGAATAAACTTCCGAAAGAATCTGCTGAGTCCGAAGAAATAAAGCTCCTCTTTCTTCAAGGTTGGTGATGGAAATTCCTTGATGGTCTTCGTCTTTGTGTTCCGTGGGCTCAACCTTCCATGACCAATGTTATGTCCCAAGAACGTCACTCTGCTTTCGCAAATTCCCTTTTATTTAAGTTTATCACCAGTTTTGCTTCTCATAGTTGTTCAAAGAGCTCTGCCAACTGTACTGTGTGATCATTCCAGGGCTTACGAAAGATCACTCCACCGTCCAAATAGACTGCACAGTTTGTTAACCCAACCACAACTCTGTTCATGAATCTTTGGAATGTGGCGAGTACATTCTTCATTCCAAAGGGCATCACTTTAAACTGATACCGCAAATTTATTTTGCCGTCTGTGATAAAGGTACCTGCGAGTAACTACGCATTAAGTCCAACTTAGTGATGTAACTGGCTTGTCCAACTTTCTCGATACAGTCCTCCAATCTAGGAATTGGATGCGAGTCCGGTTTTGTAACAGCGTTGACCTTCTGATAATCCACACAGAATCATTGTGTCCAGTCTGGTTTGGGAACTTTGGTCCTGTCAATTTTTCTTTAATTAATTTCAAAGGGCCTCTCACTTCATGCCCGAATATTAACTCGAAGAGAGTGGACTGTGTCAATTCATTTGGGACATCTCTAATGGCAAACAATACGAATAGGATATCTTTCTCCCAATCATTCAGGTAATCCTGACAGTAAGCTGTCAACATGGTCTTCAAGATCTGATGCCACCTTTCTAAAGCTCTCTGGGGATTCAGGATGATATGCACTGGATTTAAAGTGCTGTATACCTAAACCATCCATAGCCTCTTTAAACAGCCTAGCAGTAAAATTTGACCCTTGGTCCGACTTAACCTCTATGGGTAGCTCATACTATGTGTAGAAAGCTCCTAACTCCTCTTCCATCTTTTTCGTCTTGATTCTCCGTAATGGAATTTCCTCCGGAAATCTGGTAGACACATCCATTATGGTTAACAAGTACTCGTTCCCACGTTTAGCTCTCAGGAGGGGACCTACACAATCAATTATAACCCAAGTGAAAGGTTCTTCACATGCAGGAATTTGCAACAAAAGTGCTGGTTTTATTGCCGCTTGTGGCTTACCTACCATTTGGCATGTATGACACATACAGCAAAAGTTTACCACATTGTTGTGCATTCCAGGCCAATAAAAATGTTTTTGTACCTTAGCCTGAGTCTTTCATACTCCGAGGTGATCTCCTACAAATAGTTCATGTGCTACCTGTAACACTTCCTGCCTGTATGCTACCGGCAACATAATCTGGTGCACTTTGGCCTATTCCTCCTCTGCACTAACCTGCCATGGTCTCCACTTCCACCTTAGGATTCTACCTTTCAGATGATAACCCTCCAGAATATTCTCTGCCTTCTTTTCTGAGTATGCATCCACTTGTCTATCTTATATTGTCTTCTCTTGTTGTTGCAAGTCCCTTAGCCTTTCAGGACTAAACACTTTTGTCTGACCCTTTGCCTTTTCAGGTTTTTCTTGCAACATTATGTCAAACACTAACTAAACCTTAACTCCTCCATCTTTCTCTTTATGTTTCGCTTCGTGCTGCGACTTATGATAGTAGGCTCTGGTTCTACACAGTCTGGGAAAATACCAGGATATTTCTGTCCTAGCTCCTCAGTTTCTTGGTCTTCCTTGGGATTCGCCACAGCAAGGGGTTCACTCCCACCTTGGATCCTGCCAAATCATTTCCAAGAACAAACTGAATTCCTAGAACTGACACTCTGTCAATCACTCCCACTGCAACTTCCCCAGACTTGAGTTGGTACTCCAACCTGATCTTACATAAGGGAATGCTAAATTTCTGAGGAGAAAGTGAGGTCTGCAGATGCTGGAGATCAGAGCTGTAAATGTGTTGCTGGAAAAGCGCAGCAGGTCAGGCAGCATCCAGGGAACAGGAGAATCGACGTTTCGGGCATAAGCTGAAGATTCCTGAAGAAGGGCTTATGCCCGAAATGTCGATTCTCCTGTTCCCTGGATGCTGCCTGACCTGCTGCGCTTTTCCAGCAACACATTTTCAGCAATGCTAAATTTCTGTCCATCTATCCCACAAATTACCACACTCCCAGGTAACAGATCAGAAAGAATGCACATTCACTTATCTCTTACTATCAGCGACTTGTTAGTTCCTGTATCTCTCAAAATTATAACTTTTTGTCCTTCTCCCCCTGTTCTTTCTGAGTAAACTTTACCCAGGGTGGTGAATTCTTTGTAGCGATCAGGTACTACCTGCATACTAGCCCCTACCTAGGCTTTGCACTCTCCTGCAGCCCCTTGGCTCTTCTTGTGGTCTCCTGTATGACCTTCACGAATGCCACTGGCTTAGCCTCTTTTACACAACTTTTCCCACAGCGCCTTTCTTTAACAATCAGCACTGTGACTTTATGTGTCCCACTTTACCACAGAGGAAACACCTGAGGCCTTTCACTTCCTTTCCACCCACTTGGGCTTCTTTTTTATCCTGTGATAAATTCTTACCAGTGCGCTCTACTCTTGGTTTAGTATGTAGGATCTCCCCTTCTCCCAACTTCTATCCCTCACAGGATGAAATTCTGGCCGGAAGCTTGTCTGATGCGCCAGCATGTACTCATCTGCTAATTCTGCTGCCCTTCTCACTTCCTGAACTTTCTGTTCCTCCATGTGAATTCTTACCATCTCTGGAAGTGAGTTTTTAAACTCCTCCAGCAGAATAATCTCTCTTTGCACCTCAAAAGTCTTATATATTTTCCAAGCGTGTACCAAACGATCAAAATGACAACGTTTAATTTTGAACTCAACATAAGTGTGACCAGGTTCCTTCTTTGTATTTCTGACCCGCTGTCCATATGCTTCTGGTACCAATTCATAAGCACCTAAAATAGCCTGTTTAACCTCTACATAACCTCTTGAGCCCTCATCTGACAGTGCGGCAAATACATCTGTTTAGTCTGAACTAGTCCTTGGACCACTCCATCTGCCTTGACAATTTTTCAAATGAAATAAAGAAGGCTTCAACATCTATCTCATCAAAATATGACAGAGTTTTAACATATTTATATATATATATCACTACCTTCTCTTTTATTCTCCATCCTGTTAACTTGACCTTGCTGACTAATTTGCAACTTCTCAAGTTCAAATTCTCTCTTTTTGCTCAGATAAGAATCATCTCTCTCTCTTTCCTCTCTCTCCCTCTCTTCTCTCTCTCTTTCCTTTTGTCTCTCCCATTGTTTATCTTCTAACTATATTTTCCCCAATTGTAATTTCAGTTTTTCTACCTCTACTGCACTTGTCTGTTTCTCTGACACACCTAAGTGTTTAAGTAACTCAATTACAATTTCAGCTTTACTTTTGTCCTTGGTTATACCCAAATCTAACTTATTTACTAATACTAAAAGTATAGTAATTTTCTTTCCTTCTAAACTTTCTTGGCAAATTTGAGAATCATTTTCAAATCCCAGAACCTCTTTAGCAATTTTAAGAGCCATTTCTCTCACTTTTAATTTACTCACCCAAAACTCAACAAAAGTAATCAAACTACCTCACCTACATTTTATTTAAAGATTTAGGACACTAATCTACAAATGTTTAAATCTGCTTGGAATTTCTGAACCCTCAAATCTATTCAAATCTGTCCAAATCAGTTCAAATCCCAACTACGAGCCCCCAAGCTGTTATGACACAGGGTAAACCCTCCTGCTTATTTAACCAGCATCACAGAAAAGATTTATCCTGTGCAGTAATCTGTGAAAATTTCAGAGGTCAAGAACTATTTAAAGGAAAAATTAATATCTTTATTTCTTAAAGTCTACCAGAGAATAATCAACTGACAAGTATTTACAACTCCTTCCTCTGACCTATCTTTTACCTTCCCCTCTGTAATACTAGTCTGATAAAACCCCAGATTAAGACTTACAAAACAAAATGTTTTATCTCAAAACCAGGCAGCTTTCAGTTTTCTCTGTATTCCTGTCTTTCTTTCTTCTTCTTGGGGATTTTGCTTCACAGCTTACTGATCGATACAGGTACCTTTAAAAGAGCTATTTTTCGGGCAGTCTTTTCCCATGCTGGTGACTTGGCAATTGTCCTCTCAACTGTTCAATTTTCCTCAGTCTTATAACACCCAAAGCATTAGATTGTGACATTAGCTTTTAAGATTGTCAATATACTAAATTCAAATTGGATTGGAGTTTGGTATTTTTCGGCATATAATTTAAACTGATTAGTCTAATTTAAATCAGTTTCCAGGCAACCAGCTACTCTAGCTACCTCAGTAGCTAGAGTACATGATACATTGTATCTTATTGAGAACACTTGGTGCTGCCATTGCTAGCTTTTAACTCTCTTAAAGGTACAGTACACCCATATCTTCATAACACTGGAAAAGCTCAGCAGGTCTGGCAGCATCTATGAAGAGAAATCAGAGGAAGAGTCAGTGGACGCGAAATGTTAACTCTGATTTCTCTTCTCTGATGCTGCCAGACCTGCTGAGCTTTTCCATAAAGTTCTGTTTTTGTCAAAAGTATTGAGGTGAGTCTTGTAAGGAAACCGTTAAAAATGAGCTGAGACATTTGAAAATGGCTGCTAATGTCACTTGACCTGAAAGTTACCAAATTCAGCTGGAATTTACAGGTCTAGCTGGCACTGCCAAAGAATTACAATTGCAGGCAAATGGCTAAGACTGTCTACTACAGTGAAACTGTCTAATATACAGTGAAAAGGCTATGTAAAGGTGATCACCTGGATATTACAATGGTTCTTCTGCAATATATTCCTCACAATGCAATCTTCAAACATCCTGAGGATGACACCTTTTGACTACAGGTGTTGCTAGTATAAAGAAATTGTTCAAAAATTGGTTATGTAAAGATGGAGATTGAAACCATTGCAGTCCTCTGTATATTAAAGAATAACGGGGGAATACTGACAATGGACTATCAAGACAACTCTTTGTTAATTTTGAATTTGCCCACCATGGGTCGTGAGCTAGTATTCACACAGCAACTCTCTCCAGCGCCTTCCTGTGAGAAGCAATGATTACAAGTTTGGTTTTGCTACAGAAGGGAGAAACAGGCAGAAGAGTCTGCACACTCCTACAGAAAAGCAGTAAAATGACAAGAAAATCTATTGAATGAAACACCTGTATCCCTGTCACTCCGTAATTCTCAAGTTGGATCCCCGCCCATGTTACAATTTAGAAGACATCATAGAGATGAATCATTTAAAAGTAAAAAGCAATTTCAAGTACCACAACACTCACACTGGAAATAGGACTGATCACACTTTAAAATATTGTCTCTAGATGGACAATCAGTTTTCCAAAACCCTCAAGAGATTCAGGATCAACATTGGAATGTTTAATTCTTCAGCTTAAACTAAATTACAATTCTTAAATAGCTCCTCCCCATACCATATAACAAATTCTGTTTACTTGTATGTCAGTGTGTGTACATATGTAATGGAATTCATGATGGGTTTTACCTTTTTTTA
Source organism: Chiloscyllium plagiosum (assembly GCF_037043375.1). Taxonomy (NCBI): domain Eukaryota; kingdom Metazoa; phylum Chordata; class Chondrichthyes; order Orectolobiformes; family Hemiscylliidae; genus Chiloscyllium; species Chiloscyllium plagiosum. The sequence goes on along the minus strand of NW_028270142.1, from coordinate 20,287,213 downwards.
ATAATAAATATCTTTATTGCTAAGTGACTTTACAATAAAACCAACTTCTTAATTCTGATTAACTCATGACATCCGTCTAGCTCGGTCCTTCATAACATTACAAATGGTCAAATATCTACTGGATTGAACAAAGTGCATCTTTTTAAACATTCAAAATTTTCTTGTAGCAACCTCAACAGTGAAAAGAGAGAAAGGTATTTATGTCTTTAAATGTCGTCATAATATTAGAATATTATACAAGGTATTGTTGTTGATGGCTATTCAACACCAGTTCTTTTATTTCCATGTGCTCATCAATCCTTTTGATGAAGAGGAGCCTCCTTACATTGTATCTAATCATATTTTCTATTGACCTGCTCCTATGATTCAAGCTTACAGAATTGTTTCCAAATTAACCTTTTCCAATCCACTTGTGCACTTCAATGAGATCATCTCCCGAATAATTATTTTCTGGCTGTCGATCTCAAGTTTCTCCAGTTTTCCCTAATAACTGAGACACTATATTCAAGGGATCAGCTTCATCACTCTACTCAGCCTGTTTCCAGCACTTCAATGTTTCTCTTGATTCTTGACAACCATTCAAGCTTTAGCCTGTCCTGAACACCCGGCACTTCAAATATAACTTCTTTTGACTTTTTTTTCTACTTTCTTTGCTGTAAAATTCAATGTTGTGTTTGTTCCTTTGATTGCCCTTTCGGATAATTTCAGTGTATTTAAGGGTTGAGCACATGAAGACTCTTGTGTCTCTTTCAACTTCAGCTTTATCTCATTTCAACACCATTCAGAAAGTATAAATCTTGTCCATTTCTTCTTTTCACATATAATGTCTGTCAGTGTTGAATTCAATTTCCTCTTGGTGAGACATATTTTGTTGAGATAATTCTACAGCTTCTAAGCTCTTTCTTTCAATTCCATGTATCTCTCGATTATCTGCAAACTTGACTTATTTCCAATGATTTCCAGAACATAAGACTTTACGAATTTAGATTTATATCAGTGCTAGATCTAAAGATTTTAACAGCCCTCTGCTCCATTATTTTCTACATTTCATCCTATTTCTTTGACCAAGGTATGTGTTGAATCACCCTCACCTTTAAACTTAATCAGTAATCTATCATACGGAACTTTGTCAAATGCCTTTTGCAAGTTTAAACAAACAGTATCGTCAGGTTTATCACAATCAGGTTGGTTTGTCATTTCCTCAAATCAGACTTGTCACTTCAGATTATTCTCATCTAAAGCCTATTAAACTAGTCTTGATAATTTTTATTTCACATGGGATTGAAGTAAATTGAATAGGTCTGTAATTGCTGTGCCTATTTATCCATCCTTTCTTGGGTCATTTCACATCCTAATGATGATGATGATGATGTGAGTCTTCTCACGAATCTTTCTCATCAGTTTAGAATAAATATGACCTCATGCTGAGGATTTATTTGCTTTAATCCTTCCACATCACACAACAGACAAAATGTGTTTCATTAGGGGCATTAGGGACACTTTAGGTCTTGCCTTGTGAATATTTAGAGAAAACAATCACTAAGAGTATCTAAAATTATTTTCAAGATGACTTGCATCTTTTAATTTTCTCACTTTGCAGAAATAACAAATAAATTTGAAGGAAAGTGGTAGACATTATCTACATTGATTTTAAGAAAGTGTATGACGAAGAGGCTGATTAACGAATTTGAGGATCATGAAATAAGATAGTCACTGTTCAATTGAATTTTTAAAAATTGGCTCAAGGACAAAAAACATTGTGTGATAGTAAATAACTATATTTCAGACTGGAATAAGATGGCAATGGTGTTTCCCAAGGATGAGTTCTTGGACTACCTTTTTTTTTCCATATATAAGTAACTTGGTTCTTGGAACACAAACTAGAACTTCAAAAAAATTGCTGATGATGCCAAACCTGAAGGAGTGGCAAACAATGAGGATGCTACATTTGAAACATTACGAACAGACAGGCAATTGTTTTATGATCCCCATAAAGACCAATAACGTTTAAAAGAAAGTTGAACTTCCTGTTGACAGCTGCAAGGAAGTCACAACAAATTTTTTTGTCTTGAAATTTTTACTGTTACAATACATCAATATCATGATGTATTAAATGTCACAAATGCATGTTACATTGTCCTTTATGCAAACATTCAATGAATCCAAACTGATTTTTAGCTCCCAAGGGTTAACCCTCTCCTTTTCTGTTCTCAACCTGTAAGTTCTAGTCCTAGACGTCCTTCACATTGACAGTATTACTGGAGATTCTCCCTCGAGCACAAGCTAGGCAAATCTTGCAGTCTTGTTTTAACTCCATATGAACTGAGCCTTTTCACTCTGAATGTGAGCGTTCACCTACATTCTGACTCCAGAATGACAGAAACCTTTAATCTCAAACTACTCCTTCTTTCTCCCTGACACTGGCAAAGCCTGGAGAAAGTGAGGACTGCAGACGCTGGAGATCAGAGTCGAGAGTGGGGTGCTGGAATAGCACAGCAGGTCAGGCAGCATCTGAGGAGCAGGAGAATTGACGTTTCGGGCAAGAGCCCTTCAGCTGGAAGGAAACTGGCAAAGTCTGTTTAATCAGTGTGTTTTGAGGAAAGGCTGTAACTCTGATTGTTACAATGATTTCCTCTACACCCTTCTCATGCCAATGTGAATCATATGGGTCATGTTTCAGGTGGAAGTACCCAATTCTATCCTAGCCTGCAACAAAATGGACAGTTCAAAGTATATGATTTTACAAGCTGACATTTTAACTGTTCTCACAATGTGACTACCAGCATCAAAGTAGACTAAAATGCCTTCACTAACTTCAAACAACATTTCAGGAAAGACAAAGAATCGATAAGTAATTGCTGAACTTCAATTCTACATCCAAACTGAGACCCCTATTTCCTCTCATCAATGCTCTGCTTCAATCATTTGCATCATAAACAACTTACTGACATTGTCAACCATGTGTTTATTATCTCCAGCTTTGATTTCTATTTTAAAAAACTAAAAGAACTGCGGATCCTGAAATCAGAAACAGAAAAGAAATTGCTGGAAAGGTCTGGCAGTATCTGTGGAGAGAAATCCGAGTTAGCATTCTGGATCCAGTGACCTTTTTCAGAACTGATGGTAGCTAGGAAAATGTCAGTTTTTGTGCAGAAGATGGGGTAGGGAGAGAGGGTAGGAAGTAAACAATAGGTGGAGATAGAGTCCAAAGAGAGAGAAAAGCAGTTAGACAAAGGTGAGGATAACGGTCAGACTAGGAGAATGAATAGCTGCCAATGGGGTGTGTCAGTGATTAATAATGGGTCAGTGGTTAATAGTGTCAATAGCAGACCATGTGATAACAAGGCCTGGTGTGAGGGGATTGGGAAATATCACAAGCCCTAAAATTGTTGAACTTGATATTGACTCCAGAAGGCTCTAGAGTTCCCAAGTGGAAAATAAGATGCTGCACTTCCAGCTTGCACTGTGTTTTGCTGGAGCATTGCAGGAAGTCTGTGATAGAGATGTTGACCAGGGCACATGGTGAAATATTGAAGTGGCAAGCAACTGGATGATCAGGGTCTTTTTTGCGGACAGAACATAGATATTCTGTGAAGTGGTCACCCAGTCGATATTTTCTTTCCTCAAGTTAGAGAAGTCCACATTGTGAGCAGCGAATGCAGTAGATTAGATTGAGTGAAGTGCAGGTAAAGTGATGCTTCACCTGTAAGAGGTGCTTGAGCCATTGGATGCTGGGGGGTGGGGGAAGTGAACAGGCAGGTGTTACACCTTCTGCAGTTGCAGGGGAAGGTGCCATGGGGCTGTGGGCGGATGTTGGGAGTGAAGGAGATAGACAAGGGTATCCCAGCGAAAACAGTCCTTGTGGAAGGCTGACAAGTGAGAGAGGGGACTATGTCTGGTCGTGGCATTCCACAGGAGGGGATGGAAATGGTTAATGATCCTTTGGGTGTGGATGTTGGTGGGATCTAGGTGAGGACAAGGGGATCCCTTTTGCTGTTGTGGAAGGGGAGACAGAGGGTGAGGGCTGAAGTGTGAGAGACAGGTCAGACACTGTCAACCGTGGTGCTGGGAAATCCTTGGTTGAAGAAGAAGGTGGACATTTCGGGGGCCCTTTGTCAAATTTGGCATCATTAGAACAGATGCAACAGAGACTGAGGAACAAAGAGACTGGAATAGGGTCCTTACAGGAAGCAGGACATAAGGATATATGTCAAGGTAACTGTGGGAGTCAGTTGCTTTGCAGTCGATATTGGTGGCCATGCTTTCCCTAGAAATGGAAACAGAGATGTTAGGGAAGGGAAAGGAGAAGTCAGAGATAAACCAAGTAAAGGTGAGAGCAGGGTGAGGTTTGGAAACAAAATTGATAAACTTTTCCAATTTCGGATGAAAGGGGGAAGCTGCAATGATGATATAATCAATATATTAGCGAAGGAGTTGTGGTTGGGGGCCAGAATAGTCAGTTGCCATTTCCTGTTTAATTTATTCTATTTTTAGATCAGCAATATTATCATCCATATGTTTTGGTTTCAACCATCAATACTTGAAATACCAAATCCCCAAATGATTTACAAATTACGATATGGTCTTACCTTCAATTCATTATCTTGTTCTGAGCCAATGTGTGTCCTCTACTCTGGATAAAAGCAAATTACTGCAGATGCTGGAATCTGAAACCAAAAGAGACAATGCTGGAAAATCTCAGCAGGTCTGGCAGCATCTGTAAGGAGAGAAAAGAGCTGACATTTCGAGTCTAACTGACCCTTTGTCAAAGCTTAAAAAAAAGAAATAGGGAGGTATTTATACTAGGCTGAGAGAAGGTGAGTCATGGCTCCAGAAGCAAAAGTAGCAATAAAGAGGTGATAATGACAGTGCATAGAGAGATTATAGGGAGATTAGGAGCTGTGAATGACCAAGTCTGAAACCAGTGCTATGTGACAAAATATGTGGGGGATGGGGGGGGATGGGTGAAGCAGAGGCAAAATGGAAAACAGGGGAGAAGGGTAACAAAGGGGGAAGAGGAGAGAAAAAAAGATGAGAGAGTGGGGATTCATAGATTCAGGGGGTATGGTGGCTCAGTGATTAGCACTGCTGCCTCACAGTGCCAGGGAACAGGTTCGAGCCCAGCCTCAGGTAACTCTCTCTGTGTGGAGCGTATGCATTCTCCCCGTATGTGCGTGGGTTTCCTCCCACAATCCAAAGATGTGCCACTTAGGTGAACTGGCTGTGTTAAATTGCCAATAGTGTTCAGGGGTGCGTAGGTTAGGTGCATTAGTCAGGGGTAAGTAGAGGGTAGGGGTAGTGGGTCTGGGTGGGTTACTCTTCAGAGGGTAGATGTGGACTTGTTGGGCAAAGGGCTTGCTTCCACAATGTAGAGATTCTATGAATCTATTCTAGAGGCTACAGTTCATTTGAAACAGCAAATATCTCCAATCTCATCTGATTTTCATCGGTAAGGTGTGGAAAATACAGAGTATGCAGAAAAGACCTGGTACAAACAGGTTAAACTTTGTAGAGTTGCTTGGATAGGAGGGGTATCCTGTTAGAGAGATAAGAAATACTTTTTGATATGGTCCCAAGAAACATTTGCATGAGTCAGGTGCATTTGAAAGAGAGAAGATGACCTATGGGACTGTTAAAAGTGGAAATGAATATGCATGAAAGGTGGATTCAACTCAATGGAACTGTCAAACAAAGTAAAATTGTCAACACAAATGTCAAAAGGAATGACAATGAGAAACTGTCATAGGATCAGTCAAAAGGAGATGTCAAAAGGAGCTATCAAAGGGTACTGTCAAAAGGCAATTTCAAGCGGGAGGCTGGAAGAATACAGCAAGCCAGACAGCATCGGGAGGTGGAGAAATCAACAGTTTGGGTGTAACCCTTCTTCAGGACTGGAGGTGATTTAAGGGGAGCCGCAGATAAGAGGGTGGCAGGAGCAGGATGATGAAGTGAGGATAGGTGAGGACAGGTAGAGGATACGACTTGGCAACTTCAAAGCAAACTGGCAAGTTATAAAGACTTTAGAACTCCTGTTATGCTAAAAGGAATCAGTGCTTGCCATTTCACATTGCCTGTTGCCATATTGTATAATGTCATTATTATAGGATTATTGCTGCATCACTAGTTTCACAAGCTTCCGTCCTTACAGTGGGCTACCTGTCATTTTACTGTATGGTTAACGGGTCCAAAGGGTTATAAATAATTTAAAGCAGGACTATGAATCCCAATGTTTGTTTTTATAAAGTACTAAAAAGAAACTATGTTTAGGAAGTGTTTTTTATCAAATAGAATAATTTTTGATAAATAGTAAGTTCTTCAAAATAAAACATAAAAGTTTCATTTTATTTCATCTCTGCATAAGTCCTAAAGTATCAGAATGTTAACGTGGCATGATAGATGTAAGGGCAATGGGTGGTAGTTAAGGTGCATATCTTAACATGAAGTAATACTAAGTTAGTGTGGTGGTTTAAAAGACCATGTATGTTGGATAGTGCCGTGATAGACATGGATTTTAAAATGTCAAGGGGATTGGGTACAGAGACACAGTTTATCATGGGGGATATTGGCTGTGGGAGGGTGGGTGGCTGCATGAAGTGGAAGGACTAGGCATGGATGAGGCATGGAGAGTATGTGTGGTGAGGGGTGAGGATTGAAGGACTAACTTGTATTTCAATGCGTTTAAAACATGGGGCAGTAAGCTGAAGCATTAAGACAGGTCTTTGCTGGTGCCAATTGTCCACCTTAGATTACTCAGACTATTGACTTGCATTAATTTAAAGTCTGAATCAGTTTTTGGAATGGATCTTCTTTGTTTTGGATGTGACCGAATATTTGAAAAGTAGATTTTTGTTGTGTTGGTCATACTTGGGCCAAATAACAAGTTCTGTAAAATGGCTGTCTTGCCAAAACTTGCTGTTTTGTTTTATAGTCGAGAGCGTGGTGCTGGAAAAGCACAGTAGGTCAGGCAGCATTCGAGGAGCAGGAGAATCGATGTTTTGGGCATAAGCCCTTCATCGGAATTGTATTGTTTTATATACCAGTTGCTCTCTGAACATTGATAATTTAACAATGGAAGGCAAGCAACGGACACAAAAAAAGACTGAGGAAAGTGATCTCTCCACTTACTGTCCCACTGGATTGTGCATATTGAAAAAAAATATTTGTAATAATCCCTGTATTAATGAGTTCCTATTACATAAATAAGACCCCCACACAACGTTAGGATGCTGATGAGATGTGTATTGCCCTCTCCCACAGCCTGTTCCATTGATGTGTGACATTAGTTCTGCAGATCATTCTTGAAAAGGCTTGAGTTTTAAAAAATAATCTTCTGAATATTTTCCAGCTTGCTGCCAAGCCTTCTACACACCCTATACAGACCATTCTCCCTCCACCCACATTCTAGGATACCACTTCTCCCCACCTGCCTCTCAGAAGAATTCTCCATCCATAATGAGAAAATGAATGCCTTTGATTTGCATCAGAAAAATCTGAATATTTACCACTTCTTATCCACATTTGTAAATTCCCTATGAGTGGTGGAACTAAAATTTATAACCAACTGGAAATATGGAAATGATGCACAGCCTCTAAAATGGCTCAAACCTCATCCAATGGATACCAGGCCAACATTGCCTGATATCTGCCCAATGTTACAAATCATTCCATTATCACAGTGTAATAAAATTGTATGCAACTTAGTTGTGAAATGTTGATGTTAGTCAATTTTATATAGCACTCAAACAGTAAATTTGCAAACTACTTGCGTTTCAACCAATATGAAAGACAAAGCATGGCAATGGAATGCAGGTCTACACTCAGACCTGAGATCCATTGAGTGGTCTGCTGGATCAGATTCTATATGAAATTCGTCAACTTTATGTTGGAGGGAGTCGTGCATGTAAACGACAGAGATATGACAATATTTATCACTTGAGTGCATTCTTCCATGATCCACAAATCACTTCTGACACGTTTGCTAGATGTTCTCATATTTTTCGCTACAGCTGTAGTTTCATTGTAGATAACCCCATCATCATCCTGGAATTCAACGTGGGCTAATCGTTCCACAACCTGTAGTCAATGATCTCAGCTGACACAACCTTGGTCAGTTGCTTGTGTGCCTTCTTGCTGTGCTCACCAGCTTGGGGACTTGAGTTTGACATCAAACACATGCCCACTGACCTGAGAGTCCCTGCACTGGTGGAAAGTGTGAAAGAATGAAGTGACATCCCACCTTCCGAGGATCTCTCTTTCACCTCCTTGGCATTCTTCTGTTTCCAATCTGCTCATTCTCATGTTCACCTTTGTTTGGTCCACAAGCTCCTGATCTTCCCATGTCTATGATCCTCAATGTGACCCTGATCTGCATGAGAGAACATATAAATTGAAGAATCCCTACTGTGAAGCTCTGTGTGTCCAATGAACATATTGGCACTCTGCCTTGTATGCACCAGAAGAACATCTTTTTTCCCTCCACTTGCTCATTCACTCACTTGTGTTGGCACTACTGCTTCATCATTCAGAATGAAGTAACCACCTCTGTTCTCTGCCATTTCCACAACACCTCCCCTACATGAGGCTCAGGATGTGGATGCGTGTTACCCTCTATCCTTGTATTGCTTCTTTCTTTTACCAGATGTGGCTTCTTCCCTTGCAAGCCACCAAAAAGAAGTTAGTTTCCCCACATGGTGAACTCAAACTGATGAGGACCCAGAAGTCTATGATAGGGATATATGAATATGGCTGCCCTCAACTGATGGTGTCTCGGTCAGAAATGACAATTGGGTGCTTCTCATTGAGATGCAGTCCTGTTTCAGGTAGTGTAAGCTAACACCCAATCGTGGTGCTGGATCCAGGTTCATCGGGTAATACTACGGCTGCTGACTTCCTTGAAAAACTCAATTTAGGCTTCTTGCTTGGTCAAGCAGATCAGTCTTATCCTCCCATTGAGGAGAACAGCACTTCTAGCCTTGTTCTAGAGCCCAGAGGAGAGTCTGCATGAAGGCATTACTGAACCATGGGGCGACCTGAAGTATTCCATATCCCTTTTGGCTGCAGGCTTCAGTCAGGTCTCAGATTAGTTGAAAAGTGCACAGGCTATAACTCCTGAGGGTACAATTCCTGAAATTAATATATAAAGTACTGGAGAGATACAATAGGTCTGGCAGCATGTGTGAATAGAGAAATAAAGTTACTAATTCCAGTCTGTTATGACTCTTCTTAAAAACCAATGTTCTGGATCTTTGGTTATGAATAACTAGAACAATTATTTGTACAAAACTTGTTGGGCAAAACTTATTTGGTTGAGATTAAACAGCTCAACCACCTTCCAGAATGAAGGTTCATCATTGAGGGGACAAATAACAATTTCCACTGCTAGTCCTTTGCTCCGACACCATGTGAACAAACATAGCCCTTGTACATATTAAGAAAATTTGATGGAGAAATGTGATTTGTTCCAGTGTCTGTGAGGTCAGAGTTTTCAGTTGTAGCATACACTTCTCTTCATAAGAATTTCTGTCAGTTTATTTCTTATGCTTTTAGGACAGAAATAATTAGTAAAACATCCCATGATCTGATGCAATTTTGCCCCCAATTTTATCTTTTTGCTGTCCAACTGGACATGATTTGTTCAGCTAAGAGGTTTCATAATTCAAAGGGGACAGTTATCATTATTCACAAAATTTGTGATGACAGAGGAAGGGGATAATTTCAATAATTCCTTCATCTCATAGACTGGCCCCAGCAGCCTAATTGTCAATTCCACTTTTATCCACAAATTTATCTCAGTTCTTACGGTTCAGTTTTTTTTCTAAAACTAACTCTGTTATTCACATGCTTAAAGACAGCACCAGCACATCCAAAATATTACCATTATTCATTTTTGTCCTTACATCATTGCAATCAAGAGGCAATCATTGATTCGATCATGAAATATTTCGTGATTGTTGAACATAGAGGGGCAGAGGCCTCCCCAGTCAACTGCAAGCTCTATAATAAGTTTTATTGATTCAGTGTCTTAAAAGCTTAAATAGGCCAAAGCCAAATTTACTTTCCTGAAGTGGAATTTGGGGGATGTTTTGATAGTTGTTTACAGTACAGCTAAACAATGTGACATGAACAAAAGATCCAAAACTTAAGTTCCAGACTTCCTTGAATTTTTACATCTGTCTTTGTTCTATGTTCTCTCAAACATGTGTCTATTCATCCATCAAGTGCTATTATTATCATGCAGATACTGCCAGACCTGCTGAGATTTTCCAGCATTTTCTCTTTCGGTTTCAGATTCCAGCATCCGCAGTAATTTGCTTTTATCTATTATTATCATCTTCTGTGTAGTCTCACAAATAAAGGCATTATTATCTTTTAATACTAAGGAGACTTCCAGGAGAATGGCGGAAACATTTCAAGGATGTTCTCAAAGCATCCCTGAAGAGATCAAGGATACCAGCTGACTTTTGAAAATAGAGAAGCTGCAAGGTGCCAAACATTCTGAGAGGGTACCAAAACAGAGAAACTCAGCACACCTTGCAGCATTTGTGCCCAGAAAACAGAGTTGGGAACTGAGACTGTTTTGTTGGAGAGAAGAAGGTTGAGAGGTGACTTAATCAAGACTTATAAGATAATTAGACAATTAGATCTGGGGGACAGCGAGAGCCTTTTTCCTCGAATAGCAAACGCTAACACTAGGGATATAGCTTTACATTGAGGGGTGATAGATTTAGGACAGATACCAGGGATTGTTTCTTCGTTCAGAGAGTAGTATGGGGTGTGGAACGGCCTGCAACAGTAGACTCACCAACAGTAAGGGCATTTAAATGCGCATTGGACATACATATGGATAATAATGGAAGGGTGTAGGTTAGATGGGCATCAGATTATTTTCACTGGTCGCCGCAACATCGAGGGCTGAAGGACCTGTACTGCGCCGTAACGTTCTAAAGTGTAGGATCCAGTGACACTTTTTCCGAACTTGTAGTGCCTAGGAAAAGATGGTATACATGCTGAAGACAAAGGGTGAAGGTGTTGAGGCATAAGCAACAGGTGGAAATGGAGCCCAAAGGGATATAAAGCCAATTAAGCAGACAAAGAGGTGGATAATGGTAAGCTAGGAAGAAAGAGAAGTTGCTAACTGTGACCATTAGTAGGTGAAAATGGGCTGGCTGTGCTGAAAGCAGCCCGTGCAATGACAGAGCCAGGGGTGTGGGGGTAGATAAAGGGACATGGAAGGAGATATTCAGATTCAAATATTATTGAACTCGATATTGAGTCCTGAAGGCTGCAGGGTGGCCAATTGGAAAATGAGATGCTGTTCTTCTAGTTTGCACTGAGCTTCACTAGAGTGTTGGGCAGCATGGTGGCACAGTGGTTAGCACTGCTGCCTCACAGCGCCAGAGACCCAGGTTCAATTCCCGCCTCAGGCAACTGTCTGTGTGGAGTTTGCACATTCTCCCCGTGTCTGCGTGGGTTTTCTCTGGTTTCCTCCCACATCCAAAAACTGTGCAGGTTAGGTGAATTGGCCATGCTAAATTGCCTGTAGTGTTAGGTGAATGGGTAAATGTAGGGGAATGGGTCTGGGTGGGTTGCTCTTCGGAGGGTTGGTGTGGACTTGGGCCGAAGGGCCTTTTTCCACACTGTAAGTAATCTAATCTAAAAGTGTTGCAGTGGACTTGAGACAGAAATGTTGACTAAGGAACACGGTGGTGTGCTGAAATGGCTGACAACTGGAAAATTCAGGGTCATTCTACGAAGTGTTTCACTTTCCCAGTGCAGGGCAGACCACATTGTGAGCAGTGAATACTGTAGATTAGATTGAGTGATGTGCAGGTAAATGGTTGCCTCACCTGGAAGATGTGGCAGGAACCTTGGGTACTGAGAGACTTTGTTGGGAAAGGCAGAGATGAATTAGAGGTTTCAGAGGGTATGAACAAACATCCCTTTTTACCCAACTGTTCAAACAGCCCACATGTGACAGAGTTTGCAAATCACATACTGAATGTATCAGTCATAACTGAATTAATCAAATTGGAGTGGAAGCAAGTCATTTTTCATCCCAAGAAACTGTGGAAGAAGATCTGTTTATAGCAATTACTGAAATAATTTTTAAAAAAATTATTTTCACATTTTAATTAATTTATAGATTGGTTTTGATACTTTTGGCCTTTGCTCATTAACTTGGCTTCTCAATTCAAAAGTCATTAAATTAAAACTTCAAACAATTAAAGGAAGTAATTCTATTTAGTTGCTCAGGGGCATTACATTCGGGATTGTTGGATGTCTGCCCCATCACATCATCTCACTTTTTTAAATGGCCAACATGAAAAATTTGATCTTGAAAATGAAAATGGAATTCACAGATTTCAGCCTGTAACTTTATGAATGGATAGATGATGAGTGAGTTAAGATGAGCTACCTCTTCATGGGCAGATGGAAACAAATGAGCAGCTTGTCTGTTTGCGTCTCTCCAGACAAGAACAGACGTTCACGTTCGGATGATGTACGATGACTTGGAAACGAGAGAACAAGATTCCAAAACAGTCACTAAGATTTAACCAGTAAAATCCTGGTTACGTTCAAAGTGTCATTTGTATTCCTGCTGATGCTCTGATTCAGTTGCAACAAGTTTGCAATCTGTCCTTTATCTAAACCCGTACAAATCAACCACAAAATGCTTGATTTATCTGATCCAACCAGTGTTAATTTTTGAGTGAATATTTTTATTGAGAAGAAGATTTTGAATTTTTTATAAAAAATATAAAATTACTACAAAAGAATAGAACAATCTTGCAATATAACAACAATAACAGTAAATAAACTACTACTCTACTCTACCAACAATTTAGGAGAAAAAAAAAACTCTACACAGACTACAAATCAATAAATGAGAGAAAGTGAGGGCTGCAGATGCTGGAGATCAGAGCTAAAAATGTGTTGCTGGAAAAGCGCAGCAGGTCAGGCAGCATCCAAGGAACAGGAGAATCAATGTTTTGGGCATAAGCCTGAAGAAGAGCTTATGCCCGAAATGTCGATTCTCCTGTTCCTTGGATGTTGCCTGACCTGCTGCGCTTTTCCAGCAACACATTTTCAGCTACAAATCAATAAATAACTAAATCAAAACTAAAAGAAACTAAATTAAACCAGGTGTAACTTCAAAGCAGGCGTCTCTTTTGAATGCCCCTCTGACAATCCAAGAAATACAAAAAGTGGTGAGGCAGCTCCAGAGCGGTAAAGCGTCCAGCCCAGATGGATTTTGGAGTGAGTTTTATAAGGATTTTATAGACATGCTGGCCAGACCAATGTTGGATAAGTACAATTACTCGTACAATCAGGATTGCCTCCCATCCTTTCTGAGAGAAGCAAATATTTCTCTTATTCTCAAGAGAGGGAATACCCCAGAGGATTGCACTTCATATGTGCCCATTTTGTTATTAAACGTGGACTTTAAAACTTTGTCAAAAATGCTGGCGTTGAGGCTGGAGAATGTCTTGCCCTCCATTGTAAAGGAGGACTAGACAGGTTTTATTAGGGGTTGCAGGTCCTCTAATAACATTAGGAGAATGCTAAATATGGTCCAGATGTGCCAGTAAGGGTCAATTCTGGGCTTGATAGTCTCCCTGGATAAAAGGGATGCTGGAAACCAGATTCTGGATTAGTGGTGCTGGAAGAGCACAGCAGTTCAGGCAGCATCCAAGGAGCTTCGAAATCTACATTTCGGGCAAAAGCCCTTCATCAGGAATAAAGGCAGTGAGCCTGAAGTGTGGAGAGATAAGCTAGAGGAGGTTGGGGGTGGGGAGAAAGTAGCATAGAGTACAATTGGTGAGTGGGGGAGGAGATGAAGGTGATAGGTCAGGGAGGAGAGGGTGGAGTGGATAGGTGGAAAAGGTGATAGGCAGGTAGGACAAGTCCGGGCAGGTCATGGGGACAATGCTGAGCTGGAAGTTTAGAACTAGGATGAGGTGGGGGAAGGGGAAATGAGGAAACTGTTGAAGTCCACATTGATACCCTGGGGTTGAAGTGTTCCAAGGCGGAAGATGAGGCGTTCTTCCTCCATGCGTCTGGTGGTGAGGGAGTGGCGGTGAAAGAGGCCCAGGACCTCCATGTCCTCGGCAGAGTGGAAGGGGGAGTTGAAATGTTTGGGCGGCACGGTGGCACAGTGGTTAGCACTGCTGCCTCGCAGCGCCAGAGACCCGGGTTCAATTCCCGACTCAGGCGACTGACTGTGTGGAGTTTGCATGTTCTCCTCGTGTCTGCGTGGGTTTCCTCCGGGTGCTCCGGTTTCCTCCCACAGTCCAAAGATGTGCAGGTTAGGTGAATTGGCCATACTAAATTGCCCGTAGTGTTAGGTAAGGGGTAAATGTAGGGGAATGGGTGGGTTTCGCTTCGGCGGGTCGGTGTGGACTTGTTGGGCCGAAGGGCCTGTTTCCACACTGTAATCTAATCTAATCTAAATCTAAATGTTGGGCCACGGGGCGGTGTGGTTGATTGGTGCGGGTGTCCCGGAGATGTTCCCTAAAGCGCTCTGCTAGGAGGCGCCCAGTCTCCCCAATGTAGAGGGGACCGCATCGGGAGCAACGGATACAATAAATGATATTAGTGTATGTGCAAGTAAAACTTTGATGGATGTGGAAGACTCCTTTAGGGCCTTGGATAGAGGTGAGGGAGGAGGTGTGGGCGCAGGTTTTACAGTTCCTGCGGTGGCAGGGGAAGTGCCAGGATGGGAGGGTGGGTTGTAGGGGGACGTGGACCTGACCAGGTAGTCACGTAGGGAACGGTCTTTGCGGAAGGCGGAAAGGGGTGGGGAGGGAAATATATTCCTGGTGGTGGGGTCTGTTTGGAGGTGGCGGAAATGTCGACGGAAAGGTTGGTTTATGCGAGATGCTGGCTCTCCGGGTCATGCTTCTGCAGCATGGCCGAGATTGGTTCCAGCCTGGCCCGGGTCTCCTCCATTGCTGAATTGATCTTCTCTCAGAGTTTTACGAACTCTGAGACCAGGCTCTGCTCAACAGTTAAGTCCTCGGGAGCATTCGTGGAGGCCGATGCCTCAGCTACAGGTGTGCCCTGTACTGCAGGGGAATGCTCTGCTTGTTGCAATCCTCATGGTCCTTTGCCCTTAGTCATTTTTTTCCCCTTCCTTTTGAAAAGAAAACTCCTGAAACTAATAAATAGCAGTTCTAGGGGTCTAGAATCAGCAAATTGCACCACAATGGGTAGAAAGGGAGGGTGAATGCATCACTTTGTCTGGGTTCTTGGGCAGACGTACTGGATCACTGCCATCTTGCATCTCCTCAGTGTTAAAGTTTTGATGAACTTACATGGAACCTTTGTGGAGTTTACACTTTATTTTTCACAACAGTTGTCTCCATAGACATCTCACAGCCAGAGGATTTCTTCCCCATTCTTTTTCGCATTAAAGGGAATGGAATGGCTCAGAAAAAAAAGTGTTCACAGACACAATGGGTAATGGCTGTTTGTTCCTTAGTACTTGCTGCTTCCATTGAATTTTATCTTTAGAACAAAGGGAACCTCCTTGAAGCAGCAAATTGTTAGACTCATTGGAGGGTGCACTGCTGAATCAAAGAAGTCAAGAAGACAACAGGTTACATCAGCAGCCACTCTATTTTTATTAACTGGATATGAATGATACTGACAAGATTGAATAATTGTGCATCATTAGCTGTGAAGACGTTGGTCAGTTTTTTTACTTCAACTGCAACAGTTCTTGTGGTGATTCTCCTTCCAAAATGGTTTTCCAGAATTTTGACGAGCAACAACATGACAGTGACCTGTATTCAAATAAAATAAGATGTGAGTTGGTGAAGAATTATGAGATGACGATGTTCCTCTGCATGTTCTCAGTGAGAGTTGGTTGATGGGTGAAAGTTTACATCTGGGTTGAATTTCTGCAGTTGTACTTCATCCACACTGAGCTGATGGTGAATACTGAAGAGTACGACCAAACATTTTGGGTGCAATTTTCCATTCCCTCGATGTCATAGAGACATAGAGATATACAGCATGGAAACAGACCCTTCTGTCCAACTCGTCCATGCTGACCAGATATCCCACACAATCTAGTCCCACCTGCCATCACCCAGCCCATATCCCTCCAAATCCTTCCTATTCATATACCCATCCAGATGCCTTTTTAATCCTGCAATGATACCAGCCCCCACCACTTCCTCTGGCAGCTAATTCCAGACATGTACCACCCTCTGAGTAAAAATGTTGCCCCTTAGGTCTCTTTTATATCTTTCCCCTCTCACCCTAAACCTATGCCCTCTAGGTCTGGACTCCCCCACACCAGGGAAATGATTTTGTCTATTTATCCTATCCACGCATCTCTATAAGGTCACTCCATAGCCTCTGACGCTCCAGGGAAAACAGTTCTAGCCTATTCAACCTCTCCCCATAGCTCAAATCCTCCAACCCTGGCAACATCCTTGTAAATCTTTTCTGAACCCTTTCAAGTTTCACATCATCTTTCCGACAGGAAGGAGACCAGAACTGAATGCAATATTCCAACAGTGGCCTCAGCAATGACCTGTACAGCCGCAACATGACCTCCCAACTCCTGTACTCAATACTCTGACCAATAAAGGAAAGCATACCAAACGCCTTCTTCACTATTCTATCTATCTGCGACTCCACTTTCAAGGAGCTATGAATCTGCACACCAAGGTCTCTTTGTTCAGCAACACTCTCTAGGACCTTAAGTCCTGCATAAGTCCTGCTAAGATTTGCAAGAGAGTGTCTACTCTTCTTTATCTTTATGATCATTTATTTCATAATTACATTATTTATTGTATCATTGCTATACTATAATAATAATTGTGCATTTATAATATTATTATATTATTTTATAATTATATCCTGCTATTGAGCAGCAACTTCAACACATTATGAGCTAACTTCCCCTCATTCCTGTGCAGATCACAATTTGTCCCATTTCCTAACAAACTGGATGGCCTCAGTTCCCAAAATGCTGCTCTTGAAACAACTCACAAACAAGTTGTTTACACATCTACATGTTGGAGCTCAGAGGCATTTATGACTTGCATCTCTTTGCCAAGTCACTTTGCATTCACACATGCATCTTATGCACAAGATATTTCTTATGGATGTTCACTTATTTTCTTAGCAGTCACTCACTTTGTCTTTACTTGGAGGTTTCCAGCCTCTGTGGTCTACATTGCTTGCTAGTTCAGAGGGAGTGGCAGGCGGCTTGTCGTGGTTGGGAATATTGAATAGTCAAAGGTGGTGGCTGTGTTCTTCATAGCATCATAGTATGTCAGTGTCACACCTACAAGTGGGCGGCACGGTAGCACTGCTGCCTCACAGCACCAGAGACCCGGGTTCAATTCCCGCCTCAGGCGACTGACTGTGTGGAGTTTGCACGTTCTCCCCGTGTCTGCGTGGGTTTCCTCCGGGTGCTCCGGTTTCCTCCCACAGTCCAAAGATGTGCAGGTTAGGTGAATTGGCCATGCTAAATTGCCCGTAGGTAAGGAGTAAATGTAGGGGTATGGGTGGGTTGCGCTTCGGCGGGTCGGTGTGGACTTGTTGGGCCGAAGGGCCTGTTTCCACACTGTAATGTAATCTAATCTAAAAACATGTCCAACAGCTCACAAGGCAAACACACTGCATGTTCTTCAACCGCACGGCCATCTCTGAAAATCAAAGAGGGTCAGTCCTTGGTGTGCCTACGGGGGACTATCATTACTCATAGGATGACTCCACTCTCAGTCAAGAGGATCATCCAATTCCAGCCCAAAGGATTGACCACTGCCAGAGTCCATAAATCTATGATCTTTCATTGCAGGAATTGGGCCACAGTCAGTCCTGCAGGTCAAGTGCAGATAGTCCAGGGTTGAGAGTACATCAATCAGGGTGATAACCTTTAAACCCTCAGAGGTACATCATTGACCATGTTTCCAACAAGACCATAATCAAATACATCACACATCTCCCCAAGGTGAAGTTTCCATGACTAGACCATTCCATTGGAGCATCACAATGTCACCTAAACAGGATGGGTCATCTTTCTGGCATGTCGTGCCCTTCACAACTGGAAGCAATGAAAGAGGGACATCCTGGATATCAGGGAATTGGGAGATGAACAGAAATCTTCGAAAGATGAAGATGAGGATCAGGATCTGGATATTAAATGAGAAAGAACATCCAAGAGAGCATGATGGAGCAATGTATTGTTGAGCATGAGAAATCAGACAAACCTAACTGAAGACCTTCTTCACAGGTGAAAGATTTGAATTAAAACTTCCTTTCATTGCGTGACTTCCTGTTGGTTATAAGGCAAGGAGTTTGTTGACAGTCACATATGTGAGGCACTTGGTTGTTTCTGCTCTCTTTAAAATTTTCTGTCATTGAATAAATGTGTTCTTATCCATATGGTTGTATGCACAGTACCAATAGCTGATTGCAACTTAAAGTATTGAGACTTGAATTTCTCCTTGCCTTCATGGAGAAAGCAGCAGTCAGTAACATAGGGCAGTAACATTGTACGGCACTGAGGTTAGATAGGTTTTAAAGCTTCAGTCACTGTATAGTGTTGTGAAGTGCCTCTCATGACAGGCAACAGGCTAAGACAATCACAACTTCCTCCTTTACACCTTTCCATTATTAATTAGTTATCAAGATTTCAGAGTTTGTGACGAGTGACTCCCAAATGATCCGGACATGCTCAAGCATTCTGAGCCCTCAACCTGAGAGGGCTAGCACTGTGTGTAGCTTCCCTCAGCGGGTCACTGGGGCTGCGAAGGAGAATGGAAATGGAAATCCCCATTATATATCTCCCAGCCTCGAATGGCAGTGCATTCCCTTGAAAAGCTGAAAGGTAGAATACAACTCGCTTGCAGAGACGTGTGGAGTCATGACCGATCCCATACTCTCACTGACAAGTTGGGTGTAAGTCATTGAGCCAGAGAGTCCTACAGCATTGAGACAGGCCCTTTGGCTCAAACTGGTCCATGCCAACTAAAAATGTCTATCCACATTAACCCCATTTCGCTACACTTTGTCCCATATCCTTCTAATCCTTTCCTATCCATGTATTTGTCCAAATGCCTTTTAAATGTTATTAATATACACCCCTCAACCACTTCTGCTGGCAGCACATTCCATATGCGTACCACCCTCTGTGTAAAAACAGTTTCCCCTCAGGTTCCCTTTTATTCTTTCCCCTCTAGTGTTAAACTGATACCCTCTCATCCTTGATTTCCAAATCCTGGGAAAAAGATTGGGCGCATTTACCCTATCCATGCCGCTCAGGATCTTATACACCTCGATAAGATCCCCCCTCAGTCTCCTACGCTCTAAAGAAAGAAGTCCTAGCTTGTCCAACCTCTCCCTATAACTCAGAACATTAAGACTAGGCAACATCCTTGTAAATTTCTTTTCCACTCTTTCCAGTTTAATAATATCCTTCCTATAACAAGGTGACCAAAACTAAACACAATACTCTCAATGCAGCCTCACCAATGTCCAGTATAACTACAACATAACTTCCCAACATCTATACTCAGTGCCTTGACTGATGAAGGGCAGTGTGCCAAAATCCTTCTTCACTGCCCTGTCTACCTGTGACTCCACTTTCAGAGAGCTGTGAATCTGAACGCCAAGATCCCTCTTTTCCACTACACACCTTAAGGCCTTGCCGTTCACCATGAAACTCCTACCTTGATTTGACTTTCCGAAGTGCAAAACCTCACACTTATCGATAGTAAACTTTGTTTGTTATTTCTCAGCCCACTTTTGGTAGGATGTTACTCTTGTCCCCTTACACCTTAGCAGCACAGAGGTGGAATGAGTGGAGAGTGTCAAGCTCCTGGGAGTAGTCATTCATAACAAGCTTTCTTGGACTCTTCATGTGGACGCACTGGTTACAAAGGCCCAACAACGTCTCTTCTTTCTAAGGCAGCTGAGGAAATTTGGCATGACGGTGAATACCCTTGCCAACTTTTACAGGTGTGCCATCGAGACCATTCTGTCTGGATGTATAACTACCTGGTATGGCAACTGTACCATTCAAGATTGGAGACAGTTACAGAGAGTGGTGAACTTGGTCCCCACAATCACAAAGACCAATCTCCCATCTATAGAATCCATCTACCAGGCCCGCTGTCAAGGAAAGGCCGCCAGCATTCTCAAAGATCCATCCCACCCTGGCAATGCTTTTCTACAACCTCTACCATTGGGGAAAAGGTACAGAAGCCTGAACATACACACCAGCCTGTTTCGAAAAAATTTCTACCCTACTGTTGTTAGAATACTGAATGGACTCACAAACTCTTAACATTTGCCCATACATATGTTTTTGCTTTTGCTGCTGTTTACCTATTATTTACTTATCTATGTTACTTATGTGATCTGTCTGTATTGCTTGCAAGACAAAGCTTTTCACTGTGCCTCGGTACACGTAACAATAAATTCAATTCAATTCCTTAGCTGATCAAGGACCTGTGCAATTTCTGATAACCTTCCTCACTGTCCTCTCAAGTAACTTACCCAACACAGATGTTAAGCTTACTGGCCTATAGTTCCTGGGCTTTTCTTTGCAGCCCTTCTTGAATAATGGCATAACATCCGCTACCCTCCAGTCTTCCAGGACCTCACCCGTGGCTAATGATGATGCAAAAATATCAGCCAGGGCCCCTCAGGGTTCTTAGATATATAGCTTCTTGCAGGGTTCTTAGACATATCTGGTCAGGACCAGGAGATTTATCCATCTTCACACATTCTAATACATCCAACACCTCTTCCACTGTGATATGGACTGTCCCTAAGATATCACCACTAACTTCCCCAAGTTCCCAAGTCTTCTTGTCTTCTTCTATGGTAAACACAGAGGAGAAATATTCATTGAGAACATCACCCATCTCCTGCAGTTCTGCACATACATGTCCTCTTTGGTTCTTGAGGGTGATTTGTGAAAGTCAAGCCCTATCACATTCCCTGAATGTTTCTTTTAGCCTTAGTGTTGCCACATTAAACAGTAAGACCTAGGCTACAGTCATCAATGCCACGGTTCAAAGTCCATGATGTCAGCTGTTAAGGAGTTGGACTTGTGAGAGAAGAGCAATGCTTGGCCATTAGAACTTCTTTCTTCCTTGGGATAGCTGAAAGACTACTCAGCTCTCAAATGGGTATGATTTAGGTTGGTTTGTCAGCATCAGTGTCAATAGAGTAAATATTTTCAAAGTGCAAGTCTTCAGTTCTTCTGCTAGGCTGGAGGGTCTGTCCTGTAGATGGCCCATTAGCCTGGAAGACTTGGCTGGTTTTCCCTTGGGGCAAGAGGGCCCAGGCACGCTGAGGGTGTCCTGCCCAGGTGCAGATGCATAATCCTTTGCCTGGATTTCTGCAAGCTTTAGGATGTCAGGCAATAGGGAGTTGAGGAGGTGGACAGGATGTACAACACTAGAGTTTCCTTAGAAGAAGTTTTTGGGGGTCTTGCATTTGGTTGCTCTTCTCCTTAGCTGCCTGCTGGCATACGTGCTCTCCCTGAGAGGAAGGGGCATCTGGAGTGAGGTCGATGTCCCTGTTCCCCTGCTGTTAATGCTGACAAACAATGGCGAGAGCAATGGAATACAGGTACATCCGCATATCGGCAGACACTACATTCCCAGGACTTGGAGGCCAGCCTATCCTTTGAGGCAGCCAAATGCATGCATACCAGAGACTGCACAGTACTGATAATGTTGGTGGACTCCTCCATCTTTCAATCCAGCTTATCAAGTGCTCTGGCAAACCTGCCT